>NW_020954552.1:22421811-22499773 GCF_900497805.2 Vombatus ursinus | reverse complement strand
GCTGACACGTAAAGAAAGGAATTGTATGGAAGTATTTTCTCTATACTATCCAACTTTGTAATTATTGCTTACTCATTTAAAGGAAATGTGATGCTAAGAGTTTGAAGAGATCTTAGAAATCCAAATCAACAATCATTTAAACACCTGCTTTGAGCAAGGCTCTGCCATTTTCATCACTATGACCTCCAGTCCTTCCCTCAGTATTCTGCCAGGCCATCAACATGTCCTTGCTCAATTGAAATTACTCTCCAAAGTTCCCAGTGATCAAATCTCTCTGCAGCATTTGACACTCTTGACCACCCTTTCTTCCTGAATACTCTCATTTCTCTCTTAGCTCTTCTACCCGTCTGATTATTCCTTATTCTCCTTTTACTATGCATTTCCTGCATCTTTGTAATGCCAGTACCTTGCTCAAAGCAGATGTTTAAATGATTATTGATTTGGATCTCTAAGATCCCTTCAAGCTCTTAGCACCAGGATTCCTCTAAATGAGTAAGCAATAATTACAAAGTTAGAGAGTATAGAGAAAATACTATTACACAATCCCTTCCTTCCTGTGTCAGCTTAATTCAGACCTTTTATCTTGAAGTATCCAAATAATTGTTTCCAGTGTCCACTTCAATTTGACAGCATTTAGTTAAAACTAAATGATACTTTCATTTGTTATTGAAATTGTAACCAAGAATTATGAATACATGAGGCAGGAAGAAACAATGGGTTACTGTATAATAGCTACTGTACTGCTTGGACCTTTTTACTGGGGGAAGGGTGAAAGGTTGAGAATAGTAATTATACTGCTTTGCTACATGATAGTGGTACACCTGTATGCTTCTGTCATTGAAAGGAATGTGACCCAGAGGAGGAGAAGGGTTCTAAACTGTGAGAGGAAACTTTTTAACTCCCCTTTCCTAGTAGCCATGAAAATAACCAACCCGACAACCACCGGAGGATCTTCCTCTCTGGCCCACTCAGAGCATAAGAATTATCTTGGGGGGGGGGGGGCAGCTAGGTGGCGCAGTGGATAGAGCACTGGCCTGAAGTCAGGAGGACCTGAGTTCAAATCCGGCCTCAGACCAGACACTTGACACTTACTAGCTATGTGACCCTGGGCAAGTCACTTAACCTCAATTGCCAAAAAAAGAAAAAAAGAAAAAAAAAAGAATCACCTTGGGTCCTTTGGGATGGCAGATTGCAAGCACTCAACTGGCATCAAAGAAAGGTGCCACTCACTGTGTCTCTGACTAGACTGGAGAATTATCAGAAGGCAAAGAAAGTCTTCTTTGTATCCTTCAAAGTAACTAGCACAGTGATTGCTCAGTAATTCTAATTATTTGATTAAATGGAGCCAAAATTTGATTTCTCAATTTTCTGTTAAATCTATTTTTGGTAACCTCATAAAATGATAGCAGTCACTCTCGTATTTCTCTTGTATGGCTCACAGAGTCTACCCTAGGATTGGCCCATAGAAAAAAGTGTTTAGTAAATACTCGTTGATTGATTCAACCTGAATATAGCCTATATGAGTAGGGGAGATGTCATAAATCTATAGAAGAATGTCTTCTGCATGCCTCTGGAATTTTATTTAGGGAAAAAAATACCAATTCCTGTCCTCTGCCCCACCCAAACTGTCTACTCTCGGGCACCACGTTGTTAATATTCTTGGTTTTGAACATAGTTTCCAAACAAGTTCTCCCATGCACAGCCACATGAGAAATGTGGTGGTAAGTACACCAAACTCATTATCTTTTCCCCCTAAACTCTCCCATCCCCCAAACTTCCTGATTTCTGTCAAAAGTAAAATCATCCTTCCAGACTCCCAGATGGATAATCTTGGCATTATCCTGGATTCCCTTACTGTCCCTCACTCCATATATCCATTCAGTTATCAAATCTTGCTGTTTCTACATCTCTTGAATCTGATCCCTTCTCTCCAATCACACAGCTACTGCCTTAGTTCAGACTTTCATCACTTCTCACCTAAATTATTACAATAGCTTCCCTGCCTCAAATCTCTCACCGCTCCAGTCCATCGTACACAATGCTGCCCGAGTAATTTTCTGTAAGCACAAATCTGATCATGTGATTCCCCTTTCATCTGACTCCAGGGTCTTCCTATTGGCTTTAGGATAAAATATACAACTTTTCTTTAGCTTTTAAAGCCCTATACAACCTGGCCCCCACCCATCTTTCCAGTCTCATTGGATATTACTCTACCTCCTGCTCTCTTCATTCCATCCAAATATGCTTTCCTGATGTTCCTCACACTTGACACTATGTCTCCTGACTCCCATTTCCATGCCTTTGGATTGGCCATCCCTAATGTCCAGAATGCTTTCCTCCTTACCTGACTCATTACTCCTGACCTGCTCTCTTCCTTTAGGATACAACTCAGGTGCCTTTCCTGACATTTGCCAATAGCTAGTATCCTCTCTCTCAAATTACTTTGTATTTAACTACTTAGAATATATTTGCATTTATTAACTTTATATTTATGCTGCATACACATTTTTCAGTTTTATTGATGTGTTTAATTTTTACATTTTAAACATTTACAGATTACTCCCACTTTGTGAGCAATCTTTACAAAACAAAACAGTTAAGCAAAATTAACAATTACGGTGACCACATTCATGCAATATTTTATATCTGTAGTACCCTACCACCTCCCTATTTTTAAAAATAAACAGAAATCTATTTATTTTTTCTCCCGTCTAGCCCTCACTGCATTAAAAAAATAGAAGAAAAAAAGAAAATTCCTTGTTACAAATGTGCATACTCAAGCATAACATTCCCACAATGGCTATGTGCGTGTGTGTCATTCTGTACCACAAATCCATCATTTCTTTGTAATAGATAATATGTTTCATCATTTGTCCCTGGAATTACGAACGGTCATTGGATTTATCATAGTTCTTACAGATTTCAAAGTTGTTTTCAATGTGTTGTTGTAAAATTGTTTTCCTGTTTCTGCTCATTCTGCTCTTTATTCTACTCTTCACTTATAAAAATCTTCAAAATCATTCATTTTTATAATATTGATGTTATATAAATTGTTATTCTGTTTCTGCTTATTTCACACTTTGTTAGTTCTATGTCTTTTTAAAGTCATCTATTCCCCCGTTTCTTACAGCACAATCATATTCCATCTCATTCATATATAGCTTATTTAACTATTCCTCAATTGTTGGAAATCCTCTTAGTTTCTCATTTTTTGCCACCACAAAAAGAGCTGTTTTAAATATTTTTGTACATATAAGACCTTTTTCTCTTTTGGTCCCTTTTGGGTATAGACCTAACAATGTTATAGGTGGTAAAGGGAATGCACAGTTTAGTAACTTTTTGTGTATAATTCTAAATTGCTTTCCAGAATGGTTATACTCATTCACTGGTGCACCAACAGTGAATCAATATGCCTGTTTCCCCACAGCCCTTCCAAAATTTATTATTTTCCTTTTTTGTCAGCTTTGCCACTTGATGAGAGTGAGGCAGAATCACAGAAATGCTTTAATTTGCATGTAAATTTATTTTTATATATCCTCATTGTCTTCCTCATTAGAATGTAAGCTCATTGAAAGTAGGGGTTGCTTCATTCTTTCTACTTGTCTCCCCAGTGCCTAACACAGAGCCTGAGGCACTTAATAAATACTTATTGATTGACTGACAGATTCTGTGGCCCTGTTTCTTCATCCACATAATGATATACTAATTAATATATAATAACTTAAGTAATTTATATCTTTTATTTCATTTGATCCTTATACTAACTCTTTGAGATAGATAATGTAAATATTACTTCCAAGAGGCAGTGTAGTATAATGGAAAGAAAACTATCGTGGAGTCAGAAGAAATCTTGCTTTGAATCTCACCTCTGTCACTTGCCGGCTTTGTGACGTTGGGCAGGACGCTTAATTTCTGTGCCATAGGCTCCGCATCTGTAAAATGGGGACAGTAATAGCACCCATTTTACAAGATAATAAGGATCAAATGGGACAGTGTTTGAAAAGTACTTCACAAACCTTAAAGCACTAAATATAGGTGTTAACTATTTGCATCCCCATTTTATCTAATTAAGGATGCTGAAGTTAGTGGAGAACCAGCAGATAGCTTAGCATTGTGCAGAGTAGGTGTTTAGTAAATGTCTGTTAAGTTTGTTAACAAAGTAAGAAAAGAAAAAAAATGGAAAGTGTAATTTGTCAACCTAAAAGTAATACTACCTAGCCATCTATATAAACTGCTTTTTGTATGTACCTAATTACCACAAAGCATAGTAACTGTTAATATCATTAAAAACATATAAACACTATTTTGATTATAAATAGTTAACTTGGAATGTTCATCTTGAGTAATTTGCTGCTCATGTAGCCTGTTCATCTGCTTAAATCAGATTTGTACTAATTGGTCTCTAAAATGTTTTCCATCTCTGAAGCCTATAAAATAAATTATAGGACACAGTCATCCTTCATAAAGCATTCAAGGGATGTAGGTAGGAGGAAGGAGAAGGCCTAAGAGTAGACTTGTGAAGGATTCTGCCACACGTGCTTCTTGTGCTTATGGGAGATAATTTATTAGTGCCTTAGGTCAAATCAGAGCTTCCTCAGCTGAAAATTAAATGGAGGTTAGGGAAAGAAACTTGCAGTTTGCTTTTTAAATAATGGGTCTTGATGATTACTTACTATAAATTAGTTGTCAGTTTTGATATTCATTGTTTCTAATGGAATGGGTTAAAATAGTCACATCATCAGTTTATGTTTATTGTGCTTCTCCCCTAAAGATTGTCAGTCCAAGTGGAATACCAAGGATGCAAGGATAATTTAATAGGAAAGCAGCACAATTAATCATATAAACAACAAAAACTACACAATAATATCAGTAGACACAGAAAAAAAAACTTTTGACAGAAAGCAACACAATTTTTTGGAAAATATAGGCATAGAAGGACTCTTCTTTAATATGATTAAAAGTATATATCTAAAGTCAAGAGCTAGCATTATTTGTAATGGCAAATAACAGAAGTTTTTCCAATACAAACAGATGTAAAATAAGGCTACCCCTATTCCCACTAATGTTTTACATAGTTTTAATAATTTCTATAGGTAGCTATAGAAATAAGACAAGAAAGCAAAATTAAAAGTTTAAACATCAGGAAAAAATTATCTAAAAGAGTTAGTAAATTCATTCAATAAATCAACAAATATTTGTTAAGCACCTAGTAAGCACTGTGCTAGGGATCTAGGTTAGGATACTGTAGCATGCATTTGTATCTAATTTTCTTTACTATTGCAACTGAACTCTTCTCTCTTTTTACAGAATGAAGGGATACATGTGTTCTTCTAAATACCCTCTTCGACAGAAGATTTTCATCCTGTTTTTGACACTATGGTTGTTGTCTTTATTGAAACTTTTAAACGTGAAAAGATCCTACTTCTCTGGAAAAGGCATTTACTTAGTCGAACGATCTTTAAGCACATCATCTTACGTAAGAAACAGGTATACTTTTGTCATAGGTGAATCCAGGTATAAAATTAACTGTTCCCATATTTATGAGCAAGAGCCTGTGGAGATTGGCAAGACATTGGAGATAAGGAGGAAAGACATCATCGATTTAGATGATGAAGATGTCATAGAAATGACCAGTGATTGTAAGGTCTATCAGGCCATAAGAAGATACCACCTGAAACCTGTTTCAGTGGAAGAGCAAAAATTCCCAATAGCTTATTCTTTGGTAGTTCACAAAGATGCTATCATGGTTGAAAGGTTGATCCATGCAATATACAACAGTCACAATGTTTATTGTATCCATTATGATCAGAAATCACCTAATACTTTCAAACTAGCCATGGACAATTTAGCCAGGTGCTTTTCCAACATTTTCATTGCTTCCAAATTAGAGACAGTGGAATATGCTCACATATCCAGGCTCCAAGCTGATTTTAATTGCTTATCTGACCTGCTGAAATCCCACATTCCATGGAAGTATGTTATTAACCTGTGTGGACAAGATTTTCCTTTAAAATCGAATTTTGAATTAGTAACTGAGTTGAAGAAACTAAATGGGGCAAATATGCTAGAGTCAGTGAAGCCAAGTAACAGCAAAAAGGAAAGATTCACTTATCACCATGAACTCAAAATTGTGCCTTATGACTACATGCTAATGCCTGTAAGGACAAATATTTCCAAGGAAGCTCCACCCCATAACATTGAGATTTTTGTGGGTAGTGCTTATTTTGTTTTAAGCCGAGCCTTCGTTAACTATACTTTCAATAACCCCCTTGCTAAGGACTTTTTTGAGTGGTCTAAAGATACATACTCCCCAGATGAGCATTTCTGGGCCACCATGATCCGAGTACCAGGAATACCTGGGGAGATTTCCAGATCAGCACAAGATGTCACAGATCTACAAAGTAAAACCCGACTAGTCAAATGGAATTACCTGGAAGACCATTTCTATCCTCCCTGTACTGGCTCTCATCTCCGTAGTGTATGTATCTATGGGGCAGCTGAATTAAGATGGCTTATGAAATATGGACACTGGTTTGCCAATAAATTTGACTCCAAGGTGGACCCAGTTTTAATAAAATGTTTGGCTGAAAAGCTTGAAGAACAACAGAGAGAGTGGGTCCGTTTATCTTCAGAAAAATTATTTATGTTTGGAAGTCCCACATCTGCATCACTGTAGAGCCACCATGATAGAAATATCGTGATGAAGTGATGATTGCTTTTAATAAAGGCTCTTAACATATGATGACATATAATATCATCATAATTATATAAATGTTATTCTCCCATATTTTGAAAAATGTCTGATACAGGGGGATACAAAGAAGATTATCATAAGCTGGTGCATAGTGGTAATTTGCTTGTGTATATCACACCTTTTGCAATTCCACTGGATAGAGTTTTTGTGACTTTCAAAATATTGAGGCATCAAAGGGCAAGTCATACTAATGAGGCATATCACGCCCTTGGGAAACTTCCCATTGAATTCCTGTGTGGTATTTTTATAGTGACCCTGAGACCTTCATAGTAGTATCTAATTACTACATTTTGAGTGGTCTGAAGATACATACTAATGATTAAGTACTGCTGAAGGAAATTTGGCCAGAGCACACAGAAGGCAACAATGCATTTTGGATGGTCTTTAAGTCCAGTAATTAACATTCCATTTCTCTCTCATTTCAGTTGCCTAATTTTTTAAATAAACTTTTAAAAGAGTAGGAGGAAGGACTGTCTACTACCTCAGAAGAGCTCAAAGAAAAGTCCAACTTCCTGCCATATCATAATTTAGCGCACCTTATAGTCAGGGTGACTGAAAACACTGTTGAAATGAACATGTGTGGTGGTGAAACTCTATGGGTAAAGTTGAAGATCCAAAATGTTCCTGAGATTGTATGCCCCACATTACTTTGTGATACCATTGGACAGCACAGTTTTTTTTTATTCACAACTGTTTCTTTTAAACTTAAGTAAGGGTTAGTTAATGTTTTGAAGCATTAACCTTGGGAATCCAGGGCCAAGGTGCAGTTTTGTTAGAATAGATGCCTTCTGTGTTTTTGATATAGCTTGTGGAACTGTCATGCTGAGAGTCACTGTGAATTTTCTGCAAAAGGAGATGTGAAAAATGGCAGCTTTCTAAAGTAAATATCTAGAAAAAAATAAAGTAAATAACTAGATGATCATTTTTATTATGCCCATGGTAGTTGTTCCAGAATGTGATACCATGGAGCAATTGATTTGGCATCAGAGGACCCAGGTTCCAATCCTGGTGCTACCCCTTGCACTTCTGTATGACCTTGGGCACACCACTTCACCTTCTGGACCTCAGTTTCCTCAGATATAAAAACAGATATAAAATCCCAAATTGAGTGATTGGACTCAATGACTTTTAAGGCCCACTCCAGCTCTGAATCTGTGATTTCATGTAGATAAGTTTTAAAACTGTAGAAACTCTGTTTACCCCCTTAGTGTAACTACAAAATAAAGAAATGTTTCCCAAGTGAACAGTTAAAATACCTAAAGTTCTTACATCATACTTCAGTGACCTATGATGATACTAGTGTGGATAGTTCCCCACTGGTGGATCTTATAGCCTCTCCCAGCCAAGACTTAATGTAGTCTTCATGTGGTGGTCAATCCTCTGGAGATAAATCTCAATACTCTGGTGATAAATCTCTCTCGACTTAAATAAATCTCTCTGGACTTAAGATGACAAGCACAAAGTCTGTCCTTCAGCTATGGTCAAAGCTAAATGAGCACCTTCCAGAGTTTGTCTCCTGCTCTCATTGGCCTTTGAGAACCCAGGGTCAGTGGACAACTGACTCACTCCATTTGGTAACATCGGAGTCAAACTAGAGTCGAGGATTTGGAGTAATAGTGCTGAGAATTTCTGCTCCTTGGAACTGGTTAATGGAGTTTTCATTAAGATAAGTAATTAAGATGCAAATTATTTTTATGTAGCTGTGATAGGGAAAGGAGAAAAATGTGGGAGAGGGTAAGATGATCGAGGACAAGTTAGAGAGTCTTATCAACCTCCCCTTTCAAAGTTGCAGAATTTAGGTCAATGTTTTTGATTGTTCTTAGTTCAAAGGCTGCCTCAGTAACTACCTACAGAAGGAGTTATCTATGCCAAAAAAAAACCTAGTTGGATGATTGTAATGGAGATACTTGATTGTATTATTACATATATAGTTATTTCTGGGTTTTGTTCCATAATCATATGTGAAATGCACTTTGATTTATTTTATGGGACATGTTGCTTGCTGCTAAGTAAGATGACATCTCTCCCTCTCTTTCTCCCTTACTCCTTTCTTTTTTTTTTTCACATTCCCTTCCAAGCATTTTGACCAAATAGGGCTCATCCAAAGCCTTTGATCCTAAAAATAAGTAACCCTCTGAAATACTTAAGTGATTCTGCCAGAGGTTCTTTTTGTAATTAATTAGACTAACTTAAGTGGGCAAAGGCCTGTCTTGTTCCCAGATCCTACTGATGTCTATTGGGCAATGAGAAATAGACAGCTGTTGAGATAGAAACCAAGATGGGGGAGGTGGTGGATCACGGCAGTGGATAAAGTGCTAGTCTTGAAATCAGGACTACTTGGATTCAAATTCTGCCTCAGACCAGCTGTGTGACCTGGGCAAGACCCTTAACCTCTCTGGACCTCAGTTCCTCATCTGTAAGATGAGGGGGGAGAACTAGATGGCTTCTAAAGTCACTTCCAGTTCTAAATCTGCAATCCACAATCTAGATCAGTTTCTCTTCTCTTGAGATGAACCTGTGCATTGAGAAATTCCGTTATTGACCAATCACTTTATTGACACTTACAAATGGGAACACAGAGCCATTCATTCTAGCTCTAATTCCAATGATTCCGTGGTTTATTAAATGCAACGGACTATACTAGGCACAGGGGGAAATACAAGGATAGATGATGCCTGGTCCTACCCTTAAGAAGTTTATATAATCTTAGAAGGAAGATAATATCAACATGTCCCTTTCTCCAGTTCTTTCTACACAGTTTGTCAGATTAATCTTCCTAATTCACAGCTCTGATCATATCACTCCACTGTTCAAAAAACCTTCTTTAGCTCCCCATTGCCTACCAAGTAAAGTACAAAAATGCAGTAGCTGCACTTTCTTTTCTTATTGACCTCTTTTAGCCATTGGATAATCAGGCTGAATATGCCTTGTCTGGGAAGCTTTTACAGTGAGCTGAGTGCTGTATGGAAGACTAACAAGTACTCGCTATGTTTCAGTCTGTTCTTTCTGGCCTTTTGCAGGTTCTCTTCCGTCATGCAAACACATGGGAAAACCTGCAAATACCTTTGTTTAAGAGGCGCCCCACTCCCTTGTTCTTCAAATGATTCTTTAAAACCTGACTTCTGTTATGAAATGTTTCTGACATTGCCCTTCCAAGGATTAGGGATGTGGATCTTTTAAATTATCCTATACATAGTATTTATTGAATTTTGACTACAAGCTCTTTAAAGGTGAAAACAGGAATTTTGTGATTGTAAATGACTTATGTATGGGTATTAGATAATGTTAATAATGAAAGATGCTACTGTCTAATTTATATCATGTAAATAATACCATATTGCAAAAGCTTGATGATAAATGTCAATGTTTACTGTTTTCAATACTATGAACTGAAGTCATTTCTACATATGTGAAATGGAAAGTGTCCTCCTGCCCGTCCAAATGTGACAACAGATGTATATTTTAACACATTTCATAAAAAATAACTTATCAGGAATTTTGAAATTATGAAGTGCTCTATACATGTGAATGTACACAGTATTACAATATACCTGTTCATAGGAAGTATAACCACCGAGTGACTGGAGTTTTGTTTTGCTTTATCATTTTGACAAACTCATTTCTAAATTCTCTCCTTGTACGTTACCTTTTCAAAGAGCACATCTTTTCAATTAGATGCATTTTGAATACACTGTTAGTGCATTTTTGTATTACACCATTGCTGAATGTTAATTTTCTGATATTTTAAAATAAAATGTGTCTGAAATGAATTGAAAATTGTATTGCATGATGCTTCTGAGGCAAACCAAAGGATACGGGAGGCCGTCTCCATGGAGTCATTTTGGAGATATCTTCTAAATCCACACGCATTTGTCTAAGGTTGGTCCCTAAAAATAGAAAAATGTTGAGGTAAATAGAAACTGAGGAGAGAACATAATATATATGTTACGCTAGTGTCCCTAATGAGTTCTTTATCATTTCACTGGGCCCTAAGAACTAGAATAGAGTGACAAATTTGATATATGAAGGGAGGATGAGAAATGATAGGATTTCTGTAGCAATTCACCTGAAAAAGTCAATTCAACTTACATATACCCAAAGGATGCCATGTATACTCCAGGCATGTGTGTATGTATGTATGAATCCATGTGTGTATATATGATTTTTATTCATACCTTTCACTTTTGTATTAAATTTATTTCTAGATATGTCACTTTTGTCCCTCTTCCTCAGAAAGACATGCATTGTAATTGATTAAAAAAGAAAGGGGTGGGGGAAAGGTGGGGAAGCAGTTCAGCAAAACTAAACAACACATTGACCATCAAGAGATATTTTGAATGCAAAGCCATGTAAACAGCTGAATTCCTCAGATTCTCCTCCCCTTAATCTTTTTTGTTCCATCAATTATGCAATGAATATGTAGCTCAGACCTAATATTAGGAACTGAGAGATATAGTCTGAGAGGATGGGTGATGACTAGTTGTGAAAAGAGTATAAAGTAGCGTGGGAGTAAAGGAACTATTGGACATGAGATGTCAACACATCAAAGAGAGGTCTATGAGACCTGGTCAGACACTAAAAGAAAATCTTGGCACAAAACAGCAGAGAAGCATTATCTCTATTACCAGTGGCCTAAAGCAATTCAAATACATTAGGCTAAGAACAAACACTGGTGGAAACACAGCTTCTCAGATTCTGAAATTTTATCTTACAGAATAGCAAGAGGGATTTCATAAAGGATAGAACAGGATCTGTGTGTGACTTCTATAGCATGAGTTAAAGGAAAAACTGGGTGAACAGCTAGAATCTCAAGGGTGGGGAACTTGCTGCCTTGAGGCCACATGTGGCCCTCTAGGTCCTCAAGTGTGGCCCTTTGACTGAATCCAAACTTCACAAAACAAATCCCCTTAATAAAAAGATTTGTTCTGTAAAACTTGGACTCAATCAAAAGGACACACCCAAGGACCTAGAATGTCCCATGTGGCCTTGAGCATGCAGGTTCCCCACCCCACCCCCAACTACATGGTTGGCTAAACAGGATTTTAGGGAGTAATCAGGAGAGGGTAAAAATGGTCTTCCCTTTTTTCAGGCATTGCCTAGTATTCTGTGTGTGTGTGTGTGTGTGTGTGTGTGTGTGTGTGTGTATTTTTTTCCAATTACATGTAAAAAACAATCTCAAACATTTGGTTTTTTTTTTATTTTGAGTTCTAAATTCTCTCCCTCTTTCCTCTTCCCCCTCATTGAGAAGGCAAGCAATTTGATATAGGTTATACATGTGTAGTGATGCAAAATATTTCTATATTAGTCATGTTATGAAAGAAAACATAGACCCCTCCCAAAAGAAAACAAAAACAAGAATAATAAAGTTGTTTTTTTTTTAAATATGCATAGATTTGCATTCAGACATCAGTTTTTTCTCTGGAGGGAGACAGCATTTTTCATCATAAGTCCTTCAAAATTGTCTTGGATCATTGTATTTCTGAGAATAGCTAAGTCATTCACAGTTCATCATTGAATAATATTGCTGTTACTGTGTACAATGTTCTCCTGGTTCTGCTTATTTGACTTTGCATCAGTTCGTGTAAGTCTTTCCAGGTTTTTTTTTTCATCATTTGTTATAATAATAGTCCATCACAATCATATAACACAACTTGTTCAGCCATTCCCCAATTGATGGGCATCCTCTCAATTTTCAATTCTTTGCCACCACAAAAAGAGCTGCTATAAATATTTTTGTACATAAAGTACATATTGTACTTTTCCTTTTTTTTTTTAAATCTCTTCCAAGATACAGACCTATTGGTGCTGTTGCTGAGTCAAAGGGTATGCACAGTTTTATAGCCCTTTGGGAATAGTTCTAAATTGTTCTTCAGAATGGTTAGATCAGTTCACAACTCTACCACCAGTGCTTTAGTGTCCCAATTTTCCCACATCCCCTCCAGCATTTGTCATTTTCCTTTTCTGTTATGTTAGCCAATCTGATAGGTGTGAGGTGGTACCTCAGAGTTGTTTTAATTTGTATTGCTCTGATCAGTAGAGACTTAGAGCATCTTTTCATATGACTATAGATAGCGTTGATTTCTTTGTCCAAAAACTGTTCATGTCCTTTCACCATTTATCAATTAAGGGATGACCTGTATTCTGATAAATTTGACTCAGACCTCTATATATTTGAGAAATGAGGCCTTTATCAGAGAAACTTGCTATAAAATATTTTTCACGGGCATGATTACTATGTATTTCCCTCCATCCTATTTTTTTCTCATTTATCCTTTCTCCTTTCACCCTGTCCTTTCTCAAAATTGTTTTGTTTCTGACCACCACCTCCCCCAATCTGCCCTCCTTTTTATACTTCCTCCTTCTCTTCCACCCTCCCCTCCTACTTCATGATAGGGTAAGATAGATTTTATATCCAAGTGTGTATGTTATTCTGTCTTTGAGACAGTTCCAATGAGGGGAAGGTTCAAGTGTTGCCTGCTACCACCACTCCTCAATCTTCCCCTCTACTGTAAAAGCTCTTTCATATCTCTTTTATGTCAGATAATTTACCCCATTTTACCTCTCTCTTTCCCCTTCTCCCAGTGCATTCCTCTTTCTCACTCCTTAATTTTATTTTTTTAGGTAATCATCCAAGCATAGTCAACTCATACTTGTGCCCTCTGTCTATGTATAGTTCTAACTGCCTTAATAATGATAAAGTTACAAGCATCATCTTTTCATGTAGGAATATGAACAGTTTTACCTTATTGAATTCCTTATGATTTCTCTTTCCTGTTTACCTTTTTATGCTTCTTTTGACCCTTACATTTGGTGGAGTGAAAGCAGTGACTTGCTTGAGCTCTCCCCCAAACCCCTGCAAATACCTGTAAAAAAATGGCTCTAAACAAATTCTAACGCAGCAGAACCCACAAAAAGATAGAGTGAAACAAATTTCCAGTCCAAGACAGCCTGGATGGCTGATCAGAAAGGTATATTGTGCCAGGCAGGGAGAGGAGCACAGTGCGGCATGGGCGCACAGGCCACAGCGACCCTGGAGCAGGCCTCAGAGGACTGAATTGCAGGCAGCTGTAGTGGTTTCCAGACTTCTCAACCCATGAAAGCCAAAGACAACTTAGGTCAGTGGGAAAAGTCTGTGACTGCAGTGAGAGGTAGAAGCTAGGTTTCGGCTGCCCCTGGGGCAGTGGTTCCCTCCTGAGCTTCCAACCCACAGACTGAGGGGGAATCTAGTGGCTGATTAGAGGAGGATTGCAGGGATCTCTTTGCCAGTGCTGACACAGGAATCTCTTGCTTTGCCTGTGCTTGGATCTGGGTTACAGGTCTGAGGGGCGGTCCTGGGGCAAGGAAGAGCTCTGGCCTGGTGGAGCTTGTTGTGGCAGTAGAGAGGAAACACCTCGCCCCTTATCATACCATCTTGGAAGAATTGAAAATTTACAGGTCCCTAGAAGTACCTCTGAAAACAGCTGTACAAACCCTCGAAACTTGGGACAGTACATTCTCCACATTGGAAGCAGACTCTTACCTTAACAAACAGTTTAAAACTCAAGTAATTGGCCAGGATCACGAGTAAGCAGCACAAAAAGAGTCAGACTATATAATCTTACTTTGGTAACAAAGAAGATCAAAACATGCAACCAGAAGAAGACAACAAAGCCAAAGCTCCTACATCCAAAGCCTCCAAGAAAAATATGAATTAGTCCCAGGCCTTGGAAGAGCTCAAAAGGGATTTTGAGAAGCAAGTAAGAGAAGTAGAGGAAAAACTGAGAGTGATGCAAGAAAATCATGAAAAACAACTCAACAGCTTGCTAAAGGAGACCCAAAAAAATACTGAAGAAAATAACACCTTAAAAAATAGCCTAACCCGAATAGCAAAAGAGGTCCAAACAGCCAATGAGGAGAAGAATGCCCTAAAAAGCAAAATTGGCCAAATGGAAAAGGAAGTCCAAAAGATTACTGAAGAAAATACTCCTTAAAAATTAGAATAGAGCAATTGGAAGCTAGTGACTTTATGAGAAATCAAGACACTGTAAAACAAATCCAAAAGAATGAAAAATTAGAAAACAGTGTGAAATATCTCATTGGAAAAACAACTGACCTGAAAAATAGATCCAGGAGAGAGAATTTAAAAATTATTGGACTATCTGAAAGCCATGATCAAAAAAAGAGCCTAGACATCATCTTTCAAGAAATTATCAAGGAAAACTGCCCTGATATTTTAGAACCAGAGGGCAAAATAGAAATTGAAAGAATTCACCGATCTCCTCCTGAAAGAGATCCCCAAAGGAAAACTCCTAGGAATATTGTAGCCAAATTCCAGAGTTCCCAGGTCAAGGAGAAGATATTCCAAGCAGCCAGAAAGAAATAATTCAAATATTGTGTAAACACAATCAGGATAACACAAGATTTAGCAGCTTCCACATTAATGGACCACAGGGCATGGAATATAATATTCCAGAGGGCAAAGGAGCTAGGACTACAACCAAGAATCACCTACCCAGCAAAACTGAGTATAATTCTTCAGGGGGACAAATGGTCATTCAGTGAAATAGAGGACTTTTAAACATTCTTGATGAAAGCCCAATTTTCTATTCAGCTCTGGTCTTTTCATCAGGAATGACTGAAAGTCTTCTATTTCATTGAATATCAATTTTCCCCCCTGAAGGTTTACACTCAGTTTTGTTGGGTAGGTGATTCTTGGTTCTAATCCTAGATTCTTTGCCTTCTGGAATATCATATTTCAAGCCCTATGATCCTTTAATGTAGAAGAAACTGCTGCATCTTGTGTGATCCTTGCAGTGGCTCCATGATATTAGAATTGTTTCCTTTTGGCTGCTTACAATATTTTCTCCTTGACCTGGGAGCTTTGGAATCTGGTTATAATATTCCTGGAAGTTTTCATTTTGATATCTCTTTCAAGCAGGTGATTGGTGGATTCTTTCAGTTTTTATTTTATCCTCTGGTTCTAGAATATCAGGGCAGTTTTTCTTGGTAATTTCTTGAAATGTGATGTGTAAGCTCTTTTGATCATGGGTTTTGGGTAGTACAATAATTCTTCATTTACCTCTCAATCTATTTTCAAGGTCAGTTGTTTTTCCAATAAGATATTTCATATTTTCTTTTATTTTTTCATTCTTTTGATTTGGTTTGATTGTTTCTTGACATCTCATGGAGTCATTAGCTTCCATTTGCCCAATTCTAATTTTTAAGGAATTATTTTCTTCAGTAAGCTTTTGTACTTCCTTTTCCATTTGGGCAATTCTACTTTTCAAGGAGTGCTTTTCTTCAGGGAATTTTTGTACCTTTTTTTCTATTTGGCCATTTCTGCTTTTTAAGGAGTTCTCTTCAGTGGATTTTTGTGCCACGTTTACAATTTGACCTATTCTGTTTTTCAAGGTGTTATTTTCTTCAGTATTTTTTTTGTGTCTCCTTTGCCAAGCTGTTGACTCTTTTTTTCATGATTTTCTTGTATCACTCTCATTCCTTTTCCTAATTTTCCTCTACCTCTCTTATTTGATTTTTAAAATTTTTTTTGTGCTCTTCCAGAAATTCTTTTTGGGCCTGAGACCAATTCACATTTTTCTTTGAGGCTTTGATTGCAGCTGTTTTGACTGTGTAGTCTTCTTCTGAATTTGTGTTTTGACTTTCCTTGTCACCATAGTAATTTTCTTTGGTCTGATTCCTTTTTTTGTTGTTGTTTGCTCATTTTTTCCAGCCTATTTCTTGACTTTTAACCTCACTGTCCCAATTTTCAGATTTTTTTTGTACTGCTGTTTTCTGAGCTAGTTTTAGGGTTCTGTAAGTTTTCAGTCCTTCCAAAGACAGATGTGGTTACTGCTCTCCTGGTCAATGCTCTGGTCTGTGAGCAACCACAAGCACTCTTTTCTGCCCTGGAACTGTGACCAGGGTTCCTGCTCCCCTGTGGCCACAGGCTCTAGTGTGCTAGTGTTCCTTCTCACCCTGGGACTGCCACCAGGAACTGTACATGGGCAACACAACAGAGTCCTGTACCTGGTGCCAGCAAACAGTCTCCTGTAATCTCCTTCTGACCAGTTGTCCAACCCTTTTACCATCAGTAGGCTGAGAGCTCTGGAAGTTGCAGCTATCTATTCAGTCACCCCCAAGGCCTGTTGCTGGCTTGCCTGGGCCAGCCTGCACTGGACTGCTCTCCACTCTCACTCCAGTGAGACAGACTTTTCCTGCTGACCTTCTAAGTTATCTTTGGTTGGAAAATTGTCTCATCCCAACTTTTTGTTGATTCGACCACTCTAGAATTCATTTTGAGATATTATTTTAAAACTGTTTGGAGGGGAATTTAGGAGAGCTCAGGTAAGGTCCTGCCTTTGCTCCGCCACCTTGGCTTTGCCCCGCCACTTTGGCTTTACCCCATTGCCTAGTATTCTTGACTGATGCTTTACTAACTCAATATTAAGGCATCCAATTAATTTAATCTTTTAGGTAACCCTCTAGGAAGATCTACAGATTTGAATAAACTTTGGAGTTCTGTACTTTGAACAGATAGTTTGACAGCTTGGTTGACCAGAAAGCCTATAATGAAATAGGTATTTCCAAGACAGGCCCTAAACAGGAAGAGCAACTTGGCTAGCTCCTTGGTAGTGACTGTATCCCCAGGACCTAGTACAGTGCCTGACACACAGGAAGCACTTAATAATCCTTGACTATCTTTGCAGAACTCTCTGCTGCTACATCACTTAGCCCTAAAATTTACAATTCTCTCTTTTCTCTGATGGTGCCTATTCCTCTCACAATGTCCACTGTAGTACAGCACAAATGTGCTCCATATAAAGGAAATATTTTACTACAATATGAAGGAATCTACATGGATTTGGCAAAGTATAGGGATATGGTCTTATTTTACTCAGCTTGGCACAGGTTCGAATTATTAAACAATGTCTTCTAAGCTGGCTTATTTTTACTCTTCTTCTAGCCATTGGTTCATGTTATAGCCAGCTCTTCCCAAAGACTTATCACAAAGTTCACAAAATAAACCTTTAGTTGATAGAGCTTATAATCCAGTTGTTCTGGGACTTGTCCTCTCAGACCTTTCTCGCCCTTCCTTCTGGGGCTTTTAATGAGGGTTTCCTCAAGACTGTTCTGGAGGCTTCTATGCCTTGTCACAGCCCCATGAGGCCTTTGCTTCCAGCAGGTGATCCTAGACCACGGGGGCACATTGCTAAAATTTGCTGACAACACAATGCTAGGAAGAATAGGTAAGACATTGGATAACAGTGAGGAAGGAGCCAAAAAAGAGCTCCACAGCCTGGAAACGTGGGCCAATTATACTTGAGTCCCTCTGCCCAAAATCAACTTCATAAATACTAGATGAGGGAGAGGCATGGTTAGAAAGGGATCTGGTGATTTTATGCATATTCTCTTTATGAGTCAGCAATGGCGGCCCGAAAAGTGAAAACAATCTTGGATATACCAGGCAAGTGATGGTATCATTACCCAGGCCAGATCTATCCAAATTATCATGTTCAGTTTGTTTTCAACTTGTGTTCAGGACATAATATTTTAGGAAAGGCATTAGAAGGAGGAGAGTGTCCGAAAGTGGGCAACTAGGTTAGTAAAGGGCCTAGATGGAGATCATGGCTTAAGAAGATATGTTAAAGAAACTGGAGATATTTGACCTATTGAAGAGTTAGGGATAAGAAAATAACTGGTCCTCAAGCATTTGAAGGGCTATCTCCTAAGAGGGATTGGATTTTTTCTGTTTGTCCTGGAAGAAGAGAACTAGAGCAGTGGGTAAGGTAAATTTAGGATCTATATTGGGGCAGTTGGGTGGTAAAAGGGAAAGAGTACCTGGCTTGGAATCAGGAAGACTTACTTCCTAAATTTAAATCCAACCTCAGACACTTACTAGCTTTGTGACCCTGGGCAAGTCACTTAACCCTGTTTACCTCAGTTTCCTCATCTGTAAAATAAGTTGGAGAAGGAAATGGCAAACCAATCCAGTACCATTGCCAAGAAAACTCCAAATGGGGTCATGAAGAGTTAGACATGCCTGAACAACAACATCTGGGGGAAAAAAAACACCCTAATTATTAAAACTATCCAAAAGTGGAATAGGGTATGTTAGGAGATGGCTTTCCCTTCAATGGATATCTTCAGTCAAAGGCTAAGGACTTCTTGTCCACCATGATGTAGAGGACATTCTTACTCTGGTGTGGTTTGTTTTGGATTAATATCCCTTACAATTGAGATTCTGGGCTCTATAAATGTGCTATCCTGGACTCCTTTCTACTGATTTTTCTCATTCTCTTACTCTTACTCTCTTTCTCTCTCTCTCTCTCTCTCTCTCTCTCTCTCTCTCTCTTTTTCTCTTGCTCTCCCTCCCTCTTCCCTCCCCCAAGGGCCCTCTAAAAACTTGTAGTTTCATTATAACACCTCCCCATGGAGTCAACACCCTATTTGGATGCCCTAGCAGCCCTTCTTAAACTGCGGGTCATGACTCCATATGCGGTCATGATATGAAGTTTAAGAAGTGCTCAAAGGGTCTCAAGTGGAAAAACTTTAAGATGCCCTGCCTAGAGTGTTCATGTGCCTATTAGCATTTGCCATTCCACCTCATCATCATAGAGAAGTACACTTGCAAGGCTTTAATCTTGGGACAACAGTTTCTTCTTAAATAAGCATTAACATAAAAACTAGCTATTCTATTTCAATTTTTAAACTTAAATAAAAAATTTAATTTTAAAACCTATTTAAATTAGGTTTATTTACTTGAGTTCAGTTAAACTAGAGGCATTTCTAAAGCTACAAAAATTTGGGCATGCGATATTCTTGGTTTGTTTTTCTACTACATCATAAAAATGATGTTAAGTCATGGCTTGGTTCATGTGTGATCTGACATGACTTACTCTATTTAATAGCCACAAATTGATCCCCAGCTCCTGTCAAATGTTTTATAATTTTGTGCCATTACTTTATAAAGGATACTCAGTAAGAGAATATGACCATATTATTGGAAACCTAGCAGCACCACAAGTAAAGTAGCAATGGAACTTAACCCAAAAACAGAGCTTGTCCTCCCACAAATACATATACTAAGAGTCAAAAGAGTGGATACAAATAGAGATTGTGAATGGGTTCACATGAATAGTAAATATGTGGAAGAAAGCTCATGCCTCTTTTTTTTTTTTTTTGGTGAGGCAATTGGGGTTAAGTGACTTGCCCAGGGTCACATAGCTAGTAAGTGTCAAGTGTCTGAGGCTGGATTTGAGCTCAGGTCCTCTTGACTCCAAGGCTGGAGCTCCATCCACTTTGCCACCTATCTCTCCCCAACCTCATGCCTCTTGATGCAGGATCACCAGTGTCTTCTATTAGTGTCATGCTCCTCTCTGTAGGACTGCTCCCTACAGACGCTGCCCTTTTCTGGCCTTGCATATGGCTGTCATGTTGTGTCTCTGCTTCTCTGTACTGGGTGTTGAGTCTCTTCTGCTCCCCCATGGAGTGTCACATCTCTGCTTCTGCCTGTAACTCTGACCACTTCCTGCTGGACTTTTTACTTGTCTGGTCTTGTGGTCACTTCGGAGAAATGTTTCCTGGTGGTAGCTTCTGGTCTTTTCTTCGGGGCCACACATTGGCCATCTCAGTTCCATACTGCTAGGATATAATGACTAAAAACCTTCTCCCTGATGAGTAGGACTGACTACTCTTTAGTCCTGGCCTGGAATGCGTGCTCTCCTCACATCCACCTCTTAGAATCACTAATTTCCTTCAAGAGAGTTCAAATACCAACTTCCAAATGAAGCCTATCCCAATCCTCCCACCTGTTAGTTCCCTCCCTTCTGAAACTACCTTAAATTTACTTTGTAAATATTTATGTACACTTGTTAAAAGACATGTTGTCCATAGAATGCAAGTTCCTCATGGGAGTGGATTGCTTCCCTTTTTATTTTGTGTCTTCATTGCTTAGCACAGTGCCTGGCACACAGTAAGTCCTTCTAAGTACTTGCTAATTGATTGATTGATCCCTCAACTGTAAAATGTGGAGCTCAACTAAATAGTCTCTCTGGTCTAGTCTAGCACTGAAGTTTGTATGAAATAGAAGATGCAAGTGCTAGGATTCATAGACAGGCTTTGCATTCTTTAAAATTCAACTTTTTCCTTAGCCTTTCCCCAATATCCAAAATATGAAAGAGAAATAAATAAAGCATAGATGAGCTCTGAGTGCAGGAGGCTGAAGACTGTGTCTGACATTTTCTTGGCAGATGAATTGGTAAAGTTATTTCAGAGCTTTGCTTATTTTTGCAGCCTTAGCTCCCTCCAGGTTATAGCCTTGAGTGTTGCTGCAGTTTGACTTTCAGCAAAGCAAACCTCTTCACTCTGAGGAAACCAAATGTTGGTCTTTGCCCCTTCCATTTCATTGCTTTTGAATAATTTGATTTTCAAGTTGTTGTAATAACCAGTGAGCTACCCAGATCAACAAAAGATATCCATGCTGGCCCAGCTTGTGTTTTTAGGTGGCCCTGTCACCTCCCCAAAGTCTAAGTAGCCTTCATAGAACTTCCCTTGAATGTATCTATGAATGTGAGAGTGAGAGAGAAGCATTAACTGATGTAGTATACTTCTGGGCCACCCATCTCTAACTCAAATTTTTAGGTTTGGTCCCCTGGGAAATATCTACCCCAATACTCCAAGGATTCTAGGTCTACACTCCTAAAAGTATAGCTCAAAAGCCCCCACTGGTATGTTTACCTTGTTTCTATTCAGCCAGAGTATACAATTAACTCAAAGCAAAGACATTTACTGAAACAACATAACATCTTCATTCACCTGGAGTTCACTCTCCCACAAATACATATAGTGGCAGTGGGAAGAGTGAAAACAAAGAATTCACAAGTAGAGTCACAGACAAGGAACATAAGGTCAAGGCACATGCAAAGAGATGCAACTCTGCTTCTTAATATACTGCAGGGCTTCAGGGGCACTGATGCTTTTCACACTGCTGCCTTCAGCACTGGTCTTGCATTCTCCACCACACTCCGCTTTAGCACTTGCTGCTAGATGCTGGTCCAGTGGATCCTGCTTTAATTCTCAGCTCTAATCAGCATCATCTGGAGCTTTGGTCACAGCTGCCATCCTGCCCTAGGGAACTACCATGTCTTTTTCAAAAAAACTACAGCCCATACTCTAGGGCCAACAGGAGTCTCATCTCTGAGGTCTGCCATCTACCAGGCAGACAACTAAACTTGACTCGGTCAAAAAACTAAAATTTGTTAAGGACCTGCTGTGTGCCAGTCACTCGGGATACAAAGGCAAATGACAGTCCCTGCAAACAACTAGGTACAAACAAGACATAGACTGGGAAAAAACTTCAGTAATCTTAGAGGGGAGGTACTAAGATCAGGGAGGTCTAGAAAAGGTTTCTTCCAGAAGGTAAGATTTTGTCTGAGACATAAAGAAAGTCAAGGAACTTGGCAACAGGCTTCCTCAGCAAGACTGGCCCCTTTGCTTTTAAACCCTCCTTTCTTCTGTTCCCTCAGTCAGTAAGTGTGCAAAGGAAATAGTCTGCTGCATCTCAGCCACTTCCTGACCTTTTCATCTGCAAATGAACCACTCCAAGTTTCTTGACCTTTATAATCTGAGAATAGGCCTCTCAAGGTGCCCACTTAAGGTCTAAAAAAGGGCAAAGTCTAAAAGGGCCTTAAGTCCCATAATTTCATCCATTGGATTCAGGGTGGGGCTCAATTTATCAGGGCCCCCTGATGATCAAGTGCCCTGAAACACTGATATTCCATTAAATGAAAGTTTAATGACAAATTGAAATGAATGGTCTATTCCTTAAGTCTTGGCTGCTATCCAGCTTTTCTGTGGAAAAGATCCAACAATGCAAATTGGTCTTTGTAATCTCCAGAAAGTCAGAAACAGAACAAGATTTGCAATTGAGAAAGCAAAAGAAGCTACTTGGAGTTGGTCAACAATAAACATGAGGAATTGGCCCAGCTGTGCTATTTGGCACATATGTACTACCTGGAAGTCCTCAGGCTACAGGCTGGTGAGAGGCTGAATCTCAATTCCCAGACCCTGCTCTTTTGATTCTTCAGGCTATTGGTGTTTGTTGTTGGCAGCCAGATGGAGTAGGATGACTTGTTCCAGTCCTAACTGCATTCTCCCCCCAGCTCACCTTGAAAAGATCAGCTCACCTTGGTGCTGGCTTAAACCTGATTTGTAAGAGCAGAGGCATGCTTCAGCCAAAAACATCCTACACAGGTTGGTGCAAGCTGGACACATTTTTAAGTGCATTGTTAACATTTTCTCCTCTACTTTCTAAAAGTTAGATAATCAACAAAACAATAAATCAAGTCCTGATTTGTAGTGTTTGCCAATTTCCAATTTGTAAATGCTCACACTGAAAATTTAACAACCAGCTCAGCTTGTGTTTGTTCCAGCACACTTCCCCACCCTCCAACCCCACCCCTGATTAAAGCTAGTGTCTTGAGTAATGGAGATGGAAAGCATTTTTTGGGCAGAAGTCGGGTCAAAATCAAGATCCACCAAGTCTGAGGAGGTTAACCAGAAGTAGAGTCCAGGGCCAATAGAAATTTGATCCTAAGATGGATAAGAGCTTAAATTTAGCAAAGAGTTCTCTCAGTTTGCTTTAATTCCACATTCTCTGGCAACATGCAAATTTCTGTTCAGGGATGAGGATGTAAGGTTTTGTCCTTTAGTTTATTTGCCTCGTCTGGCTAGTTCTCATTGCTGCTGCCCTGGTGCTCTCTAGTAGGAAGCCAAGGCCAATTCTGTCACTTTATAGCTGTGTGATCCTGACAGGGTATAGGCCCTGGAACCCCTCCCCCCAACTTCCTTGAACTTTCCCACATGTTCAGGTCTCTGGCTTTTGACTGAGGCATCCATCAATCCCAACTGACCTTTCATTGTGGCTATACCCAATCTCCCAATTCTGTTACCTCTAACATAGCCCAACTCCCCATGGCTCCAGCCATTTCCCATCCTTAATTCCATCTAGACCCTTTCAGCATTTGCCTTGGGCACCTGGCCCTTCCTGGTCCTTCTCTGTTACCTCCCAATAACCCAGCCTATGGCCATTTCTCAATCCTTCCCACAGTCTTTCTGTGTATAAGGTCCCATCTTGACCCCCATTAAATTGCTTAGATTCCTTAAGAGTCTGGCCAATATGGCAGATTTTTAGAATCATGCCCACCTTGTTGGTGTTCTAATAAACCTTGTCTTTGACTGAAAGAAGGCTTGGGTTGAATTCTTTCAAGGCAGGACCTGCGTCACTATTTTGGGGTCCCAGCACCTTGAATGCCAGACATTTGACCAAGTGGGAAAGTTCAAGAAAGTTGGGTGGGGGGGAGGGTTTCCAGGGCCTATGCCTTGTCAACCTTGGACAAGTCTCTTAACCCATCTGACATTCAGTTTGCCTATATGTAAAATGGGAATCAGAAACATTTATTAATGCTAGGTACTGGGGCTACAAAGTCAAAAATAAAATAATCCGTGTCTCCAGGAATTTATCTCCTAGAGGGGGGACATGGTGTGTGTATGTGTATATGTATATACAGCATTCAATACATGTACACACATACCCCTATATGTGTTTATATGTATTGTGCATATATGTATGTATGTATGTATGTATGATATATATATATACACATATAATATATATATACATACACACTTATCTTGCAGGGTGATCAGCAGAATCAAATGAGCTAATGTATGTGATAAAGTATTTTATAAATTTGCTATATACAGGTAAGTTATCATTATTACTCTGTACAACAGTCAAGACTCTGGTAAATACTGCTACAATCCTGACCACTAGGTCATTATTCTGAAAGAGTTATTGACCAAGTGTAAGCAAACAAGTTTCTGGCATATTTATACTAGGTGATAGGGTGATGGGACCTGGACCCCTAAAAGGAAAAGACCATGTCTTTGAAAGCAGCCCAGTCCCTGAATTTTCCCACACATATCAGCAGCCCAAATCACTGGCATCTCAATGAAGGCATCTGGCCCATTCCAGCCCACCTACATACTTGACAGTCCTTTCACAGTGGCTCTTGACCTACCTCAGACCATTCAATAGTCCTTCCACTGTCACTCCTGAACCACCCCAGGCTATTTACCACTCCTTAATCCCATCCAGATCTTTTCATTGTCCTTTTTTTGTATGTAAGTATCAGTCTTAACCCCAGTAAGTTTTAGATTTCCTAAAAATTTCACTGCTCCTATTGGTGTTGCAGTAAACCTTGCCATTTTGACTGGAAGAAGGTTTGAGTTCGTGAATTCATTCCAGGCAGACCTTCCCCCCTGTACCCTGACATTTCAGAGTGCCCAGCAACCCCAAACTGCATCACTGGGTGCTTTTAACACAACTGGGAAGAATTCATTATATAATTTCCCTGAAATCTCACATTACTTACTGTCAGCTTAGTTGATGTTTTGATTCTGAGATACTCTGGGAACAGAGTATGTCATTAAGATATTGTGTGTGTGTTGTTGTTGTTGTTGAGTTGTTTGAGTCATGTCTTATTCTTCATGACCCCAAAGATACTGGAGTGGTTTGCCATTTTCTTCTCCAGCTCATTTTACAGATGAGGAAACTAAGACAAACGGGGTTAAGGGACTTGCCCAGGGTCACACAGCTAGTTTGTGGTCACCCTGTAGTGTCTCAGGATGAGTTTGAACTCAGGTCTTCCTGATTCCAGGCCTGGTGCTCTATCCACTGTGTCACCTAGGTGTACAAATATGTGTGTGTGTGTGTGTGTGTGTGTGTGTGTGTGTGTGTGTGTGTTTATTTATTAGAAAGAGCAGTGAACTTGGAGTCAAAAGCCCTAGATTTGGCCCTGGTTCTGACACTTACAAGCTGGTGTCTGTAAACAAGTCAAGAGCCTCCGTTTCCTCATCTGTAAAATTGAGGTAATAATACAATGTTGTGAGGAAAACACCTTGTAAAGCATTGCATAAATGTAAGCTACTATTATCACCTTTTGAAACCCAAAAGAAGCAGTGTGGCATATGGGATAAAGTAATGAACTGGTCTTGGAATTAAGAGGTCCTGGGTTCAAGTCTCCTCAGGCACATACTGGCTGGGTGACCTTGGGCAAGATACTTAAACCCTCAGTGCCTCAGACAATTGTAAATCTCTCATTTGCAGAGCAGGTGTTGATTTGCATTTGTAGGGGCTGTTTCCTCTTTGGGAGTTTGCTACATCAATGAATTTTCAGATCTAGACCAAATAAAGGAACTTAAGCATCCCCAAGAGAGGGAGAAGGGGACTGTATAAATTACAGTGAACACTACCAGTACAACAATCAGCTTACTGGGATGGAAAATGGCAGCAGGAGTAGGCACAGCAGAGCTTCAATATGTACAGAGCATTTCTTAAATCAGATGCATAGGAAGAGAATAACCTCTTCTAAACACAGATCATCAGTGGGAAAACCAGCAAGACTTCTCAAATTTAGTCTTAAATTGCCAGCTTTTTATTTATAATCTTACTTAATCCTATTACAAAAAAAAATTATCAAAAGAGAACTGCATATAACAAAGTGCTTACCACGTAACTCAGAAGTTTTATACTTGGGCTATTAGGAAATTAGCCTTGAGTGGAAAATAAATGAATCAGGAAGACCTGGGCTCAAGTTTTACATGCTAGCTGTGAGACTCTGGGCATGTCACCTAACTTTTCAGTGTCCTGAGCAACAATCTGAGACCATAAATTGCAGAAGAGTTGACTACCTGCATTGGAAGAGAGAGATTCATCATGCAGAATTTCCTATACCAATGAAATCATAAGTCTGGAAGAAAGAAAGGAAGGAAAGGAGAAAAAAAATAAGAGAAAGAAAGGTAAAAAATAATGACAGTGAAACCACCAAGGAAGATTTTTGAGAAGCAGACAAAACAGTCTTTGAGGGAAAATTCCTATCTGTAAAATGTATTTATCAGCAAAGAGAGAAATAAGAGATTGATGAATTTGGTATGCAACTTCTAAAAAAAAAAAAACCTAGAAAAGCAATAAATTAAAAAGCCCAAGTAAATGCAAAAATAAAAATTCTGAAAATCAAAGAATAGCTAAAAAAATTGAAAACAGAAAACTCATTAAGTTAATAAAACTAGAAGGTAGTTGTTTAAAGACTGATTAAATAGACAATTAGCTAATTTTATTTTTAAAGAGAAAGACCAGATTACCAAAATCAAAAATTTCTTAAAAGATCATTCATAACTGTTGAATCAGAAACAGAGTAAATGATTGTAAAGCATTTTGCCCAATAATATGCCAGCAAAACTGATAAATTAAGTGAATACTTTATAAAATATAAAATACCCAGATTAACAGAACAAGAAATAGAAAATTTAAACAACCAATCTCAGAAAAAAAATTGAACAAGTCATAAACTCTCAGAGGGATTGAAAAGTGAATTGTTTCAAGCTTTCAAAGAACAATTAACTTCAATATTATATAAATTGTTTGCAGAAATAGAAAACAAAAACATCATATCAAACTCTATGAATCAAAAAAGAATATTCAGAACAAGGAAATGGTATTCAAAGAGGATTCAGCCAAACATAGTTTTCCTATGCTGGTGGTGGTCATGCTGTTGTTCTACCAGTCAGAAGCCTAAGAGAACGGCTCCATAATGTGATAGGACCAATATCTACTACGATTCACCTTCCCCATCCCAACCTCTCCCCTCCTCCCATCCCAACATGGGTTAGAGCAAAGCCAGGACTTCGCTAGCTTGGGATGAGGCAAGGCTCCAGCTGTTCCCCCTTTGACACAGCTTCAGGGTAGCCTCTGGCTATGTTGACATGATTTCTGGTCTTCCTAGAGGCATAAAAGATCCTGTTCAAGCAGGGGGTCATTGCCTTTCAGACTTGATGGAGGTCAAAAGACCAAAGTCATCACACTCTGCACATCCATACGGAATCTAGAGGGGCTGAGACTATGGCAGCAAAGTGCCACTTTCTACATCCTTGTTGCAGATCCTTGCTGTTAGAGCTAAGTAAACCTCATTTTGTTAATTGTTCAATGGCCTATGTGTCTCACGTTGTCTGAACATCAGAATCAGGTACTGATATCAAGTCTTCCTCTAACACATGAGTACTGATTATCTGACTTTTTTTTTTAACCTAGGGCATGAGGAATCTATTGCGATTGTCCAAGCCTTTTAGTAAGTTATCATTATCACTCAGCACCACAGCTAAGATTCTGGTAAATACTGCTACAATCCCGACCACTAGGTAATGGAGAGTAACTCAAGACCCGGTTATTCCATTTAGGGGCTGCCACTTGCTTCTGTGTGGCATTGAGAAAGTCAATTAGCTTCCCTAAGCCTCAGTTTCCCCACCTGTAATAATAATAATGCTTTGCATTTATATAGATAGCACTTCAAGTTTTGCAAAACACTTGACAAATGTTAATTTCATTTTCTCTTCATAACAACTGTGAGAGATAGCTGCTGTTGCTACTCCTATTTTACAACTGAGGTAACTGAGGCAGAGGCTAAGTGACTTGACATCAAGGATCACATAGCTAATAAGTGTCTGAGGCTGGATTCAAACTCAGATCTTGTGCATTGCAGGTCTAGTTTTCAGTCCCCTGGGCCACCCAGCTGCCTGTACAATGAGGGAAGTAGTACTCATGATCCTTGAGGTGCCTTCCAGTTCTGACATTTTTATGACTGCCCACTGCAAGGAGAAAGGGAATAAACACTTCTACTCACTTCAAGATAGACACAGCCATACTTTCCTCCAAGGAAATAGAAGAGTGATCTGCATTTCTAGAAAAATTACTACAATCAGTCACTAGGTGACTGTTACTCATTCTATCCTTGTTCTACTTTTCAGTGAAGGGTGGCATGGAATGCATGGGGAGAGCAATGACATTTGACATTTGAATACCTCTATATGGAGCTGGCAGTAATACTTTGGTCTCCTCCCTTCTCATTCTCCCCCCTAATTTGAAGGCGTGCAAGAAATGCCAAAGGTGTCTGTCTCCACCTTCATGCTAATTCCCAGTCCCTGAAAACTGGGGCCTATGGAGCCTATTTTATAAAAAATACACCTCAAAGTTTCCCTGGTCCTAAAGGGAGGGGGAAGAAGAGAGACAGGCGGTCTTCCCCCTCTGTGTGCTAAGACTCATAAAAGATCTAGTAACAATCCTCAAGGCAGCTTCCTTTCCCCATTGGTGAGTTCTTTCTGATAGGGTATGGGCCCAAGCCAAGACCTTCGCCCCTTACCCCAAAAGAATTTGGCTCCCATTTGTCTATGGGCCCTGGAAACTCCACCTTGAACTCTCCTTGAATTTTCCTACTTGCTCAAATCTCTGGCATTCGCCTGAGGCATTGACCCATCCCAGTCAGCTGGTCTTTCATTGTAGCCTATGCCCAATCTCTGTGGCCCAGCCCTCCACACTCTGTTACCTACGAATAGCTCCTGGCTACTTCCCACCCTTGATTCTATCTAGACCCCATTTTCCCTTGGCCACATGATTGGATCCCTGGCATTCTCTGTTACCTCACAGTCACCCCAACCTACTGGCCACTCCCATCCAGAGCCTTTTTCTATAAAAAGAGTCAATCTCATCTACCCAAGGTAGATTGTTAGAATCACACCCACCCTCCATGGATGTTTCAATAAGTCTTATCTTTGGCTGAAAGAAGACTTAGGTTGAATTCATTGGGTCAAGACCCAAGTGTCATTATTTCAGGGTTCTAGCACCCCTAAACCTCAACATTTCCAGGGCCTCTATTTTGACGAGGGTCCCAAAGTGGTCAACCTTCATTTTCCTCACAACCTTTGTCCCATCCTCACCCCCACATTTTCCAGCTCCCTTTTGTGCATTGCCTTCCCTCCTGTGAACATCAATTTCTTGAGAGCAGGGACTGTCTTTCTTTTTGCTTATGTAACAGGACTTTGGAGCATGCCTGTATCACCTAAGTTGGAAGCACCTGAATGAGATTTGGCCACGTGGGAAAGTCCACGGTTTTTCCTTTTTGGAGTCCAGATCCCATCCTTATCATTAGGTGATGTGGGCATATGTCAAAGCCCCATTAGTCTTGTATCTGTGTCCCTAGTGCTTAGCACAGTGCCTGGCACATAGTAGGTGCTTAATAAATGCTTCCCTTGCATAGTAAAGGGGCTCATTTTGCTAAATTTTGTACAGAGAAGCAGAAAAGAATCTCAGAGACTTAATTGTCTGTGGAATATTTTATCGTCTAGGAAAAGGACAATTGACAAAACCTAGGAGCTTACATAGCAGGCCCATACTGTGATCCAAGATTAAAAGACCCTTTGGCCACAGCAAGCTGAATTATAATTAAAAAGACATCAAAGAAATGTTTCAGCATGCTAGGCCTTTTAAGCATAATTAAAGGTTAGAAGAAATCAAAATGTTTGCTAGTCCATTGGGATGAAAAATGTAATACAGAATGCTAACTCCAGAAGATACCTCCCAGGTCATCTAGTTCACAATAAAGAAATTGAGGCTTAGTGGGAAATTATTTACCTGAGGGCATATAGCTAGTTAGTGATAGTGCCAGGGACAGAACCCAAATTTTCTAAAGCTATGGTTGTTTTCACTGTGTCATGTCTTTCTGAGATAGACTCTGTTCTCCCAATCAATGAATTTTGAAAATGCTAGCAATTTGCTGTTAGAATTTACAAGCCAGGTGTGTTGGTGTACACTTATAATCTCTGCTATTAGGGGAGGCTGAGCAGATGGGGTGTCCCATATGGCACTAAGTCTGGCACCAATATGGTGAGCCCCCTAGAGAGGGATCCCATTAGGTTACTTAAGGGAGGGCTGAACTGGCCCAGATCAGAAACAGAGCGGGTTAAAGCTCCCATGCCCATCAGTAGTAGAATCAGGTGCATAAGTAGCCTCTGAACTTCCAGCCCAAGTGACATAGGAAGACCTGGAGTTTTTTATTTTTAAAGAAAAACTAGTTGTCATGTTCTCATTCACCTTAGCTAGACACTAACACTAATTAGTAAGGAACACATTGTTTTAAGACCTGAAAAAGATTCATTTGGCAATACATTTTTGCACAGTGGCCCTTCCTGATCTCCAGAAATTTCCCGGTGAGGAAAATTAATATTATGCGGTATCATTTAATAACCAGTATTACTCTGTAATCCATCCTATTCCCCTTCTGGATCTGGCTCCAGAGACAGTCTGTCCAAGTGGGAACTAAAGGCTGATTGAATAATGTGATCAATCCTAGCCCCCAGGGCATTTGCTAGCTAACCAGTTTAATGAGGGACTCTATCTTTATTTACAAGTAAACAAAGAACCAGCTAGGGCTGGGCCCCTCCCCAAGGGAAGGCTTTCCTGTCCTAGCCTCTCCTAGTCAAAGTTAGGGGTGATTTGGTCTCCAAGAGGAGGCTAAGGTGGGGGCAGTGTTCTGATTGGGGTGGTTCTGATTTTCTGGCCAAGATTACTGGCAGCAGTTGAGGCTCATAAAGCAATTAGCATCCCTTAATTGTCAGAGAGGGGTGTGATTTGCCACGTCTGAAGGCCAACCAGTTTTCCCCAGGGGTAGCTAATCTTAAGGTGTTTCAACTATTCTACCTCCACCCCTCTCCTTTTGGGTGTTATTAGGGTTTCCGTAGGAGGCCATCTCCAGCCATCCTGACCTTTGTCTTGCCATGGCACACCAATGACTCTGGAGGAGAGAGAGAGGCTGATGACTTTGCACAGCTATCTGCCTCATTTAAATCAAAATTCACTCTCAACTCATGACATCACGAGAGTCACCCAAGCCCGGTGGCAAGACAAAAGTCAAGAGGATTGGCAGAGGCAGAGTTAGAAAGGAGAGAAAGAGTCACATTGAATTAAAAAAAAAATTGAGCTGATGGAGAAAATAAATGAATAAGTCTGAAACTTCCAAAGTGATATTTTCCCCATTTTTTGAGCCTAATAATGAGTCAGGTGTCAGTCAGGCTATGAGATGAAGAAGCAGAGATACTGTCATGTCCTACTACCAGCGTTTGTAGCCACAAACCATAGGGTGGGTGAACTTTACATGAGAAAGAAGTCAGAATGGATTATCTCCATAGTCCCTTCCAGCTCTTACAATCTGCAGTGTAGTGCCTCCCACAGTACTCACCCCGAAGCTAAAGACTAAAGCCCAAACCACGGTAGGGCAAGAGATCTGGACCTTGTCAATTCTGGTATTGCCATGAGTTGATCAGGCAATGTCAACCTGAGATGAATGAGGAGCATGTGTTCAGCCGCTCCTCAAATTGTTTTTACCTTCCAGGAGAGGCTAATGAGTTAATGGACCATCTGAATGCCATATATTTCTGGTTTTATCCATCTCATGCATTTTCTGTGGTAGAGAAAACAAGGGCTGTCCTTCATCCATATGCACTTTGAGAACTTGGTTGAGAGTTGGAGACTGTTATCCACACTTGGGTGTGGATATGAGCTATTAATTATCATATTTATTATGATAATAGTTATTGTTATAATAGTATTATAATAATACAATATGTAATGTATTAATATGATATGCGGTTATATAATAAATATAATATAATGATATATTATAATATAATTATTATTATAAGCCTTATTTAGGGTATTGTCCTGGACTAACTCCAAGTGGGGACAAAGAACCAGAAAGAACCTTACTCTCTTGGGAATCAGTCTTCAGGATCAGACCTGTGTGAGCCGAGAGTCTTTTGTGGGAGGGAATCTGGTTCACAGTTTACACTGGATGGGGTGGGGGGGGAGACAGCGTGGTATATATAGTCTCTGGCATCTCAGAACTTAAAATCCTCCTGCAAAATCACCCCTGCTGGAGTTGCTGGCCCTGCTTAGGCTTCCTCCTATCCATATCTTCTCAAGCTTCTTGCCTTCTGAGCTCATTTTTCCTGAATCTGTTTCTCACTTTCAGATTGCCTCCTGACTATCACACTCTGCTAGCCTCAGACCCAAATGTCACTTGGAGCCTTGACAACCTTTATCTTTCCTCTTTAGCATGATGCTTTGGTCTGTCTGTGCTTTCTATAGGGGTTCTCTGTTGTGAATCTCCATCCTATCCAGAGGCAGAAGACGGTGGCTATGTCACGCCATTGACAAATATTGGGTGTGGAATCCACCATAACCTCCTAAATTTTACTCACAAAGCTGTTTCTTAAAATCAGAGATTTAAATTAAGATTTGGAAGTGACCTCAAACCCTGGAAAGTAGGTGTTACTATGATTCCCATTTTACAGTTGAGAAAAATGAAGTAGACAGAGGTTAAGTGACTTGCCCAGGCTCATACAGCTAATACCTGCCTGAGGCCATATTTTAATTCATGAAGATGCTTTCCTGAGTCCAAGTCCAGTGCTCTATCCACTGCTCTCCCAGGTGCCAATCCCTTAAGAAATGGAGACCAACAGAGGCTAAGTGACTTGCTCAAGGCTAAACAGTATGGTATTAATTATTAATAATAACACTATTAATAACAATAATATTCATCTCATTTCTCTGATCTTTTTCAGTGGAGTTCAGATAGAAACAGTCCTGGGACTCAGTCATTATCTTTCTATTATCCTTTTGAATTTAATATTCTATGGGTTGTTACACAGGTAGATAAAATGTATCATTATTGTGTAGTACACTATAACTTAATAAAATTGTTTGGTTGTTTTCCTCTCATGTGACCCCATTTGGGGTTTTCTTGACAAAGATACTGGAGTGGTTAGACATTTCCTTCTCCAGATCATTTTACAACTGAGGAACTGAGGCAAACAAAGTAAAGGGACTTGCCCAGGATCATACAACTAGGCAGTATCTGAGGCCAGATATGAACTCATGAAGTTGAGTTTTTCTGAATTCAAGACCAGTGCTCTATCCACTGTGCCACCTAGCTGCCATAATAATAATTTAAATAATACAAATATAATAATATAACATGTTGTGTTATTATTATTACCACTAAATCCATTTAAATGTCATAATCCAGAATTCATCCATTTAGTTATTCATTCAACAAACACACTGAGCATCACTATGTATGTGGCACTGAAGGAAATACACAAATGAATAAGATATGGTCCTGTGATGAGAAACATGCTACCCACCTCAGAGGTGGTGGACTCAAGATGCAGAATGAGACATATATGTTTAGACATGGCTACTAGAGGAATCTGTTTTGCTTTATTATATTCTCATACTGCACCTGGGCTTGATGGAAATTGAGGGTGGGAAGGGAGCACAGAACACAGACCTCATCCCTGACCTCCCCTTTCTCAGCCTAGGAAGAAGGTTTCCAAAAGTACAAGGCTGTGAAAACTTTCAGATATATTCTAGGTACTCTGATTTGCATGTGACTTTTTTTTTCCAACATGGGAGGGAGTAGTGCTAAGGGAGTGGGAGCTGCTGTTGATTATTATTATTGAATATATGTTATTTATATTAATATATAGAATGTGTGTTATTATATGAAATATATTATGTGAAATAAAGTTAATTATTTGTTACGTGGATTTGACTTTTTTTTTCCCAGTGGAGAAAGAAAGGTAGAAGAAAGAGAAAATAAATGCTTGTGAATTGGGGGGGGCAGTTTTTATTGTTACCATTGTTTTTTAAGATATGGTCTCTGGCCCCCACCTAGCTGACAATCCAGTTCACGGAATTTGCACGGTGAATGTGATCAAAAGGATTCTTTGGAAGAATGCAAAAACAGACACCAACTAATCTTTCACAGAGATGAAATTATCCTGTTTTCAAAGGCATTTTTCTACAAATGAATTCTTGCCTTTACCAATCTATGTATTATAAAAGAAGCATTCCAAGGTGTGAATGTGTCAGCAGATAGGAAAGGGTTTTCATTTTCTTTTTCTTTTTAACCTTAAAAAATTTTTTTAACTCCCACATTGGCACTCGGGTTTCAGAACAAAATTTACTCTAGCTGGAAAATATAAAGTGAACAAATGAATGCCATTGTAATTAATTTATCAGGGATCTTGCAGATTTCTGAAATTTAGGACCAGTTCCCCCACCTTTGGGGGGGGAACTAAAAACAATAATAACAATGATTAGTATTTATGTGGTGCTTTAAAGTTTACAAAGTTCTTTATATGCATGACCTCATTGAAGCCTCACAACACACTCGGCAGTAGGTGCTACAGGTATTATTATAATCTTTTTACAGATTAGGAAACTAAAGTTAATGATGTTAAAGGAGTTCTTCATGATCAATTAGCTAGTGTTACAAATACTATCTGAACCTAGATCTTTCTGATTTTAAGTCCAACACTCACTAGCCTGGAAAAAAAAAAGCATTTTTCCTTATGGCTTAGGGAGAAGTACCTGGTCCACGTGCTGTTGGTTGGCATGGGAACATAGGATTAGGCATGTGGTGCCCCCTTTCGTGTCATTAAAAATCAGACACCATCCTCATTAATCTTTGTTCCAGTGACCAGACTTCCAGCCTTCATTGTTTCTCTGCTCAGATGTCTGACTCCTAATTATCCCCTTAGTTGTTTTTGACATGCCCTCAAGTCCAATGGAGCTTATTTATTGATAAAGAGAGCTTTTCCCTTTTTTTTTTCCCCTTCTTATTCCAACTGGCTGAGCAGCCCTTGAAGGCCATTGCTTGAATAACAGATAAACAGGTTCCTCAGGAATCTAATTCTGAGGTATTGTTAGGTTTGCGGTTGGAATTTTTTTTTTTTTACATTTATGGAATTTAATTTCCAAGGATTGCATATGACTTTAAACTTGTTATCTCTTCTGTTGGGCATATTTTAGAGAGGTAAGAAGAATCCTGTGGGATATATATATGAATATACATATATATATATACACATAGTATATGAAATACATACATATACATATTTATACCAATATATAGACTATATTATAGTATGTGTTTTATGTTAAATACTCTTATCTCTCACTGTCTTTGATTTCTCTGCTTCTGTTCATGGCTACTGAATGTTGCTGTGCAAAAGAGCAATTTTTGTGTTCTGGGCAAGCAGTGTGAAATTCAGGGAGTGAGGCACATAGAACTGGGGAAAAGCTCACCTGGATGTGGCTCCTGGTGTGAAGAACTCCCAAAGTTCCTATTTGTCCTTATTATTTCTTACTGACTAGGTACCATTGTCCCTAATTGCTGATGAGCTGCATGTGATGTCCACACTCTGTAAGGATGAGTGCCCTGGGACAAAGTTTTAGTTGCCCCCTCCTTAGTTTTGGCTCTGTTTGACAGTCACCCAATGATGTTAATTGGGTCCACTATAAATTCGTCTTAGCTGGGCCCTCACCGATGGCCAGCAATCCTTCCATTCACCTCTTGCTGACTCCCTATCCCCTTGCTCACAAGAGCCATTCTAAGCAATTCCACATTGTCCTTGGGGCCATCTCCAGTCATCTTGACCTATATCTGGCCACTGGACGCAGATGACTCTGGAGGAGAAAGTGAAACTGGGGACTTTGCACAGCCCTCCACTCAAATCCAATTCACTTGCAAGTCTTGGCATCACCTTCCTGATGTCATGGTCCTCTTTGAGAATGAAGGACAAACAACAACATTGCCCTCAGACACCCTACTACTACCCTACTTCCTCACTTTTGGTAGTGACTTATCTGTCATTTTTCTCCTCTGTACCACAAAATTTCAACTGCCCCTCATATTTAACCCTTATCTCTGAGGGAGAAATTAAGATGAATGAAAAGCCAAGAGACAAAGTTCCTGGGTAATTAACAATCTATCGATTAGGTTAGTAAATAATCCATAAATTGATGGTCAGTGGTCTCTCTCAGTAACCGAAGACAAGACTTGGAGATCATTGAATGCTTAAATACCTTTGGAAAAGTAAATGCCCCTGACAGGAAGAGATCAACCCTGATTAGTGAACAATTAATGAGAGGGTGAATGAGGAAGTGGGCTAAAAGCCTTCAGCTCCTCTTGCTGTGAACGTGGCTAGTTGTGAGATGCTGCTTCCAGTTATCTGAAGAATCCATCTCTACCCATACTACTCAAGTTGAACTGTGGAGGGGTTTCAAGGGCCTGAGCCTAATACTTTTAGGGCTGGAATTCACCTAGATTCCATTCTATATATACTTTAATCAGAAGTAAACTCTCCTGTTTAAGTGGGGGACTACCTAAGATTGAGAAGAATGTTCCCAAGGATTAGACCAATCTCATCATCAGCCCAGTCATTTAGAGACTGACCTACAAGGACTGGTCCTTAAATGAGGAAATAGGAAAAAAAAATTCAATCCTAATTTAATAATTGGTTATAATAGAAAATAATAATTTCTTTCAAAGTATCCCACATTCTTGTGCCAAGGCTAATTTATCCATCTGGCTCTTGATCCTGACCTCATGAAAATTCTTTTGGAACTTTGCTCCAATGTTTATCCCTTCTGGTGCATTTTTATCCTTCTCCCCTTCACTGGCTCTTTCCTGTTCAAATCTCTTCTTTCCTGAAAAACAAGCTCTTTTAACAGTTTATCAGTGAAAAGGCTAACTCTTCCACTTGTGCCTATGGAACGATCCCCTATTGTTCCCTCCAGCTATTGCTCCATCAATCATTTCCTCTCTTGGTCGACTCCGCCTCTCTACAATACACACTTCTTCTCTCTTTACCAGTAGGCAAACTTACATTTGCCTTACCCTAAGGCAAAACTTTCCTTTGATCCTACAACCTCCAACTATCATACTAAAATCTCTGATTCTTCTTTTCATTTAATAATTGAAACCTTGTAGTCTGGCCCCTTCTAGTTGACTGATGTCACACTCTCAAAGGTCACCAACAGACCCCTAATTTCTGAACAAGATGTCAAATAGTCAAGAAAGGAGTGTCACAAAAGCCACAGAAGGAGATATTTTTGTTTTTTTGGTTTTTTTTGGTGAGGCAATCGGGGTTAAGTGACTTGCCCAAGGTCACACAGCTAGTACATGTCAAGTGTTTGGTGTGAACCCGGATTTGAACTCAGGTCCTCCTGACTTCAGGGCCGGTGCTCTATCCACTGCACCACCTAGCTGCCCCTTTTGTTTTGTTTTGTTTTGGGTTTTTTTTTGTGAATACCATCTTCTTTAGAGAGAGCTATGTCAGTTAAGTGGTGGGGACACAAAGAATGAGTGGGTGGCAAGGAAGGGACAGCAGTCAATATTGATTACTCTTTCAAAAGTTTATCAGTGAAAAGACAGAGATTTTAGTGTGATAGTTGGAAGGAGTAGGGTTAAAGGAAAGTTTTGCCTTAGGACAGGGTAAACATGAGGTTGCCTACTGGTAAGGAGAGGAGCAGTGTGTATTGCAAAGAGGCAGAGTTGACCAAGAGAGGAAATGATTGATGGAGCAATGTCTAGAGGAAACAATAGGGGATCGTTTCATAGGTACAAAGGGAAGAGTTAGTCTTGCCAAAGACAGAATCATTTCTTTTTATAGTAAAGAGAAGCAGGAAGATTTTTTTTATTTTAAAATTTTTTCCCAAGTATATGTGAAAACAATTTTTAACATTCATTTTTTAAAATTGAGTTCCAAATTCTCTCCCTTCTTCTCCCTCCTTAAGAAGGCGAGTAATTTGATATAGATTATACACGTATAGTCATGCAAAACATATTTCCTTACTAGCCATGTGGCAAAAGAAAACACATAGACCAAAATTAAACAAACACCAAGAAAAATGAAGAAAAAATTTTAGAAGTGTGCTTTGATCTGCATTCAGACTCTGACAATCTTTCTCTTTCTCTGGAGGTGGATAGCATTTTTCATAAGTCCTTCAGAACTGTCTTGGATCATCGGACAATAGTGCTGTTACTATATACAATATTCTCCTGGTTCTGCTCACCTCACTCTACATCAGTTCATCTAGGTCTTCCCAGGATTTTCTGAATCCATCCTGCTCGTCATTTTTTATAGCACAGTGGTACTCTATGACAATCACATATCTCTTGTTCAGTCATTCCCCCCATTGATGGGTATTCCCTCAATTTTCAATTTTTTGCCACCACAGAAAAAACTGCTGTAAGTATTCTCTTTTTTTTTTGGGCTAGGCAATGAGGTTAAGTGACTTGCCCAAGGTCACACAGCTAGTAAGTGTTATGTGTCTGAGGCCAGATTTGAACTCAGGTCCTCCTGAATCCAGGGCTGGTGCCCTATCCACTGCGCCCCCAAGCTGCTCCCACTGCTATAAGTATTTTTGTCCAAATAAGGCTAGGCCCTTTTCCTCTTTTTCTTTTTCTTTCTTTCTTTCTTTCTTCCTTCCTTCCTTCCTTCCTTTCTTTCTTTCTTTCTTTCTTTCTTTCTTTCTTTCTTTCTTTCTCTTTTTAACCTCTTTGGGATATAGACATAGCAGTGGTATTGTTGGATCAAAGGAGTATACACAGTTTTATAGCCCTTTGGCCATAGTTCCAAATTGCCCTCCAGAATGTTTAGATCAATTCACAACTCTGCCAACAGTGCAATAGTATCTCAATTTCCCACATCCCCTCCAACATTTGTCATTTTTATTTTCTATCATATTGGCCAATTTGATAGGTGTGCAGTAATACCTCAGAGTTATTTTAATTTATATTTCTCTAATTAATAGTGATTTAGAGCATTTTTTTTCCCCATGTGACTATAGATAGCTTTGATTTCTTCTTCTGAAAACTGCCTGTTCATATCCTTTGACCATTTACCAATCAGGGAATGACTTATATTCTTAAAAATTTGACTCAGTTTTCTATATATTTGAGAACTGAGGCCTTTATTAGAGAAATTTGCTCTAAAAAATTTCCCCCCACCTTTTTGCTTTCCCTCTAATCTTGGCCACATTGGATTTATTTGTGCAAGCCCTTTTTAACTTAATGTAATCAAAATTATCCATTTTACTTCCTCTAATGCTTTCTCTCTTGTTTTATCATAAATTCTTCCCTTGTCCACAGATACGAGAGGTAAGATATGCCGTGCTCCCCTAATTTGCTTATGATATCATCCTTTATGTCTAAATCATGTATATATTTTGACCTTATCTCAGTATATGGTATGAGATGTTGATCTATGCCTATTTTCTGCCAAACTGCTTTCCAATTTTGCAGCAATTTTTGTCAAATAGTGTGTTCTTGTCCCCAAAGCATGGATCTTTGCATTTATAAAACACTAGGTTACTATGATTATTATCTACTGTGTATTATATACCTAATCTATTCCATTGGTCTACCACTCTGTTTCTTGGCCAGACCAGGTTATGTTGATGATTACCAAGAAATAGGAAGGTTTTGAGAAAAGAAGATGGGGGGGATCAATAGATATCATGAGAGTATAGATTTAGAGCTAAAAGAGACCTTAAAAGCAATCAAACCCAACTGTTTCATTTGGCAGATGAAGGAAATCAGGCCAAGAATTGCAAGAGTCACACAGCTAGCCAGTAAGTGTCTGAGGAAAGCTTGGAACTCAGCTCTTCCTGACTCCAGGTCCAACATTCTATCCATGACAACACAGTGTCTTGTGTCTTTGCCTGGCTCCTCACTGGCTCCCAGATTTGGTCCAAGCAACTGAAGCCCTCACTACCCAAGGTTACACAGCAATTACAAGGCAGAAATAGGGACCATTCTAAACAAGGCTCAGATCCCCAGTTCAAGTCCCTTTAACATTTATCAGCCAATTATCATATCTTAAAATTTTTTAAAGGAAAGGAAAAAGGATGGATTATTAATTTTTAAAGGTTTAAATATCTAAAGTTAATGCAGCAGCTTGAGAACAAATGACCTGCAAAGAAGGGACCAGCAGGGGACCAGCAGGAGTGAGTAACTGTACAGGCCCTGGATTACAGCCTCCTCCTTTCCCTACCACTAGCAGGATCCTATGAATAAACATTGGACTCCCCTGGCATTTGGGCTTCTTAGCATACATTTCCAATCAGCACTTGCATGGTACATAATGCAGCAGTTACGAAGGTACTGTTGATTTCCAGATCCAAAAAGTTTGTTTGGCTTTGGTAATTTATGAAAATGGTTCATTGCTTTCCTTAGATTCTTGGGAAGCTTTTGCCAGGCCCAACAGAGGAAAAGGTGCCCATCTTCTAAGTAAATTTAGCGGATGTCTTCGCCACCACCTTCCGCGCTCCTGATAACACACACTACTTCTTCCCCTCACTTTGAAAAAGCTGGCCAGGGGCCTGCCCTGCCCAATTTGGGGGCTTTGGTTCCTGGCTGACTTAAAACAACGTGAGGCCAAAATCAAGACTTAGGATATGACAAACTCTTGAAAACAGCTAGAGGACAAAGCTGCAGACCCAGATGGGCACAGGGTATGGCAAACATGGGTGGCTAGCTCCCCACAGGCCAGGTCCCCCAATAGTTGAAGGGTACTAACTTCCATGGCGATCTGGGTTGTGAGAAGGTGGGGGATCTAGGAGGTGGAAATAAGGAATACATTCCTGCCATAGGCTCAAGGATGCAGGGGAAGAGCCCTATGGCAGAGCTCTGTCCCCTAGACAATTGACTTAAAACAAAAAGTATTTCAGGAGTTTTACAAATCTCCTGTGTCTTTAACTTGGAGTATCCACGAGCTCAGCAGGTAACCGTGTTAATCATTTACTAAAAGGCTTTCTGTGTGAAAACATAGAGGGTTGGAATTTAGGAATGGGTTCTGAAGTTGGTGAACTCTGGCCAACATTTTTCTCTACCTACCTCCCAATGCAGGATGATTTTGACTACAAAATCTACTATTTTTTTAAATAAAAGAAATTATTTAACAATAATATTCACTGATTTTGACCTTGCTGACCATCCCCTCTTCCTGCATACTCCCTCCTCCCATAGCTCAGGTAACATCATCTCCTCCTGTTCTCCTCCTCCCTGTCTGACCATGTCTTCAATTGTTCATCCTCTTCCCATACGCTCCTTTGATGGTCCATAAGTTCAATGACCACCCTACACAGACATCTCCCAAATATGCATATATATATATATATATACACACACATATGCATATATATATGCAAGGTGTCCCATAAGTCCTAGTAAAGTTTTAAGTTTAAATAGCTATTAAGAGGGGAGAGAGAGAGAGAGAGAGAGAGAGAGAGAGAGAGAGAAAAAGAGAAAGAGAGAGAGAGAGAGAGAGAGAGAGAGAGAGATTTGCATTTGCATATATACATACTGTTCCAGGCGGGAGTCAGGAAGACTCTTCTTTGTGAGTTCAAATCTGACCTCAGACACTACTAGCTGTGTAACTCTGGGCAAGTCACTTCACCCTGTTTGCCTCAGTTTCCTCATCTGGAAAATGAACTGAAGAAGGAAATGGCAAACCACTCCAATATCTCTGCCCAGAAAACCCCAAATGGGGTCATGAAGAGTCAGACACAACTCAAAGGGCTGAACAACAACATAGCTCCTCATAGTATGCTGCAAGTTTCCTGAGGTCAGGGACTGATTTGCTTTTGCTCAGTGCATGGCACACAGGAGATGCTTTGGTTGCCTTGTTGAATTGTTATCTATCATTATATTTAGAGGTATCTCCCCAGGTTCAAAGGGTCTAATATTTGAACTCCCAATCCCAGATCATGACATGGTTCCAGCCCAAGTCTCTTACAGAACAGGTTTTTTTTTTTTGTTTTTTTTTTATTTGTTTGATTTTTAAGCTCAGAGATGCTCAACAGTCAATTTTTCCAAGGCTGAATTCCTCAGAAGGTAGACAGCTTTATACCTCAGAATGTAGGGCAACCTGAATACAAGCAATCCTATCAGGACACAAACATTCTAGAAAGGAGAATTCCATCTTCTCTGGGTGATGTTAGACTTTCAGAACAACAGACCTCCAAAGCAGGAAGACTCCAAGATTATTAGCAAAGTAATTTTCAAGTGACAGTTTCACATTCCCTCTCCTGGTGACATTAACCTACTTTCTGTCAGGTCTGTACCCTCTCTTCTTCCCAAACTGCTCTGTGTTCAGTTCAGCCTGCCTCCAGAGGGAAAGATAAAGATGCATATTGAAAACAGTGGGAGAGAATGGGGGAGGAGTAAAGGGGAGGGGGTTAATATATTTGTTTGCAGTAATAAGCCTTGAGTCACAATTGGACTTTCTTAGTCTGTCCTCTAGTGTCTGGATCCATTTATTTTTCTTTCAACCAAGAATTTGGGGGCAAAATCACCTGCAGCCCAATTAGCAAAGAAGATTCTTTCTTCTCCCTTTTTTTTTGTTTCATATTCTCCTGTACCTCCCCATTCCTGCCATATGTGAGTGCCACAGATCTGGCCCCTCAGAACTTGTCCTCTTTGTACTCACTTTCCTCTCTTTACCATAGAGGGACCCCTGCCTCCGTCCTATCTTTGGGAATAATGCCTTTCTTTCTTATACTGCGGGCCTCCCCTTACTGCCACAATATTTTCTCAACCTCTGAAGAGTGACCATCTGCACCCCATTAACCCTTTCCAGGTTCTGACATTCTTATCACTTGTAAATGGGAGTCCACTTGCATTTTTGGATTCTCTCTCTCTCTTCTTTCTCCTCTCTTTTCTCTTTCTCTCTGTCTCCCCTCCCCCCAGAATTAAAATGGATCAAACATTCTATTTAGCAAATGTCATTTGCTGCACCCAGGGCTCAGATATAGGCCTTAGTTCTAATGTCCATCTTTTTTTGAGATGATCAGCTCAAGACAGCTGTCTTCTAAAGAAATAAATTTTACGTCTTTGAGACAGTTCAGAAATTTGGACTTCTCTTTTTTATATTGTCAGTTTATTATCTCTCCCTTTGGCTATCATCTAGCTAGTCTCAAAACAAAAGTTGTTTATCTCTGTTTCTACTTAGGCAGAATTGAATCTATCCACTAGTTTCTACTCTACTTTTTCTCTTGAGTATCAATAATCTGAAGCATGAAAAACTAAAAATCAAATCTGAATTACAAAATGAATTGATTACATTATAGTAAGGAGTTAAGCTTACTTGTGCTTAGCCTGAGTACACAAGGCCATACTTAAGTGTCCTTGGGCAAAAGAGAGGAAATTATCCAGACTTGCAGTTCAGACCTAAAATCCTCATCTCCCTGAATGGCCTCCCTTTGCCTCAGATGCAGCTCTGTCTTAGCTTCTCAAAACCATGCTTGAGAAAGCTGGTTATCTCTTTGAGTAAAATCTTTGTATTCCAGTTATGTTCTTCACCATGTCCCAAACTATTTGGAGTTATTGTAGGTGGTAGTCAAAACATTTCCAAACTCTTGGATTATCATTCATGTTATTTCTCCAGAAAGAGGACCATCTCTTTGCTTTGTGAAATCTTTACCCAGAATAGTCCCTGAATGAAAATTCACATATCCATCCTCTGACTAATTTGTATATTTTCAATCAGGACACCAGGGCTAAAGGTACCTCATACTCCTAGGAGAGAGGAAGGAAGGAAGGAAGGAAGGAAGGAAGGAAGGAAGGAAGGAAGGAAGGAAGGAAGGAAGGAAGGAAGGAAGGAATGATGGATGGAAGGAAGGAAAGAAGGAAGGAAGGAAGGAGGGAAGGAGGGAAGGAGGGAAGGAGGGAAGGAAGGAAGGAAGGAAGGAAGGAAGGAAGGAGGAAGGAAGGGAGGGAGGAATTTGTGTCTACAAATGTTATTTCCTAAGGAAAGAAGGAAGGAAAGGAAGAAAGAAGAAAGAAGGAAGGACAGGAAGAAGGAAAAAAGGAAAGAAAGGAGGGATGAAGAAAAGAAGGGAGGGAATGAGGGAAGAAGGAAGGAAGGAAATCTAAGCAGCTAGTAAAGCTTGGGTTTCTGATGGCCATTTACTTCTCCCAAGTCATTGAACTATTGCGCAGGAATTTTTCAGGATTCCTTCCCTTAAGAGGGATTGTCCTTCCTGACTTTGGGAAAACAACCAACTTAACATGGAATAGTAGAAAGAGCATTGGACTAGGCCTGGAGGGGGGAAGCCAGGCTGGGTCACAGGCTCTATTTTCTCACTGATTCATCATGTGACCTTAGGCACATCACTTCACCTTCTGAATGTTTGCCTCCCCTCTGAAAATTGAGAGGGTTGGACCAGATGATCTATAAAGCTCCTCTAGCTCCAAAATTCTGTTGTCTCCTATGATCTGTGAGTAGCATGACCTCATCTGCATCACAGAAATAAAAAAAAAAATGAACCTAAGCTTCTCTCTAAAAGCTTCAGTGGATGAGAAAGGCTCGGCCACCTAATGGGACCAGAGATAATAGCATAATGGAAATGTGATTAATGTAATGAACCATTTCAATAGGACTAGTCTAAAATCATATAAATGGATGGGTCACATGCTTATAATCCTTGATGCTGCACTTTTACCTACTGTTGAGGAATTATTTTAATCTGATTGCTATGAGGATTCACAAATATGACTTCCTAATAGCCCTGAGAGAATATTCCTAAATGAAGGAAGGAAGCTGTTTTCAGGTTTTCTTATCTTCTAGCTTTGCTATGTAGCCACTTCCCCTCACTGGACCTCAATTTCCTCATCTGTAAAATGAAAAGACTGGAATATATGATCTCTAAAGTTCCTTTCATCTAAATCCTATAATCCTGTAACTTTATAACATTTCTTTCCCCTTAAGTTAATTGATTCATGCAGATGCAGGAAGATGTGTTACTGAATTTTTTAAAAAAATCATTGTTCAATCAGAGCTAATAATAAATTAATTTACCATGTGAACTAGCCACTATCTACATTGCAAGACCTTGTGGCCCATTAATAGTAGGCCAGTTCATTAAAGCCAACTCTATTTTCCAGCTATGGGTGATCCCAGATTGGAAATAAGTAGTGGGAGTCGTCCTGTATACATTCACATGGGGACCATTGATTCAGCTCTTCTGGCATAGAGGAAAAAAACTAATTTTAAAGTCAGAGGACTTGAATAGAGATCTAACGTGGTGACTTACTTAAGTAGCTCTAGGAAATCAGGGAGGTCACTTTGTTTCTCTAGGTTTTGGTTTCCCCTCTCCTGGCCAGAGTGTGGGCTCCTAGGCTTGCCATGCCATACCTCTTACTCACAAGTCATCACAATGCTGCTTCCCATGAAGTCGGGCCTCAAGAGGCAACCATGAAAAAAATCCAATCATTTGCTTCCCTCATTGGACCTTTCCCCATCTCCTGATTCTCTGCTTGGACCCACTCCTCAATGGTTAGTATATAACCACCTCATTTTACTCTCTCCATCACAATAGTACTGAACCCCAGCTGCCAAAGAAAAAAAATCCCTTTCCTCTACTCCAGCTGTCCTCTCCTTTATCCCCAGTGTAGTACTACTCTTCCAATGTCCCACTCTAGATCTCTCCAACCCTTCCCTTGAAATACCTAATCCAAATCCATACTCTCCTATTCACTAGTCATGGTGAAGGAGTCAGAATACTCCTTGATCCCTATTGCCATTTTCTGACTCTCTTGCTACCACCATTACACAGCAAACCTTTCTCCTTTGAGGTTTGTGCTATTGAAATTTATCACCCAATCATGATCTTGGTAGCCATTATCTACTGATCTCACCCCACATCCCCAAGACATCCTCCCTCCTTTCTTAATGATTTCAGTACGCCAGTGAACCGGGGTTCACTGTTTTACTTTCATACTAGAGGGCTCCAACATACAGATTGATAGTGTCTCAAATCCTCTAACTTCAGAGTCCCAATTTGCTCAATTTCTGTAAATTCGGTGACTTCATTTTAGCACCGATACCACTACTATGTCTATTTCCCAAGATGATTAGGGAAAAAGGAAAAGAACCTATATATTCTAAAATATTTATAGCAGCTCTCTTTGTGGTAGCCAAGAACTGGAAATTGTAGGGATGCCCATCAATTGGGAAATGGCTAAACAAGTTATAGTATATGATTGTGATGGAATACCAGTGTGCTATGAGAAATGATGAGCTCAATGATGTTAGAAAGACATGGATAGACCTCCACGAAATAACGAAGAGCAAAATGAGCAGAACCAAGAGAAGGTTGTATACAGTAACAACAATATTGTTTTAAGAACAACTTTGAGATACCAAGTCATTTTGACTATTATAAATACCCAAATTAACTACAAAGGACATATGAAGGAAGATGCTATCTGTATCCAAAGAAAGAATTGATAAATAGAAGCATGTATAAAATGGTTTTACATATATATATATATACATACATATACATATATTTGTGTCTAATGGTAGTCACCTCTAGGGTGGAGGAAAGGGGGGAAAGAAGAAAAAAAGGGAAAAAAAGAAAGCCACATGATAACTATTATATATTTAAAAGGAATAGCAAGTTGTACATAATAGATATGCAGTTTCATATACAATCATCTTTTTTTTTCTATTCTACTATGGAAATGCTTGTTTTATTTCCCAAGTTCAGAATAAAATAAATAATAGTGATCTGGCCATCACCCACAAATATTTCATTTTCACGTTCATGAACTCCGAAATTTCTTTTTCTGATCATAATTTTTTTTACTTCCATCTTTTTTTATGACTTTTGACTCCTAATTCTGTTCTTTACTCTCACTAGGACCTTCAACCCCTCTGCCCCATCAATACTTCTCTAAGCCATGATCCTTGCACTAGCTGATTTTCATCCCTTCTCAATCTCAATCCTTTAGTGAAGCAGTTAAACTCTATTGTTTTTTTCTCTACTCTCAAATCCCTTTCCCTGCCTTGTCCTATCACTTGGTCATGTCTTGTTACATTCCAAACTCCAACCCTGGATCACATCCATCATCTGCATCCTTCATTCCTATTCATGTGCTGCTGAATGGAGCTGAAGAATGTTATGAAACTGTGTTGATTGGGTTCACTACAAATTTATGCTATCTAATCTCACCTGGGTCCTCAAAGCAGCAAAGTAATCTTTTCTGCTCCTCTAGGATTCTCTATCCCACTCACCACTGTGGCTGTTCCAAACCTTCTCTCTGTTCAAGTCTCTATGGCACTCCCTGCTTTCAGTCTCTCCACTAAGGACTTGGGCTCATACTTGAATGAACAAAAAATTTAGTCTATCCACCAAAAGCTCCTTTTTTTCCCTTTACACCAAACCTCATTCTCTCCTTCATACCTTCTGGAGAGGTAACTGGCTTCAGCTACAGGGAGTTCTGTGATGTTCCTGGATTTCTCTGAGTGGGGAGTCCACTCTGGTCATTTTTGCCTTCCAAAGACTACAGACAACATGACCCCAAGAGATCAAGTCCATGTTTCTATCCCAACCCCAATCTGGAAAGGTGTAGAGGAATGTACCCATATATGTATGGGTAATTAATTCCCTTCCTTTTTATTTACACTTCTTTAATGTCATAATTAAATGCTTTTATCTATTAACTTGCTATCTCTTGCCTGGTCTGATAATAGAAAGTGTTGTACCAGATGGACGATAGCTCAGATGGCAATTTGCATAACTGATTACCCTAAACTACTAGTCCAAACCCATAAAAGTAGAAACCAGACCCTGGAAAGATTTCACACTCCTTCCCCCCATGTCCCATTTTACATAGATAAGGAAACTGAGGCAGAGGGATGGAACAACTTTCCCAAGATCCTAATATCAAGAGGTTCTAAATATCAGAGCTGGGATTCAAGCCCAGGCCCTCTGTCTGGACATTCAAGTGTTCCTACCTCCTGGCTTTGACCTCCTTTTACACTTGGGAAACCTGAAGGCCCAGCATTTGTCTGAGATGGTAAATGCTAAGGATTCAATTTCTCAACATTCTTTTCTCAAACAATGCCAGGTCTTTTCATCTTTCCTCTGGGTCTAAGTGTTATTTTCAGCCTTTTAATCACCTTGGTGGCTGTCCTCTGAGTGAAGACTTTTCCATTCCCCTGGTTAACTCAGACTATGCAGCCCCATGTCTAGTACAAGTCTGACTGGTGTTGAAAAGAATGGGAGTTGCCTGTCCCTGGGGTTGCCATGGCATTCTGTACAGAATCCCTACGGTCAGATAATAGAACTCTTCCAAACCACAAAAATGTTTTAGGCCAGCACTGGGTGAGACTCCACCTGTGAATAGCTGTGAATGAGGAAGGGTTTCTATCACCCTCAACTTAGTGGAACAAACAAATACATAACAGAACTTTGAAGTACTTGGACTCAGCTCGAAGATGGAAACACTTAGGGACCAAAAAATAAACCAAACCAAAGAAACAGCACAACAAACAACCAAATAAGCAAATAAAACCCCTTTCAGGATCGTGTTACCTAACAAAACCACAATATCTAACTAAAGAGAAAAAAAAGTTTTTTCATTTAAAAATATTTATTAACTCTAAATGTCTGTGCTTCTGCACTTTGAGATTAACATGTAAATAGTTTTGGAAACCATGGGATGGAGATGCTTGACCTCACTCTTCCAGGCACACTCAGGGGTGCATTTGGCTCCTGTAAATGTGTTCACTGCTCTAAATGAGTAAAAGATTTGACAACTGCACAGAGCAAACAGCAGCACCTTTCCCTGGGTTTCTCCTGAGACCATTCTTCCTCCAGGAAAACACACACCACCCAGGCTATGTCCCCATACTGATAAAAACTGGCTACAGCAGCGTTCCAGAGAACCAGCTCTGGGCATCACTTCATAGGGGATTTTTTCCCCTTGCTACTGTAAGAAATTACAGAATTGGGGCAGGTAGGTGGTGCAGTGGATAGAGCTCTGGCCTTGGAATCAGGAGGACCTGAGTTCAAATCTGAAATCAGACACAACACTCACTAGCTGTGTGACTCTGGGCAAGTCACTTAATCCCAATTGCCTCACCGAAAAAAAAAAAAAAAGAAATCACAAAATCACCAAAGTTGATCCTGATGAGAAAATATTCCTCCTTCTCTTCTTTTTGGGGGAGGGGAATATGGGTGTGGAAATTGCATATAATGTCAGACCCCTTGCTAAACTACTGTTCTTCCCTCCTTCTTTTATATTCTTTGTTATAAGAGATGGTTCACTGCTGGGTTGGGGAAGGGGGACGGATACATTCAGAAATAAAAGCAATGTATAACCAAAGAATATTCATAGAAATGGAATTTAAAAAATAAATTACAGAATCTTGGAGTTAGAGGGAAGTCAAGAAGCCACCTGTGATTGAAAAGGCCCTCCACAATGTACCTGAGAAGGAGTCATTCACCCTTTACTTGAAGACTTCCCCTGAGGAAGAACCCACCCCATTTCTATTTAAGACTGATGCCAATGGTATAGTGGATAGGATACAGAAATTAGAGTTTGGAAAACTTGGGTTCAAATCACATCTCAGGTAGCCTAGCTGGGTGATCCTATACCAGTCTCTTTACTCCTCTGGGCCTCTGTGTTAAAATTTTATCTTGTTCTTATCCCCCTGACCACCCCACCTCCCCATCGATCTAGTCAGTATAGTAAATAACTTTGTATGTAGCCAATATATATCAGAAAATAAGATTGCAAAGGGGAACCTGGAAGTCAAGGACAAACCATCCCAATGATCAACGGAGCATAATTTACAAATTCTATGATATATTAACCAAAATTCACATCCTGGTAGTATGTGCTGAATCAGCAAGAGCCATCTAAAGCTGCTGTGAGGGCCTTCTGGTCCTATGATATGTAAATGTCAGACTATCTCCAGACATCTACAGGAAGGACAGTAGAACTCCAGGAGGTTCTGATAAATTTGCAATGATGTTGACATGTTAACTTTAAAAGTTTTACCAACAACTTTGAGATGATTTGGATGCATCAATGAACTAACAACAAGGTGGCGTAGATAAGAGCTGGTTTGTTCTCCTCAAAACTCTATAAAAATGAGACCTCAAATCCCTGTCCTGCCTCTCCACCCCTCAGCACCCTTCCATCTTCATCAGATCCACACTACCCAATGTTCCCAACTCTAATACATAAGTGATAATCTCTGCCTTTCTCCCTGCCCTTCTGCTTCCTTTATCAAATCTCATCCCCTGTCCCTGCCTCTATACTCTTTTCATCCCTGGTCTCTCCGCTTACTCTGTTATTTGCCCTCACACCCTCTGTGGTCATTAAAGTGTGAGTATAGTCCAGTTTCTCTCTGCCATCATGGTCTTTCCCAGCTAATACCCAATGAACCAGATGTGCCTACCCCCATTTCATAATTTCATAAATTAATTATGACAATTTAGCCTCCATCTGTAAAAGAAGGAAGTTGTACTAGATGGCTTTTTGGGTCACTTTTGGCTCCAAGTCTAAGAAGGAATTGAGGTAGGGAGAAAATGGGAATAACTGGGCTCGGGGGAGTGAGGGGAGAAGGACTTTTACTAGGATCTCTGCTCTCCAAAATACCTCAAACAAAGGAATAGTTTTGGTCTTGGCTGTTGTTGAGAGGGGTGACATGATTTTCTTTCATTAAGTTTGGTTAGGTCAGCAGTACCAACTGAGGGGAGCCATGGGATGAGAAGAACCCATAGATCAACTCTGCCTGCTACACTTTTATAATTAAAAAGCTCAATCCTGGCAACACACTTGAGGATCAGAACTTAACACCTTCCAGATCTTGAGAGGCACATGCAATACCAGTCCATTCAATTACACAAGTATTTATTGAGGGCAAGCTGCTACCACCACTACATTTATTTTTGTAATTAAATTTTTTTCAGTCAAAGAAAATCTTCCATTTCCCCCTTCTCCCTCTTCCCCTGTCTCTGCCCTAATTGAAAGAGAAAGAAAAAACCCCTGTTGCAAACATGTATATTCAAAAACAACAAATTCCTCCAATGGACATGTCCAAAAAAAAAAAAATAGTTTCAACCTGGGAGTCCATCTACCTTGAGGTGGGCAGCATACTTCATCATAATTCCTTTGGAATCATGGTTGGTCATTGTGTTTCAAAGTTGTATGTCTTAATGTTGGAGGGGATTTGGGAAAAATCAGACTTTAACATGCCGTTGGTGGAATTCTGAATTGATTCAACCATTCTGTGGAGCAATTTGGAACTATGCCTAAAGGGCTATAAAGTTGTGCGTATCCTTTGACCTAGCAATACCACTACTAGGTCTGTATCCTAAAAGAGATAAAAAAAAAAAAAGGAAAAGGACCTACACGTACAAAAATATTTATAGCAGCTCTTTTCTGGGGGATAAAGAATTAGAAGTTGAAGGGATGTCCATCAATTGGGGAATGACTGAACAAGTTGTGGTATGTGATTATGATGGAATACTATTTTACTAAAAGAAATGATGAGCAGAATGCTCTCAGAAAAACCTAGAAAGACTTGCATGAGCTGATGCAAAGTGAAATGTTCTGAGTACAAAGTAACAGCAATATTGTTAAGATGATCAGCAGTGAATGACTTAGCTATTCTCAGCAGTACAATGATCCAAGACAACTCTGAGGGACTTATGGTAGAAAATGCTATCCATCCCTAGAGAAAAAACTGATGGTGTCAGAATACAAATTGAAGCATACTTTTTTTTTCTTTACTTATTTTTCTTAGGTTTTTTTTCCTTGTCTATGTTTTTTTCACAACAAGACTATTATGAATATGTTTTACATGACTACACATGTCTAACATATGGAATTATTTGTCTTCTCAATGAGGGGGTAGGGAAGGAGGAAAGGAGAGAATTTGGAACTCAAAGTTTTAAAAATGAATTAAAAATTGTTTTTACACATAACTAGGAAAAAACAAAATACTAAATAAAAGCTTAAAAAATAAAAAAAACAAAGTTGTCTTTACAATAATGTTTTTATTATATAAATTTCAGTTCACACAAGTCTTACCAAGTTTCTCAAAAACTGTCCCCCTTCATCCTTTCTTATAGCACAACAGCTCACATTTAGAGGGCACTTTGCAGTTCAACATGTTTTCCTCTTGACAACTCTGTGCCATGGGTAGGGCAAGTACCATCCCAGACATTTTGGAGATGAGGAAGCTGAGGCCCCCAGTGAAGGGACTTCTCCAGTTACAGAGTCAGCAAATGCGTAAGTCAGGACTCAACCTGGGACTTCTGTCTCCACACTTGGTGCTCTTTCCACAACACCAAGCTACACCACACTTGGCATTCCACCAGGATCTGAAGATCGCTTAGCCAGAGAAAACATGGGTGTGGGAATTCCAGCACCATGGGGCAAATGTAGCTGGAGATGGAACCCTGGGATCCCCAGAAGTCAGCTCTCACCACTATTGCCATGGATCCTGTGTATCCAGGATTCTTAGATGATCTGTCTAAACTCAGTTTTCTAGGTCAATTGTTTTGTTTGTATGTTTCTCATGGGTTCCTCCTGTACTGCTTTTTTTTTTTTACACCATTATCTTTTATCATTATTATCAATCAATTACTAAGTTCTTTTGCTTCCATTTTTTTTTTAGGGTATTCACCACTTTACTAAGGTTTTTAAGCTTCTGTTCCAAGCCCTAGAGTCTCTTTTTCAGTTTTGTTATTAAAGAGCTCGAATTTCACTTCCTTCTATTCTTTGTCTCTTCCTTCTATTCTTTTATTAGGGCTTCTGGCCAGTAACAGAATTCTTGTAGTCTTTTTCTTCTCATTTCTGGAGCCCTGGTTGTAGCTAATGCAGAATTATTCTCTTCTTCGAGAATTATTCTCTATTATTTTCTCCTGAGATTCTCTTTCCCTTTTAGATTTCTTAATTATATTAAGGGGTTTTTCTTTGCTTGCTCATTTCCTCATTCTTTCTTCTGTCCAGTGGGGGTTTGTGGGGGGGGGGGGGGTTTGTTTCCTTTCTCTTTTTAAAAGTTTTTTTTTTTGGTTTGTTAAATTTAATTGGCACATTTCTAACTATTTGGAGGTGATAAAGAAGAATGAAGCTTATCCAGAACCTCTTAGTCATTATAGTGGAAATATTTCAACACAGTTTTTTAAAGGACTTTTGCCAAAAATCGAGAAAACTGTAATTAAACTGTGAACCAAAAAGGCAGCAGCTGTTGCCAATAACCTTGACAAGAATGCTTCAAGAGAAAATGCCCCAGATTTGGGGGAGAGGGCCGAGATTTAAACCCATTCCTGCCGCTACTATCTGTGTGACTTTTGGCAAATCCCTTAATCTTTCTGAATCTCACTTTTCATATCTGTAAAATGAAGGTGTTGGACCAAATGACTAGTGAGGTGGGGCAGTGGATTGAGGACAGGGCTTGGAGTCAGGAAGACCTGAGTTCAAAAGTGACTGTGGATAGTCTCTAGCTATTTGGCTTTTTTTGTCTTTTTTTTGGTTGGGCAATGGGGGTTAAGTGACTTGCCCAGGGTCACACAGCTAGTAAGTGTTATGTGTCTGAGGCCAGAATTGAACTCACGTCCTTCTGAATCCAGGGCTGGTGCTCTATCCACTGTGCCACCTAGCTGCCCCCTAGTCTAGGTATTTGACCTAAGGCAAGTCACTTAACCTGTTTGCCTCAGTTTCCTTAACTGTAAAATGCCAAAATAAATAGCATTTATCTACCATCTTGTTATGAGGATCAAATGAGATAATGTTTTTAAAGCACTTAGCACATAGTAGGTATTATATAAATGCTAGCTAGCTATTAAAGTCCCTTAAATCTGAGATCCTATGATCAGGGTTTCAGCCTTTCTCCCCACCCCAGACTAGTTGTATCTTCCAGGCTGGTATTTCTAAGCTAGCCTCAATAATGTAGAGATGACCATGTTGTCAAGAGATTGAACCAGGTGAGACCTCTGTGTAACAGAGGAGTATGATTTCCTGGTTGGTTTTTCCTATGTTTGTGCTTCTGTTCTCATTACAGTTGAAGCAACATCTACTAAGATGTTTCCACTAAAATAGCCATCACTCAGGCCAGGCTAGTTTTTCCCATAAAAGATGGTGAAACCTCTCTTAAGACTTTATTGGTCAAAAGGAATAAGGCTTGAGCCAATGATGTAGCTTCCTGGTTATCAGCACAAAAGGAGTCACTGGCTCCTCAGGATTGACCCGCACTCTAACCAAGACACCTCATTTTGGCAAATGTAGACAGACGTCTGCCCTCATTTTTCAAATGCTACTGCTAAGTAAATTTTTTTGTTGTTATTGTTCAGTGTTAGATGGTTCTAGACAAAAGTGTCTCTTTCATTCTTATCTTGATCCTAAACCACCAGATCAGCCTGAATGGAGCCTGGTCTAAACCAATGGTGTGAAACCCAAAAATGGGGCCATTAATCAGTACATAAAGATCCCTGAGGGCTGTGTATTGACTTAATTTTAAACTTTAATATTATCTATGTTTTAGTATATTTTTGTGAAAATGTAATAAAATATAATTGGAAAATATTTAACAAAATAGTTGAATATTTCCCAATTACATTTTAATCTGGTTTGGGCCACAGTAGAAGTGCTGTTGATAGTGTGTTTAACACCTCTGATCTAGAATCCCTGTGCAGTGGGGATCCCTGGTAAAAAGTTTCATGCAGTGGGCTGTACTCCCTTCAAAAAAAAAAAGAGGAGCTTGGGAAGTAATGAGTCTGTGCCACAAGATCAGAACCAGGGGCATCTTTGACAACACCTTCCCCTGTAGGCTATGCCTGTGCCAGAGGTTATGGGAATCTGAAAGAGTTAATAGTAAAGCACAAATTGAGTTACTTCTGACTTCAGCTAAGGAAAATAAGCAGACATCTGCCCTGTAAGATCATGTCATGCCATTCAAAGGTGGAAGCTGCAGAAAGGAAAACTGGAACTCAGAGAAGGAGAAAACTGCCCAAGAATTGGATCTGGGCCTAAGTGTAATGGGCTACCACAATAAAAGTCTTCAGGCAGAAGCTGGATAACCACTGTCGGGGATTTCTGTTTAGCTCAAATTGGATTTAATGGCCCCAAAGTCCCTTCCAACTCTGAGATGCTGTCAAGTTTTCAAGGCATGTTCCCTAAATCTGTAATTTTGCATATTCTGCTTAGTTCAAGTCAGGAGAAACAGAAGTGACCAATGGTCTGTTAGGTTCTTGGAGTAAAACTTGTCTGAACACTACTAAGGTCTGGTGTAAGACAAATTGGCAGGGCAGCTCATGAACTTGTCAGCCTAATTCTAAGTCACTGGCAAACCCTGTTGTTGTTCAGTCAAGGTCAACTCTTTGTGGCTCCATTTGGGGTTTTCTTGGCAGAGATACTGAAGTGGTTTGCCATTTCCCTCTCCAACTCATTTTACAGATGAGGAAACTGAGGCAAACCGAATGAAGTGACTTGCCCAGGGTCACACAGCTTGGAAGAATCCAAGGTCAGATTTGAACTCAGGAAGATGAGTCTTCCTGACTCCAGGAGAGGCACTCTATCCCCTGCACTATCAAGCTGCATTCTATCTACTATGCCACCTAGCTGCCCATTGAAAACCTAAGCAGGTTTTTTAAAGTGTCTATTTATTTTTCATTTTATTGATGAAATTTGTTATTTACACCACAGATTATTCCCAATACACCCTCCCCCTCTACACACCCACTTGGTCCCTGGGAGAGCTGACTCAAACTTAAAGTAGTTGCTAGAAAGTCTTCCCCTCACCATGTTCACTTCAGGTTATAGTATAGCTGATGGATGAGTCTCTCACCTACTTGTAAGACTTGGTGTCTCAGCTATTGAGTCAAAGCAGGTCTCTCCTCAAGGCCAACATCACTAAGCTGGGCTATTGGTGCTGCCAGCAAAGTCTGCTATGAACTCCTGCTGCTGGACCTCTACTGGGTCTTCTGACTTTTCTAAGCTTACAAGGTCACACTCTGGTGCAATACTCTGTCACCTAAGATCAGGAAAGGATTAAAAACAACAGGGATAGAAGAAACAGGGGCAGCCATGTGTTCATGGCCACATGGTGACCAAGGTAGGTGGACAAGGCAACAGGCATCAGAACCTACGACCTCACTCTCTTTCCCTACCCAGAGATTTATAGTAGTTCTTCTTCACTCAAAACCTCTCAGGGACAGAGAAAACTTACATTTGTTTGTACCTTTTATATGCCCACTCAATTCTGACTCAGCAGCCAATTAAAATATTTCCTGTCCCAACAAAGTAAGCTGACAGGAAACAGTCAACGGATACCTATGTGTGCTCCAAATTAAGGGTAGGGCCCCTCCATTTATGAGTCATCGTGCATTTCCAGAAGAAAGCTCACCAAGCCTCACGTGGGCTGATACCAGACAACAAATATTGTACATGCTCTGCCTGACTCTCCCCATTGACAGTCCCTCCTATTACAGATACTTTCCTGTTTGTGTTAATGATAGACTTGAGGGCTGATGTAACAACACTGAGGAAGATCAGTGAGGCTTTTTCCTTTCTTGCCAGGAATCTAAGATCCTATGATCCAGAGGGTTTCAGCCTTTCTCCCCCTCTAGACTAGTTGTATCTTCCAGGATGGTATTTCTAAGCTCGCCTCAATAATGTAGAGATGACCATGTTGTCAAGAGATTGAACCAGGTGCCAGACCTGGCGGCTTGATGTGTCTATACAGCATTTGAGACCGCCTTCTTCACAGGGGTTGCTACAGCTATAGGACCCTGAGGGAAGTCACTCATCCCATGGCAAAAGGCACCAGGAACCCTGACATCAAGACACAATACCTCCAGTAGTCATCAGTGCAATGATAAGTCCTATTACACCTACCCTGGTGTTTAAGAGTGTCCATTGTAGGATCACTCAACCAGAGATCTTGGACAAAACCCCTCAGACTCAAAAGCCTGAAAGGAGGAAGCTTGGGGTGTGATTGTGTTTGATGTGGCTTATGCTATTTTCCTCTTGATGCTTTCTTGACACCATAATACTTTCTATTTTAAGTTAAACACTCATATTATTACTTCGGTATGTGATATGTGATAAAAATAAATATTTGGGCTTGTCTAAAGAGAGGTATTCAGTGGGTGTAGACTCACATTATCATCATTAAAAACAACAACAACAACAATAAAAAATAGCATTTACATAGCACCTACTATGTGCCAGGCACTGTGCTAGCACTTTACAAGTATTGTCTCATTTTATCCTCACAACAACTCTGGAAAATAGTTGCCCATTTTATTATTTTATTATCCCATTTTACAGATGAGGAAATTGAGGCAAACAGAAGTTAAGTGATTTGCCCAAGGTTACACAGATAGGAAATATCTCATGCCAGATTTTAATTCAGATCTTCCTGAGTAATTTGTAATTCAAAATTGCTCTGGGGTAGCAATATGGGGTCCTGTTATACAAGTCTTCCAGTGTTTCTCTGAATTCCTTACACTTTTCATTGTTTGTGGTACAATAATATCTTATGATATTCACATACCACAATTTGTTTAGCTGTTAGTCAAATGAGAGGAACTTTTAGTTTTTTTGCTCCCTTAAAAAGTGCTGCTATTAATATTCTGGTGTATATGGAATCTCTTTTTGCCCTTGACTTCTTTGAGATCTCTCAGTAGTTAGATCATGAGGCCAGAGTTGTAAACAATTTAGTCACCTTTCTCCCATACTCCAAATTATTTCCCAGAATGGTTGGATCAATTGCTAGTACATTCATTTTCTTAGAGTATTCTTTTTCTTTCTTTTTTTCTTTTTAGGCAATTGGGGTTAAGTGACTTGCCCAGGGTCACACAGCTAGTAAGTATCAAGTGTTTGTCTGAGGTCAAACTTGAACTCAGGTCCTCCTGACTTCAGGGCCGGTGCTCTATCCACTGCGCCACCTAGCTGCCCCTAGATAAAGCATTCTTTGAAGGACTGGAATTGTATATTTGGACCTGCAGATAACAAATGCTGTTGTTGTTGGTGGTGATTCTTCGTTCCCAAAGAGGATCAAGGTCTCCAAAAGGGTTGTTTCTTGAAAGTGGTGATGGAGAGCGCCACTAAGCCACACTCAGACAAGAAGCAAATTTGCTTACATGAAAGTTAATTATGGAACAGCTAGGTGGTTCAGCGGACTAAGGACCTGAGTTTAAATCTGGCCTCAGATACTTATTAGCTGTACAACCCTAGGCAAGTCACTTAACCCCTACTGCCTAGAAAGAAAGAAAGAAAGAAAGAAAGAAAGAAAGAAAGAAAGAAAGAGTTAATTCTAATCATCAGCTACCCCAATTCCCCAACAATCTGACCCACTTTAACAAGTTTTTCCAATTCCTCCCATCTAAGAAGAGATGAACAGAAACTATTAAAGCCTTTATCCAGGGTCAAGAGTGTGCTGGTAAAAGTTTAACAACTGGCTCTTTAGGAAAATAAATGAAATACACTTTTAAGTTGAGTCTGCATTATTTATATTTTCTCTATTACTTTCTTAAGTCTGGTCAACCAACTAAATAATAAATCAATCCCTGATTTGGACCTTTTGCCAATTTCTCAGGTGTAAATGCTCACACTGAAATTGAAGTCAGCTTTCTCAGGTTCAAACTAGCTCCAGCACAACCTTGGGCCAGGTCCCTTCTCAGAAGCACATGGACAGGACGTGCTTCCCTAGGACAATTCCAGAAGGGCCAAACCAAGGCAGGCACATGAATGCACGGCATAGTCCCGGAACTAAAGTGAGGAAAACTTGGATTCAAATTCCACCTCAGACATTAGCTGTGTGGCCCTGGACAAATTTCTTTACCTCTCTGCCTCAGTTCCTTCATATGTAAAATGAAGGGATAGGATTCAATAGTCTCTAAGATTCCTTCTGGTGGCAGAAAAAGTACAAATATTTGCAAAATGAATGGTCCTCAAACCCTATAGATACAGAATTGCTCAGGCTACCCCATCCTGCTCATTTCATGTTTATGAAATCACCTAAGCTTTCCTGGTACTACTCCTTACAATCTAGCCTAATTGTATTCAGCAGGGGCCAACTAGGTAGCATCTTAGTGCATAAAGTGCCAGGCCAGGAGTTAGTAAGACTCCACTTCCTGAGTTCAAATCCAATCTCAGACACTAGCTAAGTAACAGGTCACTTAACCCTGTTTACCTCAGTTTCCTCATCTGTAAAATGAACTGGAGAAGGAAATGCAAACCACTCCAGTATCTTTGCCAAGAAAACCTTAAATGGGGCCATGAGAGTTGGGCACGACTGAAAATGACTGAACAACCAAGTGTTCAGCCATGGGAGGGCGGCAGCTCATGCCGGTACATGTTCCCAGCTGTTTTGTCAGACCTGCTGCTCTTTCTCAGCTGGGACTTGACACCTTTTCCACTTTCTCCACCCTGGCGTGCTTGTTGGCAGATCAGGCTGGGTTTCTTGGCAGGGCAGGCAAGCCTTCTTTCCCAGTTCACAGAGATTTCTGTTTGCTATTTTTCAAACATCCATCTGACTCTGCTCCAGCATCGGAGGGGAGTTTCTCTGTGGTCGACAGTGACACCCTTGCAGAACCGAACCCTGAGCTGAGGTGTCAGACCCAGTGACCTTTACACAACATTTCCTCAGAGCCAGCTTCAACAAACTCACTAGCAAACTCACTAGCAGTCCCAAAGGACTGGTCACTGTCTGCGTCTATTAGGTAACTCAGTCAAACCTGCGGTTTCATCAGATGTAGGAAAACTCCCTACAAGTGGGCGGCTAGGGGGCACCATAGTGCACAGAGAGCCAGGCCTGGAGTCAGGAAGACTCATCTTCTTGAGTTCAAATCCAGTTTCAGATACTTACTAGCTGTGTGACCCTGGGCAAGTCACTTAACCTGTTTGCCTCAGTTTCCTCATCTGTAAAATGAGCTAGAGGAGGAAATGGCAAACCACTCCAGTATCTTTGCCAAGAAAACCCCAGATGGGGTCATGGAGAGTTGGACGAGACTGAAATGACTGAAAAACAGCAAACAGAAGACTTCCAGTGTAGGAACTCCCTACGGTGATGCAGTGAGGCAACTTAATCTGCAACATCTCAGTTTAGAGGGTCATCTTGGGCACTGAAAGCATCAAGAGAAAAACAGCATGAACCAAATCAAACATAATCACACCCAAACTGAATTAAATGACTTAGTCAAAGTCACGCAGATAGTATGTGTCACAGGCAGGACTGGAACCCAGTTCTTCCTCTCTCTAGGGTAATCATGTGCAGCACAAGACAATGGAAGGTCAACTGGTTTTGGAGTCAAGAAACAGAAGTTCAATTCCCAGTTCTGTTATTTACTACCAGTTTGACCTTAGGCAAGTTATTTCCCTTTACTGGGGTTCAGTTTCCTCATCTGTAAAATAAAACCATTGAATTCTATTACCTCTAAGGTTTCTTCTCCCTCTAAATCTGGGGCCCCCATGCCAGGATGCCACTCACTGTATTTGTACTAATGTGTCCTCCAGAATCCTCACAGGAAGGAGAAATGAACAAATCCCACATCTAGAATGCCAGGGCTATAATCTGCATCATTTGCTGAAAGAGAGGCAGACAGAGAGGAGAGACAGAGACAGAGAAAGACAGAAATAAAGAGACACAGAAAGGGAGAGAAGGGGGAAGGAAAGAGACAGAGGCAGACACAAAAGAGATAAAGACAGAGAAAGAGATAGAGACAGAAATAAAGTGACACAGAGAGGGAGGGAAGGAGAAACAGAGGCAGAAAGAAACAGAGAGACAGAGATAGACACAGAGGAAGAAGAAGAGACTGCAAAAGAGACAGAAATAAAAACAGGAGAGAGAGAAAAAGAGAGAGGGAGAGAGGGAGAGAGAAAGAGAGAGAGAGAGAGAGGGAGAGACTGAGAAAAGCAAAATCAATTGATCAGACTATTTCTGAGACTGTTGTAGCTTTGCCCCAGATGCAGGGCGCTAAGGGCTATGTGTGTCTGTTTGCCAAGAGTAGGGTGTACCACAAGTGAATATGCAGCTCTCTCAGTGGGGAGGGACTACAAAGCCCTCGGCACAATCAATGAGCAGCAGAGCCTGTAGACAGGAAGACTTCCAGTCGGATGATTCACTTCTACATCCATAGCTGCCTACTATTATCAGGCCCGGGAATCAGACATCAAACCTCTGCAGGAGCCATGGATGTGGAGGGTTTCATTATCTGAAATGGCCACCATGGCACCAAGCCTGGTGTTAGGGGATATGTGTGCGCACTGTTCTCTGATGTGCCAGAGACAGGTGTCACATCTACAGGCTGCACTTGGGGATCTTAGCCAGCTGAGCCTCAGCCTGCCTCCTACACCTGCATCCAAGAGCTGCCCCTAGGCAAATTAGGCCAGTGGGTGTTCAATGCCCCTCACTCCCCACACCAGTACCGCCCTAAGCTCTCAGTATTCATGGTCTCCCTTATTTCCCCAGAGCTCCCAGAGTATCATTCCCCAGCCCCCTACCCTCACCCCTATCCCAGCAGAGGCCTTGGACCCTCCATAGGCCATGGCCCTGCTCTTTTTCCCTCACACACACTCTCCTCTCTGCGAGTCCGATACACTAAATCTATCCCAATGGATGATAATGAATATGTTGTTTCTCCCAAGCAACTTATTTGCATTTTAACAGATGCTTAGTTTATTTTTATCCTTTTTTTTTATAATGCAATATTGATTGGAGCCTCTACTAAATGGTCTGAGGCTCAGCTGGTCATGTTTGAGGGAAGCCTGGAGAGTCAGTCTACCCTGTCATAGCAGAAATCACCACTCTTCCCTGGCTGAGGATCCTCTAAATTACTAGACTACTACTTTGGAGGAATTGACCCAGCCTCCACAGGTTAGTCTTGGGAACACAAACCAGCAAAGTGACAGCAGAAATCACAAGGTGTTAGAGACTGCCTCCATTTAAAGCCCGGTCTTATGTCTCCTCTTCCACATGGTAGAGGCTTCTGGCTCCACTGCTCACACTCTAGACTTCTGTACCTCCTTCCCTCTCCCCTCTCCTACTCACCCCCTTTCTAGCTCCCTTTTATACAGGGTCTACAGACTCCTAAGGGTAGATTTCAGGGGTCCGTAAATGGGATAGGAAAAAAGAACTATCTTTATTTTCACTAAAGTCTACCTGAATTATAGCATTTTCTTTATTTATTTAAATACGTTATTCTGAGAAGAGGCCCATGGGTGTCCCCAAATTGACAATGGAGTACATGCCACAAAAAGGTTAAGAACCCCTACCTTTATGTACTCTCTTCCCCTATTAAAACTTGAGGGCCAGGACTGTCTTTTTTGCTTATATTTGCATCCCGATCACTAAGCACAGTCCCTGGTACATAGTAAGACCTTAATAAATGCTTTGTCTGTCTATCAATCTACCTATCCATCTTATCTATCCATCTTATCTATCTATCTATCTATCTATCTATCTATCTGTCTATCTCTATCTACCTATATCTATCTTTATCTTTCTATCTATCTATCTATCTATCTATCTATCTATCTATCTATCTATCTATCTATCTTATCACAGGTCATGTTGAAGGAACACAATGATGTGAAATGATACATTCCACCAAGATAGAATGGCTTGGAGTATAGGTCTGGGGCAGTTGGCACCTGTGCTCTGAGAGGCCCAGCCTGTGCTAAGTGCAGAATCAGCAAAAGGCTGGCCACCAAATGATAAATAATTTTGTCCCCAGGAAGTCATGAATACTATCTACCAAGGTGCAAAGTGTATAACATACAGTACATGCATATAAATGATTTACTATTACATATTCTAACTAGTATGACCAAAACACTAATTAGACTTACACTTCTTAATGAATGCAATCAAACTTTTGAAATCAAAACATGAAAATAATATCATCTAATCAAAAAACCACTAACTATCAGAGATTCTGATGCGCTGCTTTTTTTCTGGATTTGTCAATGTTCTCTCTCTGACCCATTCCCTTGGAGGTTGTCTCCTGGCAAATCTCCAAAATTGCCATCTACCAATTAGGACTACCGCCAAAACAACTTGGACTTACTCTAATCTCAAGTCTAGGGAAAGAAGAAGCTAGCCTTAGTCATACCTACAATAAGGCTGATGGTTAGGGTCTCAGTTTTATTTTCTTTTAGCTATCGGTGTTTCTAAATTATTTACCACATAATTTGATTGGTAGACCATTTCAAAATTTCTGACAAAGTTTGTAATATTTTTGTAGTTAGTCTGTTTTATCATAGGAAGTGCTCAAGGACTGTGGCTAACTAAATAACTTTGTTCATTCTTATTTAACTAGTCTAGGAAGGAAATAAGAATAGGATTTATTTTTCTCATGATTTGATGCTGAAAATCAGGACAGAACTAGGGCAATGGGTGGATGCAACTCGTGAACCCTGCACACAGGGCAGAGTTTTGTTTTTTTGTTTTTGCTTCTCACAGTCATTCATTGTTTCCTCTTTCTCCTTCCAAAACTAGAATTTATTTTTCTGTTCATTCACACTCAGTTGTCCAGACTCTCACCTAACTTTTTTGATTGCACATCTCCTATCAGTTAAAAAAAACTGAGCAGGTATCCCCAATATGTGTATATTCACTTATTTATATATCATATCCATGTACTGCTGTACTTGTAAGTAACCAAGGCATCAAGCCTATTTGCACAACACTCTCTCTCTTTTTTTTTACCTTGGTAAATATTTACTTTTCAAAATGCCTATTTTCCGACACAGGCAAAATCACAGATCATATATTAGAGGGTGAACCACTGCCACCAATTTGCCTGGTATAGTTGTCCTAATGGCAAAGTACAGAGAGAACTGGGGGCAGGGGACAGCAGTATGGCTTCTATAGTCTGATTTTTAACCTTTGGAAGGAGACGTCTATTTAAGAAATATACATTTCCAGGAGACAACAGGGTATACTTTCATCCCATCATAAAAGGAGAAGCCACCCAATGTCACCGCTGGCTGGTCAAGGCCTTGGTTCCTCCTTGCCTGAGTGGTAAGGTGGGGGAGTACACTTCCCTTTTTTCATTAACTTCTTCTGCTTCATGACTGCTCCCAAGTGTTTTATCATTTTCCACCTGTGCAAACATTCAATGAAATCCTCATATTCCAAGTTGCATTCTTTCTTAGCTCGAGTCATACCAATTCCATGGGCACACTCAATGAATTCCTTCTCAAAAGCGTGGCATTGGGCTGGCATTTTATAAAGTTATTCAGCACTCATAATTGTCATCCATTTGTCAACATCAAGGCCCAGCCGGTTATGAACATCAAAGAATGGCACGGCTGCAGCCTAGTCCAAACACGAGTCCCTTTCCTTCGCCACAAGTCTCTGTTGTCCTGCAGCTTCTTTGCCACAACACTCTCCTCATTGGTAGAGATTGACTACTCAATGCTCCATCCTTGCTCAAGAGGGAAAGAGGGACTTCTTCTGGCTGGTAGCTCCAAGAGAAAAGATATGCAGTTACAGATTCTCTTTAGGGAGAGGTTCCTAAAGGGACAGAAAGACTGAGAAGAATCTGACATCTAGAGGAGCAGGCGTTTCAATCATGTCCCTATCCCCAGCTCACCACACTAGAGACTTTGGGGAATTTCCCCTTGAATGAGATCTAAGCCTTTCTTGGTTGAGCTAAAATATCTTGCTTCCTCTAGGAAAGATCGTCACTTTGTGCATTGTTTGTGTATTCTCATCTCTATAACTTCTCTGATTTCCATTTGCTTTCTGCTTGGATAGATGGTTTTTTTGCTGTTCATTATGTGAGGTCTTTTTGTAACTGGCATTTGGTGGGAAAAGAGTTAAGCCTTGGATATGTAGCTTAGGGTACTCCTTTCCCATTAAGAAAGAGTGATCAGAAGAGAAGCTTAAACAAAAAAACAAAAACAAAAAAAAAAAGATCTCCTAGACTAATATTTAGGAGGGCAGAAAGGAATAATTCTAGTTCAGTACCCCCCTCACTGAGAGGAATAGAATAGCCAGCCTTGTAAACCCCAATCTCCTACTCTCCTCCTGGCAGGAATCAAAGTTTCTCTTAAAGAATGGTAGGTAGGGGCAGCTAGGTGGCTCAGTGGATAGAGCACCGGCCCTGAAGTCAGGAGGACCTGAGTTCAAATCCAGTCTCAGACCAAACACTTGACACTTACTAGCTGTGTGACCCTGGGCAAGTCACTTAACCCCAATTGCCTAAAAAAAGAAAAAAAGAATGGTAGGTGGAGAAAATTCTAGTGATTTCTATTCATACTTTCCAGTGTGCCACATCTAGCAGACCTATGTGGACAGTCATGGGCAGCGCATACACACCCTACATAGATACATTAGAAAATTTAGACAAAAGAGAAACTTTAAATGATGAGGTAAAGATGAAATAATACTTAGTCCTGAAGTCATTAAGGAGCAACTGAATTTTTTTGAGCAAAGGAGTGGCATGTCAGGCCTGCACAAAATCATGTTGGCAGTGGTATGGCAGACAGACTAGAAAAAAAAGCAGCTTGAAGCAGGAAGACTAATGAAAAGATCATTGCAACAGGCCAGAGGAGAGATGATGAGGGGCCTGGAACAGGATGGTGGCCGTGTGAGTAGAGAGAAGGGGACCCGTGTGAGAGATGTGGAGACCCAATGGGATTTTGCTACTGAGTGGAGTAAATAATGCAGGATGACCTGGATGACTAGAAGGATGGTAGTGCCTGTGACAGTGATGGACAAGTTTGGAAGATGGGTGAATTTGAAAGGAAAGACAAAGGAATTTGATCGTCAATGCAGATCATAATCCATCCATGCTTTCGTACCCCAGGTGACTCACTCTAAACTAGCCAAAATAAAAAAAGGAGGAGGCGGTATGCTTACTCACCATTCCCCGTCCTGGGCATGGGCCCCACCCTCCAAAGGCACCTGCCACAGCCACAAAGTGATCTTCATGGAAGAGGGTGGAGGCAAAATTTCCCCAATGGCACCTGCACAGCTCCAGAGAGTAGTGATTAGTTTAGGTTATAATTGCCCTGAGGAGCTGACACCAGGCTGAAAGAAGGAAGGTTGGGAGATTACACAGCAGGGAGAGGGGGCAGAGGGTTAGGGAATAAAGATAGGTGTGGTTGCATTGGAAATAAGCTTCCATGATTGTAGGAACAGGGAGGAGAGGGGTGAGTGTGTAACTTGTCTTCCTGCCCTTCAATTGATCACAAACCCCTCGGAGCCAGGGCAGGGTCCCACCAGTAGACCCCACTATGACGACCTTGGGTCTATATGGCTTCTTATTTGTTGGTATATCCACTGGCATCATTGTCCATAAAAGCTAAGTGGCCAAGTGGAAGAGGGCAAAACTTGGAGTCAGGAAAACCTGAGTTCAAATCCGGCCTTAAACACTTTCTAACTGTGAGACCCTGTGCAAGTCAACTCAGTCTCAATCTCCTCATCTGTAAAATAGGAATAATAGCATCTACCTCATAGATTTTTTGTGAGAATAAAATTAAATAACGTGTAGTTTGCTTTGCAAAACTTAAGGAACTATATAAATGTTAGCCTTTATTATTGTCATTATTATGATTAATTATCAGTGTGGTTTGTTTTAGATGATTAGCACCTATTATAGTGAAGGAGGAGATAGTTGGTGCAGTGGATAGAGTGACTGGCCTGAAGTCTGGAAGACTCATCTTCCTGAGTTCTAATCTGGCTTCAGACACTTCCTAGCTGTGTGACCCCAGGCAAGTCACTTTACCCTGTTTGCCTCAGTTTCCTTATCTGTTAAATGACCTGTAGAAGGAAATGGAAAGCCACTCAATATCTTTGCCAAGAAAATCCTGAGTGGGGTGTCCAAGAGCTGGACACAACTGAGATGACTGAACATCATCATCATCATTATTGTAGTGAATAGGAGCCATATCTTGTGCAATGGCTAGCGTAGCACCACGCACATGTCACTAGACCATAATAATTCAGAGTTGGAAGGGGCCTCAGTGGTAAACCAGTCTAATGGTAACACAATAGACACAGCAGTGTGAGAGGGCATGTCCTCTGAAGAAAGGGTAAGAAGAGTGGCTTCAAATCCCACTCTCCTGCTTCCTGGCTTTGTGACCTTGGGCTAGTTACTTTACTTCTCTTGGCCTCAATTTCCTCATCTCTATAATGAAGGCAGTAAGTGGCCTGGGGCTCTTTTAAATGGATGCTCTTCTTATCCTGTGACCTTGAGCTCCTTCAACTCAACTCAATTCATGTTCCAGGTACTGTGATAGATTCTGGGAATACAAAGATGAAATAATCACTGCCCTCAAGGAAGCATGCATTCTACTAGGGGGACACCACATTTACACAGAAAAAAAAACAACAAAATACACTGTAAGTAATTTCTGGGAAGAGAATGATTAGAGCTGGAGGGGATCAAGAAAGGTCTATGGAAGTTGTGTTTGTCTTTTGTTCTCGAAGAGGACCGTGACATCAGGGAGATGATGACATAACTTGCAATTGACTTTGATTTGAGTGAGGGAGGGCTGTGCAAGGTCACCAGCCTTACTTTTTTCTCCAGAACCATCAGGGTCCAGTGGCCAGATACAGATTAGGACAACTGAAGATAGCCCAGGATGCATTGGGAGACGTTGGCCTTTTAAAGCTAAGGTCTTTTCAAATTCTCACTTTGAGTGAGGCAACACCCATTCAGTGAATAGGTCTATGGAGGAGGTGGCCCTTGAAGGTATCTAGGGAATCCAAGAGGCAAAGGTGAGGCAGGAGAACATTCCAGGCGTGGAAGACAGCTTATACAAGGCATGGCAGTGGGAGATATGCTTTCCTATACTCTATCATTCTGCTCTGTTTACTGGATTACCACTGGACTAGATTGTAATTGAGGTTCTCTCCAATTTTGAAATATTGTGATCTGGTGATATATGCATGGTGCTTGTATCCCTAACACTTAGTATAGTGCTTGGCACATAGTAAGCTTTGATGTTTGATCTCTCTCTCTCTCTCTGTCTCTGTCTCTGTCTGTCTCTCTCTCTCTCCATTCTATACTGTAAATCAACTTTGAGCTATCTGAAAATGACCACAGAGTGACCCAAAAGGTTTGGTATTCCCTGAAGGAGCAATCATCAAGGCTGCTTGGTGGCATGGAACTCAGGAAGACTGAGTTCAAATTCTGCCTGAGACACTTACTAGCTCTGTGATTCCAACCTTTCTCAGCTTCCAATTCCTTTTCTGTAAAATGGGAACAATAATGGTATTTTCCTCAGAGGACTGTTGTGAGGAACAACAATATATGAATAGTAGAAACATATTTAAAGTGCTTTCCAAAATTTAAGGTGCTATATAAATATCTGCTATTAGTATTATTATCGTTATTAGTATAATATCCCCATGCCTCATGCTAATGGCTAAATATATCTCCTGATTTTCCCACACTGCCTATTCCTCCCAAATCTTTATTGGCATGGCTAATATAAAATATACAACAAAAGTTAGTGGTCCCAATTGGGCAATTGGGGTTAAGTGACTTACTCAGGGTCACACAGCTAGTAAGTGTCAAGTGTCTGAATCCAGATTTGAACTCAGGTCCTCCTGACTCCAAGGCCAGAGCTTTATCCACTGCACCATCTAGCTGCCCCTAGTCACTACTTTCTTGACCTAGCAGTATGAATAAACAATAGCAAAGAAGGAACATAGAGTAAAAGGAAGAGGAGTGAAGTCCATGGAGACATGAGGTCAGTACTGGGCAAGGTTTTCCTGATTCAACTTTTCTTCTAGTGGGGAAGAATTGAGACAAAACTCTGTAGGGGCAACTCAGAGGCATGGGAGAAGAATTTGCTTTTCTTCAGAGGGGCAGTTGGGTCATCTCACTAAACCTGATCCAGTTCTTACAGCAAACACCGTCATCACCATCAGCAGTAACATCAACAACCCCTTTCCAAGTCTTTCTGGGGGAACCAGAGAAGCACAAACCAGACTCTCCATTGAGTGCTCTACTCTGGAAAGTACACAGGGTGCCTAGATGGAGGGTAAACTCTCAACTCTCCAACTCTTGACCCGGCTTCTGTCTTTCCAGTGTCTTTCTTACAGAAATCTCTTCAAAACCAACTCTAGTTCTGTAACACTCATGGCTGACAGATTCTAGGGAAGTCTTCATTGCTCATCTCCATGATGGTGTCAATATAGGGCTATATTACTGAGGTTTTGGATACATTCTTCTTACTCCTTGGAATATGACTTAGGAAATTTGTCTTGTTAATGGGCTGTTCTTGTTATTCGTCATTCTTCTATATTTTTACCATAAAGTTGGCCTTGATCATAACTTAAGTCAAATCTATGTGAAATAGAGGGGCAATGTGACTTCTAGAGAAAAACCAGTGTGATATGGTAGAGAGAACACTGGGTTTGTATTCAGAAGGCATGGGTTTGAGTCTAAGATCTGATACTTCTTAGTCTATGACTGTGAACTCTTTCTTAGCCTATGTGTCCTTATCTGTAAAATGGGCAATACTTGTACTGCCCACCATACAAGTTTGGTGGGAAAGTGCCTGATAAACCTTAAAACACTCACTATGTGAGCACTAGCCATCACTAGTTCTCATCTAAGAAATCCATTTCTCAGGGTCAGCCGGCAGGTAGATTTTACCTGCTAGCTTGAGAGGCACAAGGTTTTTTTTGGTACTTTTCCCAGAGTGAAGTGGGGAGGTAAAAGTAATGGAGCAATTGTGGCATGTATCTATGGGAATTCAGAACCTCCTAATTAGAAGGGAAATCAGAGGCCATTTAGTCCAATTTGTACTTGAACAAGAACCCCTGACATGTGGTCATCCAGTCCTTGCTTGAAATCCTCCGGTGATAAGAAACTCCATAAATAGCCTGGTCCATCTTTGGACAGCTCCACTTGTTTAGAGACTTTCCCTAGCCTGAGATAGGGTCAGTGAGGGAAATCTTCTCAGAAGAGGTAGGGTTTGAACTGGGCCATGAAGGAGCAGTAGGATTTGACTATGAGGAAAAGGATGAGCGACATTCCAGTTAGGGAGAAATAATGTGACCAAAGTGTGAGGCAGAGATACTCAAGGAGTGTTCACTGAGTCAGAGATAAGACCTTGCTGGCTGGTGTCAGAAGGCTTTGTATAATAATTTTGTGTATTTGCAGAAACCAAAGTTTAAAGGATCAGTAGGGGTGAAATTGTAGGAAACACTGAATGTCAGACTAAAGGGTTTGGATTTTATCTGGGGATATTGGAGAACCATTGGAAGATTTTAAGCAGAGAATGACATCATAGAAGAGATGTTTTAAAAATATGGCAGTAGTGTGTGGGATGGATTAGAAGAGGCTTCATGGGGCACGGCCTGCCTTGTGGGAGCCACACAAGTAAGCTTGTAATGATAACCCAGAAAATTCAGCAGGCATAGACACGTGGATGCTGTTGAAAATTTCCATTGGAATCAAGCAAATGCCGCTTTTGATTGAAGAAATTACACTGCCGTCCAGGACCATCCAGAAAATATGACAAGCTTGGGTCCCACAATACCAAGTGAATCAGACTTTGAAGTGATTAGGAGAAGGAATAGAAGAGAGAAAGTGAGGCTACCAATTGGTGCTTTGGGGGGAAAGAAGACCTGAGATACTTTAAAAAAATTTTAATTTCCCTAATTATGTTAAAACAATTTCTAACATTTTTTTTTTTTTACATAATAGCACTGAGGGCCAGGGAGATTTGCTTTGTCTAAGGTCACATAGATAGTTGGTAGCAGAGTCAAAGAACAGAACCCAGGTTTCCAGGGGTCTCTCCACTCCATGTTTGAGTAGCTTATCCCTTAATGGAATTACTTCAAATAAGGGGAAAGATGCTAGATTTCAAGTCAGGGATCTGGTTTCAAATCCCAGCACTACTACCTACCTAGGTCTTTGATTCTGGGCAAGTCACATCATCTTTGTAGGCCTCTGTTTCCTCATCTGCCAAAAACGATGGTTTTGGATCAGAAGAGCTCTAGGGTCCTTTCTATCACTACATCTGTGATGCTCCCTGCAGATCCCTTTCCATCTCATAACGAGAAAGCATTCACTGATTCTTGTCTCAGAAAGAAGAGGCCTGGACAGGATTGAGCTTGGATTCAGTCCTGAGGGGAACCTGGAACCTGGAAATGCAGAATCTTCTATCTCCAAGCTGCTGAACACCCTAAACTAAAAACGTCCAACCCTAGCTCCAGCCAAACTCCAGAGTAGGCCAAGATTAAAATGTAATTGGGAAATGTGTAACAAAATAAATAAAAATATAATACAGCAGGGGCAGCTAGGTGGTGAAATGGTTAGAGCAGTGGCCCTTGGAGTCAGCAGGACCTGAGTACAAATCCGGCCTCAGACCCTTACTAGCTGTATGACCTTGGGCAAGTCACTTAACCCCAATTTCCTCCACCTCAAAAAATATAATACAGCATAGATAACATTAATTTGTGGATTTCTAAGTCAGTATGTGGCCTGCCAGGGTCATTCCTATCTAGGTTTGACACCACTGGTCTAGAAGCCCGCTGAGCAGTGCGGATGTCACAGACAGACTCAGAGGAGTTGATCGCCACTAATGGGTTTTATCACTTGACTGAGTCTGTAAAACTGTTGCAGGACTTTGTTTAGAAATTGCTGCATTTTGCGAATTAATTTGTATAAATACCTAACACATAGTTCATCAATAGGAATCATCTGCACTGTGGGCTGGGCTGGCCTGTTCACAGACTCTCTTTGGGAACTCTGGAGAGCTAGTGGGCTGGTTTGTTTGTTTGTTTGAATAGCAGGGGGTATGAATTAGGGTTTGCTTGACAATATTTATGCCTGTTTCATTTGCACTTAACAAGAACAAAAAGCTCTGACTAATGGTCTCTCGCTTCATCTGAACCACTGTAACCACAGCTGAATCATACGACTTCCTAGCTTATTACCATTCCCTGTGAATCGTGGCAGATGTCCTTGAACTTATTTTATTTAGCAGAAGCATCACCCAGGAGTGCCTTCTTTATCATTCTCCAACCTTCAGCTCGGTTTCTGCGTCATCTCCGTCCTAGCTTGAGGGCTTCAAGGATGCCCAGCCATCCCACACAGCCATCAGGAGCTCCCACAATTAAGCTGTGGCCTTAGGAAACTCAAGGGTTCTATGTGAGCTCAGAGGCTGGGTAAGAGCGCAGACAGCAAATACTAATTAAAGTTGAAGTAAAGAGATACCCAAGAGCATCAAGGAAAGGACTTCAAATGAGGAGTCTGCTTTATTACTGACAATCTCAGAAGAAAAGGCATTGAGACTAGTTTCTCCTGACAGTCTCCTTGCTCATGACCTGCCTAGAACTCCAGTTCACCCTTCCCATGACAAACACACTGTCACCAAGCCTAGAAGGGCAGGTCTTTTTATATTTCTGTCAAATGGAAGGAACATAAATGGCCTAGAAGAGACTATGCACATTCTTTGTTTTTTTGTTTTGGTTTTTTTTGGCTAGGCAATGGAGTTAAGTGACTTGCCCAGGGTCACACAGCTAGTAAGTGTTATGTGTCTAAGGCCGGATTTGAACTCAGGTCCTCCTGAATCCAGGGTTGGTGCACCACTTAGCTGCCCCTCTTTGTTTGTTTTTAAGAAAGTCAGGGTGGCATAATGGATATACCACTCTAGCTAGTCTTAGCGCCACTCAATTTAAATGTCACCTCTGACACATACTGGGTAAACAAATTGTATTACCTGAATGTAATGGGATTTACTACACCTTAAGAAATTATAAATGTGAAAAATTCAGAGGATCACAGAAAGATTTGCATGAACTGATACTGGATGAAATAAGCGGTACTAGGAAAACAGTGTACACAATAACTACAAAAATGTAAATGGAAAAAAGAAAAACAGGAAAATGCAATGGCATGTAATTATAGTGACTAAGTGCAGCCCTGGAGAAGAATTTAAAAAATGTTCTTTTCTTCCCTCTTCACAGAAGTGGGAGGGGAATGATGGACATAGAATATTACAAATACTGTCAGACATTGTTGATATATTGGTTGGCTTTGTTGAATTTTTTTTCTCTTTACAATTTTTGTTAAGTGTAATGGTTTTGGCATAACATTTAAGTACTTAGAAGAAAAGTTAACTGAATTATAAGAAGAAATAGAACACAAAACCATAATAGTTAGGGACTTCAATGTGCTCCCTAAAAAAATCCGATAAAAAGTTAAACAAAAAAGAAGTTAAAGACCTGATTAGCCTTTTAGAAAAGTAAAATAAGATAGATCTCTGGCAGTTATAGTCAGAGGAAGTAAAGAAAATTATTAGAAACTACACTGTTCATTTATATTCCAATGAAACCGATAAATGAAATAAGGAATGCTTACAAAAATATAAAGTTACAAGAATAAAATGAATAAAATTTAAATGCTCTAATCTCAGAAAAAGAAATTGAGTAAACCATAAACATAATGCCAAAGAAAAAAATAGATAATATTTGCATAGCATTTAGCATGGTGCCTGGTATATGGTAGTCACTTAATAAATGTTTGTTTCCTTCTCCTTCTCGTTTCTCCCCACTTCATTACTATTAGATGGATTGATAAGTGAATTCTATCAAACATTCAAAAACAATTAATTTCACCATTTTGAAAACTATTTGCAAAAATTAGAAAAGAAGGAATCTATGAAATTCCTTTAATGAAACAAATATAATCTCAATACGTAAACCAAGGAGAGATGAAAAAGAGAAAGAAAGCTATAAACAAATGTCCCCAATAGATGTTGATACAAGTATATTGAATAAAATATTAGCTACAGCAGACACTGCAGAGACCACAGCAACATATTAAAAAGATTATATGATGTAAAGGAAGGAGATTCAGCAGTACTGGATCTTAAACTGTATTACAAGGCAGTAATTACCAAAACTATCTGGTACTAGCTAAGAAATAGACAGGTGGCTCAGTGGAACAGAATAGACATACAATAAACAGTAGCAAATGATTATAATAATCTCGTGTTTGCTAAATGTAAATAAGGTTTGAGGGAAAGAATTGACTATTTGGTAAAAAATTGTTGGGAAAAAGAAAGCAGTCTGGCAGAAACTAGGTATAGATCAATATCTTACACCATTTACAAAAATAATGTCAAAATGGATACATGATCTAGATATACAGGGAGATATAAATAAATTAGAAAAACATGGAGCATATCACTTATCAGACTTATGTATAGAGAAGAATTTATGAACAAGAAATAGAGAGCAACATGAGATATAAAATAGATAATTTTGATCACATTAAATTAAAAATGTTTTGTACAAATAAGATTAATGTAGCCAAGATCAGAAGGAAAGCAGAAAAATGGGAAAAATTCTTTATGGACAGTTTCTCAGGTAAAGGTCTTATATCTCAAATATATTGAGAACTTCATCAAATTTATAAGAATATCAGTCATTCCCCAATTGATAAATGGTAAAAGGATATGAACAGGCAGTTTTTGGGTGAAGAAATCAAAGCTATTTATAGTCATATGAAAAAAAATGCTCTAAGTCATTATTGATTAGAGAAATACAAATTAAAACAATTTTGAGATATCTCACACCTATCAAATTGACTAAATTGATAGCAGGGAAAAATGACAAATGTTGGAGGGGATGTGGGAAAACTGGGACGCTAATACACTGTTGGTAGAACTGTGAACTGATCCAACTATTTTGGAGAACAATCTGGAATTGTGTCCAAAGAATTATAAAATTGTGTATATACCCTTTGATCCAGCAATACCACTATTAGGTCTGTTTCCTAAGGTGATAGGGAAAAAGAAAAAGAACCTATCTATTCTACAATATTTGTAGCAGCTCTCTTTGTGGTGGCAAAGAACTGAAAATTGAGGAGATGCCCATCAATTGGGGAATGGCTGAATAAGTTGTGGTGTATGGTCATAATGGAATATTACTGTGCTGGAAGAAACAATGAGCAGGTTGATTTTAGAAAAACATGGAAATACATGAAATAATGAAAAGTGAAATGAGCAAAATCAAGAGAATGTTGTATACGGTAACAACAATATTGTTCAAAGAATAACTGTGAATGACCAAGCTATTCTGAGTAATATAAATATTCACATCAACTACAAAGGACCCATGAAGGAAGATGCTCCAGACAAAGAACTAATAAATAGAAGTATGCATAGTATGATTTTACATATGTGTGTGCGTGTGTATGTGAAATGGTGGCCTTTTCTAGTGCAGAGTGGGGAGGGAAGGAGGGAGACAGTTCAGAACTTAAAATGTAATCAAAAAAATTTTTTTAATTAAAAAACTAAAAAGATTATGAACTATTACCATGTTGGATATATACCAGGTATATAGGGTTAGTTAAATATTAGGAAAGCTTTAAATAGAACATATATTAATTTTTTAAAACTTTATAATTACATGAATAGATTTTAAAAAGCTTTTGACAAGATATACCACCCTCATATGTTAAAAAAAAAAATACCACTTTTTAAAATAGTGGGAATCAATGGACCATTCCCTAATATGGTATATATCATCTTTATAAAACCCAGGACTAGCAAACCAATGGAGAATGCTAGAAACCAATACAGAAATGCTAGAAACCTTTTCAACAATTTAGCAGTAAAACAAGGAACATCCATTGTTACCACTATTGTTTTATATAACTCTAGAAATACTGGCTATAGCAGTAAGACAAGAAAAATAGAGAGAAGCATAGGCAAACCAGAAACAAAATTATCACTTCTTGCAAATGACATGATGGTTTACTCAGAGAACCCTAGAGATTCAACTAAAAATTAATTCAAACAATTCAGATCTTAATTTATAATACCAAAATATAAAATAAATTGACAAAAAGTGTTTACCTTTCTATATATTACTAACAAAACCCAGTAGAAAGAGAATGAAGAAAAAATTTCATCTAAATTAACTACAAAATGTAAAAAATATTTGGGAGTATACCTACAAAAAACACATGGAAATTACACAAATGTTAGTACAAAACACTTTATGGAAATAAAGCCAGAGAAATAATTGAAGAAGTGTTAATTGCTACTGATTGGGCCATAAAAATAGAATAAAAATTGTAATGCTACCCTAATTAATTTACAAATCCAATACCATACAGTTAAGTGCCAAAGATTATTTAATTAATTTATTTATTTTGCTAGGCAATGGGGTTAAGTGACTTGCCCAGGGTCACACAGCAAGTGAGTGTTATGTGTCCGAGGCCACATTTGAACTGAGGTCCTCCTGACTCCAGGGCCAGTGCTCTATCCACTATGCCACCTAGCAACTCCCAAAGGCTATTTTAAAGAGCTAGAAAGAATAATAACAAAATTAACCTGGAGGAACAAAAGGTCAAAATTTTCAAGGGAAATAATGAAAAAAGTATATGGAAAGGGAACACAGCAGTACCCAGATCCCAAACTATATTATAAAGTAACTATCATCAAAACTATTTGGTTGTTGTTCAGCTGTGTCTGACTCTCCAATCCCATTTGGCCAAGATACTGGAGTGGTTTACCATTTCCTTCTCCAGCCCATTTTACAGATGAGGAACTGAGGCAAACCAGATTAAATGACTTGCTCAGGATCACATAGCTAGTAAGTATCTGAGGCCATATTTGAAGTCAGATCTTCCTGACTCCAGGCCAGTGTTCTATCCACTGAACCACCTAGTTGCTCCATACCACATGTAGATGCAAACAAAATAGTAGCATAATTTTCAATAAACCAAAAGATTCCAACTCCTGGAATAAGGAATCACTATTCAACAGAAACTGCTTGGAAAATGGGAAAACAGTTGGCAGAAATTAAGTTCAGACCAACATATCACACCACATAACATAATAAATTCCAAATGGATATATGACTTTGATATAAAAGATCATTTAGTAAACATTTTAGAGGAGCAAAGGACATATACTCCTCACTATATTATGGATAGGGGAAAGAGTTATTGACCAAATAAGAGACAAAGGGCATCACGGAAGATAAAAAGGATAATTTTGATTACATAATGAAAAGCTTTTACACAAATAAAATCAATGTTGTTAAGATTAGAAGTAACACAGGTAATCAAGGGGAAATCTTGCAGGAAGTTTCTCTGATAAAGGTCAGATATATGAAATCTATAGGAGACTGATTCAAGTATATAAAAACAAGATTTATTCCCCATTTAGATAAATGGTCAAAAGATATAAACAGGAAGAAAAAGAAAGAAAGAAGGAAAGAAAGAAGGAAAAAAAGAAAGAAAGAAAGAAAGAGAAAGAAAGAAAGGACAAGACAAGAAAGCTATCAACAACCATGTAAAAATGTTCCATATTACTAATAATTATAGAAATGAAAATTAAAACAGTTCCGAGGTTCTAGCTTACATCTACCTGGCAAAGACGACAAAAATGGAAAATGACAATTGTTGGAGGGGCTATGGAAAAAGAGGCACAATACACTATTGGCTAAGCTATAAATTGGTCAAGTCCTTCTGGAGAACAACTTAGAACTATTCCCTAAAAGTCACTAAACCAGCCATAATCTTTGACCCAGAAATACCAATACTAGGCCTATATTCCAAAGAGATTAAAGAATGAAGAAAAGTACCCATATGTACAAAAATATTTATAGGAGCCCTTTTTCTTGTAACAAAGACATGGAAATTAAGAAAGAAAGAAAGAAAGAAAGAAAGAAAGAAAGAAAGAAAGAAAG
>NW_020954552.1:22166619-22421801 GCF_900497805.2 Vombatus ursinus | reverse complement strand
AAGAAAGAAAGAAAGAAAGAAAGAAAGAAAGAAAGAAAGAAAGAAAGAAAGAAAGAAAGAAAGAAAGAAAGAAAGAAGGGACAAGACAAGAAAGCTATCAACAACCTCACCACACAGAGACTCACAGTAGTTCATATTCCTTACTGGAAAGCAATCAGGAAACAGAAAGAGAGAATCCTTGCTTTGGCTAGTTGACACACTGAGTTCTTACTCAGAAGCCAATGAAAGGAAGACCTGTTCATGCTCTGAAGTCCTCAGGGAGGATTGCATCAAGCCAAGCACTCTATGTGTACCCGTAAGGACTGAGTTCTCATTGTCAAGTCCACCATAGTACAAAAAAAGTATAAAAGAAAAAGAAATTTTTTTTAAAAAAAAGCAGAGGTTTACTGGGTTGAGAATGGGAGTTGAAGAGGGAAATATTCAGAAATGAAGGTGACATAAAGACAAAGTATATCAAAATAATAATGATGATAGCTATCATTTTTATAGTGCTTTAAGGTTCACAAAGCACTTTATAAATATTATCTCATTTTATCCTCACAAGGAACTTGAGAGTTAGTTGCTGTTATCCCCCCCAAAAAAGAATATTAGTTATAGAAAGAACCTTAAAGGTCATTAGACCAATCATGTCAAACTCAAATAGAAATGGGGCCCACTAAACAGTAGATAAGGATCCCAGTATACTGCATAGTGACTTAGAAAACCAAACATTAACATTGTCTTTATTTTATTGTATTTAGGGTTGGTTATTGTTGTTAAATATTCTCCAATCACACTTTAAATCTGATTCTGGCAACACCTGGGAATATTGCCGACAGCATGGATACCATATTGCTTGTCTTCTCAATGGGTGGGGGAAGGGCAGGAGGGAGAGAGAGAATTTGGAAAACACCCCCCCAATCTTTAATTAATGTTAAAAATAAATAAATAAACAAATGAAAGCAAGCTTATTTAATGGTCTTAGAAAATATGTAGGTTTTTAAATTGGTCCATCAGGTGACTGGTTTTTAAATTTTGGCTAGGTTCATTATTTTCTTTAAAAATCAATATTTAGATTAAGTTCAGATGGGAGCTCAGCAAACTGAATTGGTTTGATTCAAGTGTTCTAGCTCAAACAACAGGTCTGCTGCTTTTCAAAAGTGTTCATGTAAGTGTAATTGAACAAATGACCTGTCAAGGTTCTATTTCCCCTTAAGAACAGTATTCTTGGTTGTGGTGTCCAGAATCACACCACCAAACACAGCTCTTCTTTAAAAGCATTGCCATAAGAAAAAACAAAGATATCAATAAAAATAAGATGTTTTAAAAAGGGCTGTGTGGCCCCCTTTAAAAGGTGTATTCTCACTCTGGAGGTAAATGAGGACCTATTAATCACTATAAACAGAAAGGGATGTGTGTGTGTCTTTTAACTTTAGCCATAAAGTACTAACAATGTCAACATGAAAGCAATAACTGAAATTTTTTCTTTGGAGCCCCAGCACCTAGTACAATGCCTGGTACATAAAAAATAAAACAATAACAATAACAATAACAATAGCTAACATTTATACAGCACTGGCACTGTACTTTACAATTATTGTCTCATTTGATCCTCACAACTACCTTGGGCAGTAGGTGCTATTATTATCCTTATTTTATAGATGAGTAAACTGAGGCAAAGAAGAGTTGACTGACTTGCCTAGGGTCATACAGCAAGTAAGTATCTGAGGTGGGTTTGGACTCAGGTGTTCCTGACTCCAGGCCCAGAGCTCTATCCATTGTGCCACTAATAAATGCTTATCAATTCATTGTATTTCATCTGAATTTTGCTGCCTCTCTTTGTTGGCCTTTACTTGTATATTTGTGGTCATTATGTGTAACTGTTACTTCCCTCTGGATCATTTCATATATAAATCTTCCCATTGTTTTGCTGGAAAAAAAAAAAGGCTGTGTCGGGTTGGTAGGAACCCTTCATGGCTTCAGGACAAGAAGATACAGTTTCAACTATAGTTAAATTTTATTGCCTGGGATTAAGCCTGAATCATAGCCTCATTTCAGTCAATCTTCTAAGAATTCAAGTGATAAACAGAGGAGTCGATCCTAACAGAACGATTGGAGAAGTTTCCCCCACCAGTAGACACTTAATGTTTGTTTACTAGCCTCTCCATCTCTTGCTATTAGTGAGAAGATGGAGAGTAAAATAACTTTGGGACTGAAGGCTAGACTAGAGAAGCTAGCAAGATGAAGGCGGAGTCAGAGGCAAGAAATGGGACTGCCATTCACCTGCTCCTGGTAGGCTCTGACACTATTGGTGGCAAGTGTCTTAGCTAATAATCGTGCAGTATGGTCTTCCTCTGTCCACTCTGACCCTGCCATGGCTTTGCCTTACATGGGGAGGAGCGAGAGGAAGGATGAAATCGGAAATAGTACAACAGTTGGTACCTCTTCAGGTGAGAGAGACACCAGGGAGGCAAGATGGCAGCTGGCTTCTGTTCTCATCCTGCTTCACAAAAGATGAGCTAATAGCCACAGTTAGACACAGTCAGGAGTGCCTGTTAGAAATAGCAGTTGTCAGGGGTATGCTGGCAAATGTTTAACAACAGGTCCTCTGAAAAGCAAGATCAATCAATCAATAAGCATTTATTAAGCTGGCGATACAAAAAGAGGAAAAAGATAGTACGTGGCCTCAAGGAGCTTACAGTCTAATGGGGGAGACAATATACAAACAAATAGATACAAAGCAAGCCATATACAGGATAAATAAGACATAATTAACTGAGTGAGGGTGATGAGATCTAGAGGTTTAGGAGTTCTGGAACCCTGAGATTGCGACATGGGCCCTGCCTGAATGAATTCAACCCAAATCTTCTTTCAGCCAGAGAAAAAGTTTATTAGAGATAAACTATACAGGCCAGACTCTTAAGGAATCTGAACATTAGTAACGCCCATAGGGACGAGCGGGTATGAGAAAGTCTCAGCCTTTTGGGCAAGAGAGATTCTCAGTGTTTAAATGGGGGCCAAGGTGGATCTTATATACACTAAAGTAACTTTGGGTAACCAGAGGAGGGGCTGGGAAAAGGGTCTAGGTGAGAATTCTGAATTGGAAGGTCTGAGAGATTGAATAAACAACGGGAATAGATAATGAAGGGAACTAGAAGGAAGAAGTTTGAAAGGCAACTGAATAAGGTCAAAAGGTGGGGCTAGGGGCTTTCGAAGGGAGATAAGGGGAGTCGATAAGGAACTGTTTGAGACCAAGAGTAGGAAAAGTGTAAGGGTTTTCTGGGGCCTATAGACAAATGGGAGTCAGATTCTTTTTAGGGCAAGGGGTGAAAGCAAAGGCGCCTCTGAATAAGACCAAAAGGTAGAGCTAGGGCTTTCAAAGGGAGATGAGGAACTGGGGCCTGTAGAGCCAGATTCCCTTTGGGACAAGGGGCGAAAATCTTAGAATTAAGAGGGGTTGGGGAAAATTTTAGTTGGGACATATATTTTCAGGCTTACTCTGCATTATTAACATTTTCTCTACCAATTTCTCAAGTCTAAGCAATCAACAAAACAAAAGATCAAGACCTGATTTGCAGTATTTGCCAGTTTCCAAGGTGTAAATGCAGAACATTTAACAACTAGCTGGCTCCAGCACATCCCTGCTTGAGACCAAGAAAAGCCCTGATTGTGGGAGCTTCTGTCTTCTTTCAAATCCAACAGAGTCTAAGTCCTTGGACTGCATTAAGGAACCAAGACCTGAATTCAAAGTTCCTAAATCTTCACTTAACAACTGAGCCTACTGGATATATATTTGTTGAACATCAGTTTCTCATTGTACTGTGCTCTTTACACTCAGAGAAGAGTAGTTATCATTGTTAAGCAAAACGAATTGTTTGTTTCCTAGAACTCTTCAGCTCAGATCAGTCCTTGTACACTCTGGGGGCTGCATAGGTCTGAGAAAAGCTACAGGTATGAAGCCATGTGTCAAGTTGTGTATGTGTGTTTTATTAGGTGTTGCTTTATTATCTTTATTGAGTCTATGCCAAGAGTAAAATGTATCTAATATCTAAGTATGTATAAGACATGTGGTATGATGTGTGGGTACTGTTTTGGTCCATGTTTGTATTTCCACAGGGGAGGAGGGGAAGGGGAGAAGGTCTGTCCAAAGGTGGCTTGCAGGGGGGCAAGAATGGACATCTCTAGAATCTCATCCCTCTTCCCCTTCTCCAAGGCAAACTTTGATTCCTGCCAAGAGGAGAAGCAGAAGGGTAGATCAGAGGTAGCCATTCTGCTCTCTTCAGAGAGAGGGGATACTGGGCTAGAGTTACATCTACCTGCTGTCTTAAATATTATTAGTCAAGGGGATGTAATTTTTAGTCCAAACTAAACTCCTGATTGTTTTTCTTTAATAGAGAGAAGAAAGTTCCAAGTTGTATATCCAGTTTGACTCTCTTTTCACCAGATGCCATTTCCATGATGAACACATCTAGCAAAAAGCAAATATACTCATTTATCCAAGTTGATAGCAAAACATAAATAAGAGAAAGTATACATATATACCTGCATATATACCAGATAAAACTGAATGAGCTCTCCCTTTGGGAACAAGATAACTTAGTTCAACCAAGAACAAGAAAGAATCCTGGATTTCACCTAAAAGAAAATTCCCTAAAGTGTAGCAAGCTGGAGATGATAGAGATTCATGCAAGCTGCTTTCCAGAGTCTTTCTTTTCCTTAAGGGACTTAAAGGGAAGTTAGAATTGTGCAACTTTTCTCTCAAAACTGGAAGCCAGAAGTACCTAGGATCTCTCTTCTCTCCAGCTTTCATCAATTCTATCCACCTCTCACATAGGCATGGTTTGTTGAATAATCAATCTCCACCAATAGGAGAGAATATCATACAACTGGACCTTTCAGCCAAAGGTTTCAAATGTTTTGTCTGTTTTTCTGGGGATGTGACTTTGTTATGCCAAAATCACTTCATTAAAACAATAAAATATAGCAAGTTTAAGGAAGAGGTTGGAATCTGATTCTGATGAAGTAAATACATAATAAAATATCTGCTGGGTAGCAAGATGATTTAGTCACCCATAGAGAGATGGAGCTGGGGGATAAGGGATCATTCACTCTCTGAGGACCATGGAAAGCCTTATGCTGGGGTAGGGAGGTGGGAGATGAGCACCATAACCATCAGGATAAATGTGGGACTGGCCTAGCACCTAATCTTTCCCGTTGAAGAGGACCAAGATAGTGGCTGTCAATACAATCTGGTTTCCAAATTACTGGGTGACTGGAAAAATGAAGAAAACAGGAATGTTAACAACAGAAGTGAATCTGGGGGGAGAGATAATGAACTTAGTTTGGGAGCATGTTGAGTTTGAGATGCCTATGGGTGAGAAATTATTTCTCTTGGTAATCAGTGTCTTAGAGACTCAGAGCTCCCCACCCCCCTCCTCCTTCTCCAAAGTTCTTCAGAAGGACATTACTGATAATGAGATTGCATTGAATCTTCTTCTCCAAGTCAAACCCAACCCAAACCTGAATTGATTTTATCCTACTCAGGCTTGGGTGGGGATAGATTCTTCTGCCTAGATAGACCAAGGCTGGGAGTGGTCTGGAATGATGGCAAGTTGATATGAACCCCTGTTGAAAAGGTATATAACCATGTACCCCCAAATCTCAAATCGAGCCAATTCTGAACTGGCCCTCTTAGGGGGGCCCAGTTTTGGACTGAACTCCCATGTAATGCATGTCAAGCCAGCCTGAGAGAAATTAAATGGTGACACAAACACACCCTAATTTCATTTGTCTCTTTCTTTGAACAGACTCTATAATTTATTGGGGTTTGACAATGTGATACCCAGTTCAACATGTCCAATAAGTAAGTATGCGACTAAAGGAAAAAAAGGCTAGAGTTGGATACACATAAGACATCTACATAGAGATAACAATTGAATCCATGGGAACGAATGACTACATGAATGAAAAAAGGATTTATTAAGCACTTATTGTGTGTCAGGCACTGTGCCAAAAGCTGAGGTTTGTAAATGCAAGCTCTTAAGAAACTTACATTTTAATGGGAAAAGACAACATATAGAAATTAGAAGCTAGAAGGCTCGGGGTAGAGAGAAGTTGGCTGAGGTAGAGAGAAGTTGGTTACCAATGTAGCAGCATGGTTTGGAAATAGCCAGAAAGTGACTTTGGTTCTAGGCAAAATAAGGCAAAAAGTTCAGCTATCAGAGCTGTAGGTACAAGGGAAGAGAGAGAATATAAATGAGTAGAGAAGAGGACCTAGGACAGAGCCTAAGGCATACCCAGACATAGAATGGGGCATAGGGATGATAATCCAACAAAGAAAACTGAGAAAGAATGGTCATGGGGCAACTAGGTGGTGCAGTGGATAGAGCTCTGGCCTTGGAGTCAAGAAGACCTGAGTTCAAATCCTGCATTCATCACTTGACACTTACTAGCTTTGTGACCCTGGGCAAGTCACTTAACCCTGATTGCCTCACCAAAAAGCAAAAAACAAAACACAAAATGTTAAAAAAAAAAAAAGAATGGTCAGTATAAGAGCCAGGCGGAAGCAGTGTCATGAAAACCTGAAAAAGAGAGAGTATCCAAGAGGAAGGGGGTGGTCAACAGTGTCAAATGCTATAGAGAGGTCAAGAAGGATGAAGGCTGAGAAAAAAGCTACAGAATTTAGGGAATGGGATATCCATTGTTAAAGTTGGAGGAAGCAGATTCAGTCAAGGGATAGAACTGGTAATTAAGGCTCTATGGTTTCAGACCTTCCTTTATTACCTTTCTGTCAGTGAGGTAGAAGTGTGATGTCATAGAGAGAGTGCTTGGCCTGAAGACAGGAGAGGCATGGATTAGAATTCTGTCTCTGGGATGCTAGCCAAGTCATTGAAATTCGCTAACCCTCAATTTGCTCATCTGTAAAATGGAGCTACTAATACTTCCAATATCTACCTCACAAGTAGATCTTTCCTCATGACAACAGGACTTTGCAAACCATAAAAATACTATTATTCATCAGACAAGTAGTTGAGTCTCATCAGTTATTGCCTCAGAGGTTACTCATGGATCCAGAGGCAGCATGGCAGAGTGACTATAGTTCTGATCTTAGAATCAGGAGGACCTGATTTCAAATCCTGCCTCTGATGCTTTTTAGCTATGTGACCTTGGGAAAAGTCACTTAAACTTTCTGAGCATCCGTTTCTTCAACTGTAAAATTAAGCTAAGGTGACCTGTATGTAATACCCACCTCACAAGGCTACTGTGAGGATCAAACAAGATAATGTGTGGAAAACTTTACAAACTTTAAATCACAATATAAATGTCAGTTATTATCCAGCTCTATGGGCTGCCTGCCCCTGCTATATAGCAGAATAGAAGTGGATCAGAGCAGTTGAAAGAATCAAATCAAGTCAGAAATAAGCAAATGCTTGTTGTTATTAAGCCCTTACTATGTGCCAAGCACCATGCTAAGAGCAAAGGAAGAGGGCTTCTTGGGGTCTTAGTCTTGAAGTGAAGTTGATTTCCTTTGCTACAGCCAAACCTCTATGCCAGCCTTGGCCAAAGGTTCCCTGATTCTCAAATAGCTCCTTCCATTTTCAACACAGACCATCAAACAATGAAATCCCAAGTGGTACAAGCTTGGCTACCAACCAAGGACTAACGTAAGCTTCCAAAAGGCAGCAGGCTTTCCTAGGGTTCTGGGGTGAGCCAACTCTGTAATAACAAAGGTAGGGTTGATATGTGAAGAAACACACTCAGGAGGCATAGGAGAGCTCATCCTGCTGAACACCCTAGAGGTGATTTGTCCACTGCTTTGCTTCTTGCTGCCACCAGCATATTCCTAAACCCCAAAGAATTCTGATTGATCCCTCTTTCTCTCAAGACCAGATGTAAATGGTGAATCAGGGTTAACCTTTGGGAGATAGCTCTGATAATGGGGCAGTAGGCATAGAATTAGACCTGGAGTCAGGAAGACCTGAGTTCCAATATAGCTTCAGATACTACCAGCTGTATCACTGTGGGCAAATCATTTAACCACTGCCTGCCTCAGTTTCCTCATCTGCAAAATGGGGATAATAATAGCAACTACTTCACAGGGTTGTTGTGAGGATCAAATGAGATAATATTTGTAAAGTACTTAGCACATTGTTTGGCATATAGTAGGTGCAATGTAAATGCTAGTTATTTTTATTATGGTATGCCGCAGAGACAAGGCTCTGGTCCAGCCCTTGATTTTTTTTAGCATTCTGCTCAATGTACATGGATGAAAGACATCGTATCAGATTTTTTTTTTAGATGACTCAAAGCTGAGAGGGATGGTTAGTATGATAAATGAGAGTATCAAAATTGGTTATTTTTTTAAAATATGCTGATTCTTGCCAGGATGAAATTTAACAAGGATAAATGTAAAAAACCTCATTTCAGTTCAAAAAATCAATTGCATTGGAGCAGGATGAGACAATAATTTATGCGGAAAAATACAGAAATTTTAATTACCTATGTATATGATGAACCAACAGTGTAGTAACCATGTAAATGATTAATAATCTTAGGATACATTAATAGAAATAAAATATCTTAATAATAGAAAGTCACAGAGCCATTTTACTCTGCAGTGGTCAAACTATATCTGGAGCATAGCATTCAATTCACATCACCAAGTTTTAAAAGGTACACTAATGATGTATAGTTTATTTACAGGAGGCATCCAGGATGGCAAGAGGTTAAAGGAATTGAGCATGTTTAACATGGAAAACAGACAACTAAGGAAAGCTGTGAAAACTGTCCCAACATATTTAAGGGCTGACCATGATGCCAAGAGGCACCAATAGGTGAAGTTTACGGATGTACTTATTTGAGATTTTTTTTAAAAAGTATAGACCAGTGGTTGCTATAGAAATGCCACTCAGACAAAGAATGGGCAATCAAGGGGATGTCCATCAACTGGGGAATGGCTGAACAAATTGTGCTGTATAATTGTAATAGAATAGTATTGTGCTATAAGAAACGACAAACAGGATGGTTTCAAAAAAACCTGGAAAGACTTATACGAACTCATGCAAAGTGAAGAGAGCAGAATCAGCAGAACATTGTACACAGTAACAGCAATAGTATATGATGATCAATTGTGAATGACAGCTTCTCTGATCAAGACAATGATCCAAAACAATTCCAAAGGACTCATGATGAGAAATTCTGTCCTAGAGAGAAAATGGATGAACTCTGCAGATTGAAGCAAGCTTCTTTTTAGTTTCGTTATTTTTGTTTTATTTTGTTTGTGTTTTCTTTTGTAACATGGCAAATATGGAAATACATTTTGCATGACCTCACATCTATAAATGAAATCAAATTGCTTGCCTTTTAAAGGACGGGACAGGGATGGGACAGAGGAAAAGAATTTGGAACTCAAAATTTTAAAAATGATTGCTAAAAGAATTTCTACATGTAATTGGAAAAATCTAACAAAATAAATTAAAATAATTTTTAAAAATAGAAAGAAATACCACTCAGCATCCACAAACTAGTGACATATTGGGAATGGGATTGTGAGAAGAGTCTTTCAGAGAATTCTGGGGGGAAAAAAACATTGGAAGGAGGAGAGTAAGAAAGGATGGAGATGATTGAGGGGGCTGGCCTTCACTCTGCAAATATCCTTACCCTCTTGTAAGCTGATGAAAGGGGAGGTAGGTATAGATATATACCAATGAAGGAACCCCAAATGAGATTCATGTGGTGCCCATGGAAAGCAGCTCCCTCTTCTCCTTCTTCGCAATCCAGATCACATATGCCCCAAGAGGCTTATCTTTTATAGTCTAGGGGATTTTAAAATTCATTCAGATTATTAATTTCTCTCTCTTTACATTCTTTCCTGTAAGTCAACTTGGGGAGTAGCATCTTTCCCCAACTCAGAGACAGTGGAAAAGGGAAATGTCTTTGAGGGGTGCTTGTGTTACCTTACCAATCATTGTCTTTGTCAGTACAGCAAACATCTTCATAGTCCTTGGGGGACACAATTCTGTATCTTGCAACACTCCCTCTGAAGAGAATGGGGGGTGAAGGAGCAGAACACCGGGGTGCCAACTCTACTCACATGGGGCCAGGATGAAGAATTCCACACAAGCTTTGAACCTGCTACATATTCTCCTCTTTCTAACATCTTTCTCTCAGAATTTTCTATAAAAAACAACAAATAAACAAACAATCCACTTTTCCCCATAATCTGAAGTCCAACACCACGTTGGTTGATGGATCCTCTGTGGAATTTCTATGGCAACACTGAGGAATACCTTTCTTTCTGTCTAGACCTATGATTTCATCAGAGGGAACTCCTGGTGAGCAAAATCCTTTCATTGCTATAGATCTGTAACTATTTTACAATTTTTCATCTTGGACAGTTTTCTGGGACACTGAGAGATTAAGGGAATTACCCAGGTCACACAGACAATATGGGCCAGAGACAGAACTTAAACTCAAATGTAGCTGACTCTGAAGATGGCCCTCTATTTCTCCACTATGACAAGGTTCCCCTCAGTAATAACTTTCTCAAATAGATGTTCAGAAATGGAATGGGGGAAGGGAATAAGCAAATTATCACCTCATCATCACAACCCTGCAAGGTAGCTGCTATTGATTATCCCCAGTTTGCAGATGAGGAAATTGAGGCTGACTGAGGTTAAGTGAATTGTTCAGGGTCTTATAGCTAGTCTGAGGTTGGATTTGAACTCAGGTCTTCCTGATTCCAGGTACAGCACTCCTACCTACTGTGCCACCTAGCTGCCTCATGAAATGTGTTTGAAATCACTGAAAATGTTTGTGCATAGACTATATGACCACCTAATAGGCCTGTTCACTGAATTAAGAATTTAAAGCTAGAAAGGACCTTAGAGGTACTGTAGTCAAACCTGCTCATTTCAAAGATGAAAGAACAAGGACAAAAGCAGTAAAGTGACTTGTCCAAGTCCCACAACTTATGAGAAACAGATCCAGGATCTGGGTCTGATGTTCTCTGACTTCCAATCCAGCACCCCTTCTTCATGGAGAGGACATTTGTTTTGGGTAGGAGGTTGGTCTAGATGACCTCTCAGTTCCTTTTCAACTCTTAAGTTTCTATGCTTTATTAAAGATTAATGGATTAGACTTTCTGGCCCAAGTCCCCTGTTTCTTTTTCTAAACATATCTTTCATTTGCTGTAGCACCTTTGAAATATTTAAAAAAGGAATGGAGAAAGAACTTCGCAAGGTCATTTAGGAGGACGAGGCAAGAGGAATAGCAATTGAGAGGCTATCTGTAAGAGAGACTGCCTTCCAAAGATTCAGATGGTAATAACTAGATCTTTGTGGGGTTCAAAGTCAACTCTTCCACCTACCTGGGTAAGCAAAACCATACAAGATCATGAAATGAACAGAGTATACAAAGTATACATCCAGTTTAATAATAATAAATAGCTAACATTTACATAGTGCCTACTATGTGCCAAGCACAGTGCTAAGTATGTTACAAATAGTATCTCATTTGATCCTCACAACAATTCTGGGAGGTAGGTGCTATCGTTCAGTTGTTTCACTCATGTCCAACTCTTTGTGACCCCATTTGGGGTTTTCTTGGCAAAGCTACTGGAGTGGTTTGCCATTTCCTTCTCCAGCTCATTTTACAGATGAGGAAACTGAGGCAAACAAGATATGTGGTTCTAGTTTGAGCTGCTAGGGGCCCTATCCCGTAAGCCGAAAGTAGTTTGTGATAATGGGGAGTTTATTCATTCAAAAGCAACCTTTGAAGCTGGCACTTCTTCCATAGGAAATAAGATCTTAAAATCTCAAGCTAGAAGTGACTCTGAGCAGGCACCTAATCTGATATCTCTGTATCCCTAGTTCAAGCAAGACCACATTAAAATCATCCCTGACAGAGGGGTCTTTAAACTATGGTTCAAGATCTTATGTAATCTTACTCCCCCCCTCAAAAAAATCCCTCCTACTTTCTAATCTGTAGACTGTATAGACATTGATAAAACTTGAAGAACTTTTTTAAAGACATCACAATTTATGTGATTTGTGGCATACAAAGTAGAATCCTTGAAACTCTGAAAAGAGAACCAGCTAGCTTCTGGGAATGATTTTCTACAACAAACTTCATCTTCATAGTCACCCTGAAATGGGAAGAGAATATAAAATCTTGCTGAGTTTGTTTTTTGGTTGCAAAATAACATTTGGCTTGGTAGCAAAATTCAGCTGTAAAGGCTATCTTCCAAGGAGGAAGAGGTGGGGTGTGGTTTTGATCCAGGTCATACAGCTGTTTAGAAGTATAGCCGAAAACAGCTCTTCCGACTTCTTTTCACTCCAAAGCATATTTATTCCACCACACACAGAGGAAATTAGAACTAGATCATAGCAAAAAGAGCCCTGGACTTGGAATCAGAAAACCTGGCACTCAGATGTTACTTACCATGCCTGTCAGTTTCCTCGTCCATAAAATGGAAATGAAAATAATATTTGCACTTCTACCACCCAGAGCTATCTAAGGAAAGTATTTTATAAACCTTGAATCATTCTGTAAATATTATGTACTATTTGTGAAATACATGGGGCAGCTAGGTGGAGCAGTGGATAGAGCACTAGCCCTGGAGTCAGTAGAAACTGAGTTCAAATCCAGCCTCCGACACTTACTAGCTGCGTGACCCTGGGCAAGTCATTTAACCCCAATTGCCTCAAAAATATATAATTAGGGACCTTTAGTCATGTAGCACTGTGAGTAATCATAGTCCCCAAGCAGACAAAGTGCAGCCTAGATGAGGTTTTAAAAACAAAGATCATATCAGTAAGAAAATGTCTGAGTTTCCATGTTAAATGATTACTTACCATGTTAAATGATTCATTATGTAGAGTATATGTGTCTGTAAAGACATAACATTTTTTTACATTGAACAAACACTGTGATTAGCACCCTTACCTTGTGATTGTCTCCAGCATTGTATATGTTAGATTTTTTTCAAGATATTGATGGGTTTTGCTAATTTTTTTCCTCTTCTTTCTTTTTTTCCTAAAAAAAAAAAAAGTCTTATAAAGGATGGTTCTCTGGGAAGGGGGGGGTGAGAGGATACAGGGGAAAATCTAGGTCATATAAAAACAAAAGATACCAATAAAAATCCATTTTAAAAAAGAAAGAAAGAAATGGTACTAGCCTATTGTCTCCAAGTCAAACAAAAGTTCGATCTGGGTCAAGGAAAATCAATTCATAAAATGAAACAAGAAGTTCCTGGGAGCCTAAGATTCTCTCCAAATGTCCAGCTTATCACAGAAAGCTTCTTTTGCCTTTCTTTCTTACCCCAATGAGCCACAACAAGGGTCTTCTCCCACCTTGTAACTAGAAAAGAAACCAACAGGCGTTAAACCTGATGATGAGTTAGGGGAAGTCTATCCCAAACTATTTGATAGAGCTAGGAAAAATAACAACAAAATTGATTTGGAAGAACAAAAGGTCAAGAATATCAAGGGAATTAATGAAAAATATTGCAAAGGAAGATGGTCTAATCATATCAGATCTAAAACTATGTTATAAAGTGGCAATCATCAAAACTATTTGGTACTGGCTAAGAAATAGAGTGGTGGATCAAGGGAATAGGTTAAGTACACAAGACACAGTGGGAAATGACCACAGTAACCTAGTGTCTGATAAACCCAAAGACTCCAGTTTCTGGGATAAGAACTCATTATTTGACAAAAACTGCTGGGAAAACTGAAAAGTAGTATGGCAGAAACTAAGCATAGACCAACATCTCACACCCTTTACCAAGATAAGATTGAGATGGGTACATGAGTTAGACATAAAGGAATAGTTTACCTGTCAGATCTATGGAAAAAGGAAGAATTTATGACCAAACAAGACATAGAGAACATTACAAAACATGAAATAGATAATTTTCATTATATTATATTTAAAAGTTTTTGTAGAAACAAAACCAATGCAAACAAGATTAGAAGGAAATCACAAAGCTGGAAAACAATCTTTACAGCAAATGTCTCTGATAAAGGCCTCATTTCTGAAATATATAGAGAATTGAGTCAAATGTATAGGAATACAAGCCATTCTCTAATTGATAAATGGTCAATGGATATGAACAGTCAGTTTTCAGATAAAGAAATCAAAGCTATCTATGGTCATATGAAGAAAAGCTCTAAATCACTTTTGATTAGAGAAATGCAAATTAAAACAACTCTGAGGTACCACCTCATTAGTATCAGATTGGCTAATGTGACAGAAAAGGAAAATGATAAAATTTGGAGAGGATATAGTAAAATGGGACACTGTTGCATTGCTGGTGAAGTTGTGAACTGATCCAACCATTTTGGAGAGCAATTTGGAACTATGCCCAAAGCACAACTAAACTGTGAATACCCTTTGATTCCCACAATACCACTACTAGGTCTATATCCCAGAGAGATCACTAAAAAGGGAAAAGGACCTACACGCACAAAAATATTTATAACAGCTCTTTTCGTGGTCACAAAATAATTGGAAATTAGAGGATGCCCATCAACTGGGGAATGGCTGAATAAGCTGTGGTATATGAACATAATGGAATACTATTGTGCAATAAGAAATGATGAGCAGGCAGATTTCAGAAAAACCTGCAAAGACTTATATGAATTGATGCAAACTAAAATCAGCAGAACCAGGAGAGCCTTGTACACAGTAACAACAACATTGTGTTATGATCAACTATGAATGACTTAGCTCTTCTCATCAATACAATGATCCAAGACAAGAACAAAGGACTCATGATAGAAAATGCTATCCTCATTCAGAGAAAGAACTAATGAATTCTGAATGCAAATCAAAGCATATTATTTTCATTTTCTTTATTTTTTCCTTTTGTTCTGTTTTTTCTTTCACAATATATCTAATATGGAAATATGTTTTATATCACCGCGCATATATAACTCATATCAAATTGCTTATGGTTTTAGGAAAAGGGGAAGAGAGGAAAGGAAAGAGAAAAGTTTGGAACTCAAAATTTTGTAAAAATGAATATAAAATTGTCTTTGAATATAATTAGAAAAAATAAAATACCATAAAATAAATTTAAAAAATTTAGATACTAAAATAAAAGTTTACTGGACCCCAGGTTAGGAATTCCAGGTCTAAGCATTAATGAATTTCCTGGGTTTCAGTATAGCACTTTTTTAAAAATAGCAAATAAAAATATTTATATAATACTTTATCTCTAGCAGTTCCAGAATATTCCTCCCACCTTCTCAATCTTCTCCTAGCCTTGGTTCCTAGACCATATAGTTAGAACAACCCAGAAGTCAATGTGACAGTGACTGTGTCAAGAACCATCTCACCTGCCTCTAATCACCATCATTTCCACATAACCAAAATCATGAGGTATTGATTCACCGGGAGAGGAAGTTCTGGGACCAACCATTGTTAGCTCTGGTATTTGTCCTGGTGCAGTGGAATGATGAATGTTGAATATATAGCCCAATTCTCTTGCTGTCATCCACCCCCAGCAGAATGTAAGCTCTCTGAGGGCAGGGACTGTTTTTTGTCTTCCCGTCTCTGCAGCTTGGTATATTTGTAGTTGCTCGGTCCATTTAGCTGTGTCTGACTCTTTGAGGCCCAGTGGACCATACTGTCCACAAGGTTTTCTTGACAAAGACACTAGAGTGGTTTACCATTTCCTTTGCCAGTGGATTAAGGCAAATGGAGGTTAAGTGATTTGCCCAGGGTCACACAGCTAGTAAGTGACTGAGGCCAGATTTGACCATAGGTCTTTCTGACTCCAGAACCAGTGCTCTATCCACTGAGCAGCCTATCTGCTTTGCTTAACACAAACCTCTTAATAAATGCTTTCTGGCGTTGAATTGAATTCACCAGTTACTCAACAGGAGCTAAGTCTGGTCCCTGGATAATCCACAAAATGGCTAATTGGGAATTGCTATTTTTCATGTGAGTAGGATGGCTAATCCATTGATATAACATCAGTATACACATCTGGGAAAGGCATTCAATTGGAAAATAGGCTAGGGCCTGAACTGAATAGGGTAGAGGAGAGCAGGTTGGATTACACTTGGGAAATTGTGCAGTTTTATATTATTTTTGTTTTGAAATAAATTTTTGTTGATATCTTTTGTTTTTACATCACCTACATTTTCCCCTATATCCTTCTCTTCACCTCTTCTCAGAGGGCCATCCCATATAACAACGAATTTTTTTCAAAAAAACAAAGAGGAACCAGTCAATACATCTAAAAATCTGACATTATGTTCCACACCCATGCAGCCCTCACCTCTACAAAGGAGTTCTCATACCTTCTTTGGGACTGTGGTTGTTCTTTTTAATTTAGCAACATTCATTTTCATCTGTTTTGTGGTTGTTCTTTCCATTTACATTATGTTAGTCATTGGGCATATTGTTTTCTTGGTTCTTTGAGCAAGGTCTCTAACAACCCTAAGCTGTTTATACAAGCACACACACACACACACAAACACACACACATACACACACACACACATGTACACGTGCACGCATGTGCAGTCATGTTTTTAACACTACTATTAAACATGCAGTATCACTCCAATCCAACAGCACTGGTCTCCTTGGAGTTCCTTGAACAAGACATTCCATCTCCCAAATCCAGGCATTTTCATTGGCTGTCTACCATGCCCAGAATTCTCTCCCTTCCCATTTACATCTCCTGGCTTCCTTCAAATTCCAGCTAAAATCCCACCTTCTACAGGAAGCCTTTCTCAAACCCCTTCAGTTCTAGAGCCTTCCCTCTGTTCATTATTTCCATTTTATCAACTATATATAGATTGTTTGTACATGGTTGTTTACATGTTGTTTCTGCATTAGACTGAGCTCTTTTGCCTCCTTTCGTATCCCCAGCATTTAGCACAGTGCCTGGCATATAGTAGGTGCTTAATTTATGTTTATCGACTGACTTTAGAGCATCACAATCTCTAAAGTATAAGAGTTGCCAGGGTTGGCAGAGTTGCCTGTTGTCAAAGGGTGATGGAGACACATCATTGGCATGAGCAGTTTATAGCACATTTCTAAGAATTACTTAAAGCAGAGCTGGACTGACACAAGGAAATGCATGCAACTTGCCTGTGAAAAACCTTAAGGTCAAGGGAATAAATGAAAACTTGGCACAGCCGTTTCTGAAAAGTTGCTGACCCCTAGTTTAATTCCTCTCTTTCTATCCATAACCCATCCCTCTCACATAAGGCTATGGGGCAAGGACAGGAATTTCATGTTTAAAACATTTGTACATTTGACCTTTGATCTGCCACAATCCTCTAGAGGAGAGGGTCAACTTGAGGTCGCTGAACAAAATTTTAAAAAATATTTTGATCACTGTATTTCAATATAACTGGTTTCTTTTGTAATTCTATGTATTTTATTTCACACATTTTAAAACATTATTCTGAAAACAGGTTTGTTGGCTTTGCCTGGCAGACCTAAACACAAAAAAAGTTAAAAATCCTTTATTTCAGAAGAGGTACTGAGTGAATTTAAGCTCCCCAAATAATCACTACAAGGAATACATTAAATAAAAATTATATGAAAATTAAGTAATGGCTATAAAACAGAAATTCAAATAAATATGAAATTTTGGATTATTCTCAAATATACCTATCTGACTACTCCATCTCTGTCTCTTTTACTAGATCCTCTTTCAGATCACACCTTCTAATCACAGGTGTATCACAGTGTTCTGTCCTGGGTCTCCTTTTCTTCTCCCTATGTACTACTACATGGTGATCTCATTGGTTCCCATGGATTTAATTATCATCTCTATGCTGATGATTTTCAAATATACCTATGCTGCCACAGCCTTTCTCCTCACCTCCAGTCTTGCATCTCCAACCTGCCTTTTAGGTATCTCAAACTGGATGTTCAGTAGACATCTTAAATTAATAATGTCCAAAATGGAACTCATTATCTTTCCCTCTAAGCTCTACCCCTCTCCTACCTTCCCTATTACTGTAGGGGGAAGCCCCATCCTCCCAGTCCCTAAGGCTCACAACTTAGGAGTCATCCTAGAATCATCACTATCTAACATCCCTCATATATAATCTGTTGCCAAGCCTGTTGATTTCACCTTTGTAAGATCTCTTCAACATGCCCCCTTCCCTTCTCTGACACTGCCACCACTCTAGTGCAGGTCCTCATCACCTCATGCCTGGACTCTTGCAAAGGCTGCTGATGGGTCTACCAGCCTCAAGTTTCTACCCACTTCAATTCATCTTTCCTTTTGCCACTAAAGTGATTTTCCCAAAGTACAGGTCTGATCATGTCACCCTCCTACTCAATAAACTCCAGTGGTTCCCATTGCCTCCAGGATCAAATACAAAATGCTCTGTTTGGTATTCAAAGCCTTTTATAATCTATTTCCCACCTACCTTTCTAGTCTCCTTACACTTTACTCCTTGACAGGTATTTTTTGATCCAGTGACACTGGCTTCCTGGCTGTTCCATGAACAAGACACTCCATCTCTCAGCACTGGACATTTTCTCTGACTGTCTCCCATGCCTGGAACACTGTCCCTCCTCCACTCTACTCTCTGATCTCCCTGGCTTCCTTTAAGTTTAACTGAAATCCCATCTCTTACTGGAAGTCTTCCCCAATCCCTCTTAATTCTAGTGCCTTCCCTCCATGAATTATTTCCCATTTTCCTGCATGTAACATGTATTATTCCTAAATATAACTTTTGTATTTTGTATTGTGTTTTGCTTATATTTGTTTGCACATTGTCTCCCCATTAGACTATAAGTTCCTTCAGGATAGGGACTGACTTTTGCTCTTTTTGTATCTTTAACACTTAGCACAGTGCTTGGCACATTTTTGTTGTTGCTCAGTTGTATGTGATTCTTCATGACCCCATTTGAGGTTCTCGTGGCAAAGATTCTGGAGTGGTTTGCCATTTCTTCTCCAGCTCATTTTACAAAGGAGGAAACTGAGGCAAATCAGATTAAGTGACTTGTCCAGGGTCACACAGCTTGTAAGTGACTGAGTCTGGATTTGAACTCAGGTAATTGAGTCTTCTTGACTCCAAGCCTGGCACTCTATTCACTACATCATCTATCTGCCCCTTTTTCTGCCTCAGTTTCCTTAAATGTAAAATGAAGATGCTCATCAATGGGGGAATGACTGAACAAGTTGTGGCATATGATTGTGATGGAATATTACTGTGCTGTAAGAAATGACCAGGTGAGTGGTTTCAGAAAAACATGGTAAGACCTATATGAACTAATGCAAAGTGAAATGAGAAGAACCAGATTATTGTGCACATTAACAACAATGTTGTAATGATGATCAACTGTGAAAGACTTGGCTACTTGGAAGAATACAATGATCCAAGACAATCCCAAAGGACTCATTCTGAAAAAAATGCTATCCACCTCCAGAGAGAGAAATAAGGAACTCTGAGCACATACTGAAGTATAATTTTCTCACTTTATTCTTGCTTTTGTTTTTGGCAACATGGCTAATATGGAAATATGTTTTGCATGATTTCACATGTATAATTGATACCATATTGCTTGCCTTCACTGTGGGTGGTGGAGTGTGTGGGAGGCAGGGAGAGAATTTGGAACTCAAATTTTAAAAAGAAAAAAAGGTTAAAAAAAAGAATGTTTAAAATAAATAATATATTTCTATAAATAAATAAATAAACTTATCTTTCTGCCCCTTAGGGGTAACATTTGAACCATAAAGCCAAGATGTTAACTATCCTTGCCCTGGAGGACCTGACTCAGCAGAATTTGATATAATAACCCTTAGAGTCTATGTAGGTAATATATATAATTGTAGGTATATTATATACAAAAGAAATGCAAGGGAATTGGGGGAAGAGTATACTAGCATCTGGGGTGATTAGAAAAGGTTCTATGTAGAAAGTGGAACTTAAGCTGAGTCTTGAAAGAACCAGAGATTCCAAGAGGCAAAGGTGAAAAGGGAGTACTTGCCAGGTATAGGGACAGCCATCAAAGGCATGGAGACAAGACAGAAAACAATGTGTGTGGAAGAGAAAGTAGGCCAAGATGGCTAGATAGCAAATTGCTTAGAGGGGAGAAACATGTAAGAAAACCATAAAGGAAAGTAGGTGGAGAGGTTGTAAAGGCATATAAATGCCAACAGAATTATGGGAAATAAACTTATTGCAGAAAACATAACTCATACTCCAACTTCCCATGGGAATCCAGCACTGTGTTTTCAGAAAGACATATCTCTCTGTCCTCATCCCCATGGCATGTGCAAGAGGGATACCTCCCAAAATGTAATCAGATCATCAGTGTCCCACTCCAGTGCCTTACACTCATTAAAACATTAGCAATGTTCCCATGGTGCTCGTATATGATGACTATATTCTAATTACCACAAACTCATCTCTGCTTGTTTAGCTATCTGGTGGCTTACTAGCAGATGTACCCCCTCCAGTTAAATATAATATGATAAACATTTATTAAACAACTGATGCAGAAATTTGTTTCACATGACTATACATTTTTACAGAGGGTTCTACTTTTCTTGCCTTCTCAATGAGTCGGAGAAGGGAAAGACAAGGAAGAGAATTTGGAACAGAAAATAAAATAAAATAAAATTGAATCACTAAGCATTTATTAAGCAGCTACTATGTGCCAAGCACTCTGCTAAGTGCTGGGGACATAAATAAGAAAAAGAAACAGTCCCTTGCACTCAAAGAGCTTACAATCTAATGGAGGAAGATAATATACAAAAGGAAGCTGGAAAAGGAGTGTGCCAGAGGGAACATGAAATTCATCGGGTGGAAACCAAGCAGAGTAGCTGGTGGCAAATGAAGAGATGGCTGACATGTTGAGCCCTCTGTAAAGGAAGTCCATGGGAAGAGTTTTTTGCTTCACTCTCAGCCCACTAATCAGAGAGGCAGAAGCAACTAAGGGGACTGATAAGGTGTGAGTGGCAAAGCTGAAGGTTTCCTATTGGCATCCAGTGCATTCAGATAAGTCATTACTTCAATGTCCCATCCTGTCTCCCTTCAGAAAACTGCTAGTAAAAAATAATAAGGTCTAAAGAAAATGGATGCAGTACACTTATTTCTGAACAGCATTGAGCAGGTCATTGGTTAAGCTCCTGCCCCTTCAATTCAGTTCAAAAAACATGTATCAATCTCCTTCTGTATGTAAGACACTGAGAACATAAAGCCAAAAATCATAAGACACCTTAAAAACATGTTCAGTACTGGGCACTACATTTTAGGAAGGTGTAACATGTCATCCTCAACTCCCACTTGCATTGACAGGTCAGTTCCCCAGAGGGCAGCTACTGGTCTTAGGGCTCTAAGGACAGCTCTGAGGGTTAGATTTCTATTATTGCTCATAAGCCCTCCACCCCCACCCCACCTCGTGCTTGCAATCAACAATCAGCCAGACGATTAGCTTTTTAGCAAAGGTATTTACTAAAATGGTATAGCAAGAATAGTAGTTACCCACCATTGTCTCCAAAAGTCTAGCTCACACTCTCCCACAGATATTATAGGGAACATGGGGAAAATGGGCACAAAAGTAATGAGGCACAACCATGTGGCAAAGGAGCAACCCACTACCCTGGTACGAAAGTCTTTTTCTCCCCTTGTAGAGCCCTTATCATCTTCTCCTTAGGTGTAGTTCTCTGCTGATATGCAAGTATTTGTGTCTTTTCAGAACCCATAACTTTCACATCTCCCTTGCATGATGGGTGATACTCCCTTATGGAAGAAAACTGTATTTTCTAGAGTTACTATCGATCCTAGCTGGATGTGTTATTTTCTATAGGTGTAGTCGCTCTAATCCCAGACAGATGCATTGCCTGATATTGGTCCAATCTCTTTGATGACAATGAGAATAGGGAAACATTTTTTTAAACAGATGACAAAACCAATTCTCAAACACCTTAAGTCATCTGCCCCCAGTGAGCCTTAGACCCAGGTTTTGAACTCAGATTTTCTGGCTCCAGAGTCAAGGTAATTTCTACCCCACCAGACTGCTTCCTTCAAAACTCCAGTGCCAAGGGTTTTATCTTTCTTCTTATTTTCTCCATTGGGGATGGTAAAGGCAGTAGGAGAGAAAATAAATTTTTGCTACTTGAAAGAAAAAAGCAAAATGTAATTTTAAAAATTTAGCATAGACTATGAATGAGGCAGGGTGGTGGAATAAAGTTTTTAAGAGGTGAGGAAAACACCACTGCTGCCTCTAATAGAATGTCTGTCCTGATCCCCCTAGTTACTAGCTCTCTCCTTCCCCCTCCACCACCAATTACTTGCATGTAATTCTATTTCATTTTCAATACACATGTTGTTTCCCCACAATAGAATATAAGCTTCTTAAGGGCAGAGATTGTTTCATTTTTGTCTTGGTCTGTAAATGCCTAACACAATGCCTGGCACATAGAAGATATTAAATATATGCTTGTTGAATTAAATTAAGTTGCTCATTAGGATCCACTACTTTGATGTTCTAACAGTAAATGCAAAAGCCACAACAATAATTCACATTTATATAGCACTTACAGGTTTGTAAAGTTGGTTGGTTGCTGTCCTTCCTTCTCAAAGAGGACAAAATAACATCACTATGTTGGGGTGAAGGTACAGTGTGTCCAACTGTGGCTGATCAGACCAATGTGAGCTTGGAAGGCTTCTACCACAGGTTGGCACAAATAGTCCATGTGAACATTTGGAGTGGAGATGTCTCTGAATGAGATAACTGAGGCTTGGAAAGGTTAAGTATATTGCCCAAGGTAACATATCCAGTAAATATCAGTGGAAGTTGGATTTCTCTTGACTCCATGTTCAGAATTTTTTCACAACCCCAGGCTCCCACTACTAAAGAGAACTCTATGCAACATCTATTAAATAGACTGAGAAGGTCCCAGATAATGCAATCTGTCAATTTGATGCCCACTGGATGAACTGATTTCTTCTTGGTAAAAGAAGTGGTTTGTTTACAATACCTGGAGAGAATGAGGCAAGATTAAAAGAATAGACTGAGAAGGTCCCAGATGACGCAATCTGTCAATTTGGTGCCCACTGGATGAACTGATTACTTCTTGGTAAAAGAAGTGATTTGTTTACAATACCTGGAGAGAACGAGGCAGGATTAAAAGAATATTGCAATTAAGAATGCGTCAATAACTGTAAAGCATTGCTTTTTAGCTCCCAGTTCCCCAGGGTTGGGAAAGGGGACCACAGGACAGCTCGAGGACTGCCTGTTCCACCTCCATTCCTCTCCCTACTCTTTTAACCTTTCTCCCCTCTCCTGACTGACCCCTGAGGATCCTGCATGTGCATGCTTGGATGTTTGTGAGGAAGGGAAAAAAAAGTCAGGCCCACTGATCAATGCATTCAGAAAACATGTGCAATGTGTAGCACTTCGGTGCTTCTCACCTCCAGGAAGGGGGAGGAAAAAAAATGTCAGTTCAACCATATGACACTCAGAGGATAAGATATTTGTGGTTGAAGACACGTGCTCTGAGAACATTCCAGTTACTACAGCCTTGCTCTGTGTGGAAACACATCTCATCTCAGAACACTCAGAAGAGAAGATTTTTGTGGCAGGAGACACATGCTCTGAGAACATTCCAGTTACTACAGCCTTGCTCTCTATGGAAATGTATCTAGTTCAGAACATTCAGAAGACCAAATACTTCTAGCATGATCCACAGTATTTGATAACATTTCAGTTGCCTCAAGTTTGGCCTCTGTAAAAGCTAATACTGTATTGTTTGAGAAAACTAAGGCCTCTCATCTTGGTCACATTCTGTGAGAAATAAAAGTAATCTGAGGTGCATATGCACACATACTTTGCACAATTATAAAGCATTTAGCACAGTGCCTAGTACATAGTAGGTATCATATAAATGTTAGCTATTATTATTATTATTATTATTATTATTATTATTATTATTATTAAACTTAGGTAATAAAACACTGTCCTTTACATTGTGATAGTTAATAAAACTATTATTTTCAAATGAATCTACATTTATTTAGCCAAATACAGATCCTTTGGTGAGAAACTCTGGCAATAAAACAAAACAGCAAACTTCAAATGAAAATCAAAGACCAAAGCTGATTTTAAAATATACAGGATCATCAGATTTTCAGAAAATATCACACAGGAAACACCTTTTCAAAACTGTCGATTTTTTGTTAAACAAGTAAGTCCATAGAGCAAGTGGATTTTAAAATGTGGACCTGGGTGACACATAGATATGAAGTTATAAATACGAAAATGTTGAGACCAACTCAGCAGATTTCATGTTGGAGGGGCAGTTTTAGAGAAATCTGGAAAAATTTGTATGAACTGATGCAGAGGAAAGTATGAACTGATGCAGAGGGAAGTGAGCAGAACGAGGAGAACAATTTATACAGTAGCTACAACACTGTAAGAATGAATCATTTTGAAAGACCTAAGAACTCTGATCTATGCAACAATCAACCATGATTCCACAGGACGAATGATGAAGAATGCTACCAACTCTCCCGACAGAGGTGATAGACTAAACATGCAGAATGAGATGCGAATTTTTGGTTATGGCCAATTTGGGAATTTGTTTTGCTTGATTATGCATGTTTGTTACAAAAGGATCTTGTCTTTTTTTTTCCCCTCATGGGGAGGAGTTGGGAGGGAGAGGAAAAAAAAACTCGTTCATTTAAAAAATGAAATTTAATTTTTTAAAATGACATGAAGATGGAATAATTCTTCAAAATAATATCAAAAGCAGCTAGGTGGCACAGTGGATAGAACGTTGGCCCTGGAGTCAGAAGGACCTAAGTTCAAATCTGCCCTCAAACACTTACTAGCTGTGTGACCCTGGGCAAGTCATTTAACCCTAATTGTCTTCAAAAAGAAGAAGAAGAAGAGTATCAGAGAAGAAATAACATATAGAAGAAATGGACAAGTCACAGAGCAAACTAAAGGAGAATGTCTAAATTTGCATTATGTTATGTGCACTTTTTTTTTCTAGTTGTTAAAACATTTACTGGCACAGCCTCAATTACACTATAACCTCACAGTGTGAAGATAAAAAGGTATAAGAACATAAAGGAGGTGGAGCAGAAGAGTCTGTCTCTGGATTAGACTGTTGTTAAATGGTTGGTTGTGGTCCTTCGTTCTTGAAGAGGACCCAAATGACATCACTATGTTAGAGTCAAGTTACAGTGCATCTGACTGTGGCTGATCAGACCAATATGAGCTTGGAATATTCTACCCTGGGTTGGGCACAAATAGTCCATGTGAACATTTGGGGTGGATTCTCTAAATTTGTGCATCTCGTGTTCTTTTGAGCTACTTCAATTCTGCTTTGCTCTTAGAGCACAGCACCTTCTCTGATGTGGGCACACCATGCTAGGCAGTTCTTGCCAGTGTCTCCCATGTCACACAATCAATTCCAAAGTTCTTAAGAGAGACCTTGAGAGGGTCCTTGTATCACTTCTGACCACCATGTGAGTGCTTGCCCTATGTGGATTCTCCATGAAATAGTCTTTTGGGCAAGTGTACATTTTGCATTCAAACAACATGGCCAGCCCATTGGAGTTGCACTCTCTGAAGCAGAGTTTGAATACTTGGCAGTTTATCTGGAGGAAGGTCCTCAGTGCCTGGTACCTTATCCTGCCAGGTGATCTTCAGAATCTTCCTAAGACAATTCAAATGGAAGCAATTCAGTTTCCTGGCATGGCACTGGTCTAGGTTTCACAGGCATACAACAATGAAGTCAGCACAAAGGCTCTGTAGACCTTCAGTTTGGTAGTCAGTCTAATACCTCTTCTCTCCCACACTTTCCTTCGGAGCCTCCCAAACACTGAACTAGCTCGGGAGTTCAAGGATGCCTCCATTATCCATCTCTATAAAGGTGAAGGAAATAGATTGTCCTGTGACAATCACAGAGGGGCTCTCTTTTAGTCATTGCTGGCAAAATTCTTGCCACAGTCCTCCTTAATAGGCTTCACCTGGAAGATGGTCACCTACCTGAGAGCCAGTGTGGCTTCAGAAAGGGCTGAGGAACAGTCAATATGGTGTTTGCTGCCCAACAACTCCAGTAGAAATGCCAAGAGTAGAACAGAGGTCTGTAGATCTGACCAAGGCTTTTCATACTGTCAATCGTGAAAGTTTATGGAAAATTATGTCAAAATGTTGCCTGGAAAAGTTCATCAGTATCATATGTCAATTCCACGACGTCATGCTTGCTCAGGTTCTGGATAATGGAGGATCTTCTCATGCTTTCCCAGTCACCAGTGGAGTGAAACAAGTCTGTGGGCTTGCTTCCATACTTTTTGGCATGATGTTTTCAGCCATGTTGTCAAACGTCTTCAATGAGGACAAACATGGCATCAACATCAACTACTGCATTGATGGTAAATTCTTCAACTTGAAAAGGGTATTAAGACCAAAATGGAGGTCAAAATGGTGCATGATTTTTTATTTACAGATGATTGTGCACTCAGTGTAGCCTCTGAAGCTAAGACGCAACAAAGTATGGATCATTTCTCTGCTGCTTGTGCTATTTTTGGCCTAACAACACCAAGAAAATACAGATGCTCCATCAGCCAGCACCACACCACCCATACATCGAACCCTCGGTTACAACAAAAGGAGAAGTTTTGAATGCTGTGGATAACGCTCCCCTTGGCAGTATACTTTCTAGGGATGTACAGATTGATAATGAGGTTGACACGTGTATTGCCAGAGCCAGCTCAGTGTTTGGGAGGCTCTGAAGTATCTAATAGTAATTGGGAAGAAGATTTCACTATGTAGGCTAACTTTTTACACTGCTATTGAACATGCACTCATTTGGCTAATAATGCAAGCAGACTGAATTGCTGGACAGGCCATTAATACTTAACAAATTCATCAGATTTCCTCCTGTGCCAAGGACCTGGGCAAGATGCAAGCTAGTGGGTAGCTGAGTGCAGTCTTAGCATTCTCTGCCCCTGTCACAAAGGCAGGCAGTCCCAAGACCCTCCTGGCTGAGCTGTCTTCTTGCTATGACTGCCAACCCAGGCTTAAAACATCTGAAATGGAATGAGGCAAAAAGGAAATTATAGCCCAACAGCAGAGCCAGGCCTGGAACCAATTCCTGACAATGAAATATTTTACAGCTTAATTAAATAATTAGGTGGTGGTGCTGTTGTTCAGTCATGTCCAACTCTTCATGACTTCATTTGGGGTTTTCTTGGAAGAGATATTAGAGTGGTTTGCCATTTTCTTCTCCAGCTCATTTGACAGATGAGGAAACTGAGGCAAACAGGTTTAAGTGCCCACACAGCTAGTAAATGACTGAGGCCAGATTTGAACTCAGAAAAATGAGTCTTCCTGACTCCAGGCCTTGTACTCTATCCACTGTGCCAAGTAGCACATAATTAGATAGACTGGCTCAAACCCTGGGAGTTTTGCTTCTGGCCACACTTGCACAAAAAAGATAGGAATTTAGACCAAAGGTTTTTTGTTTTGTTTTGTTGAGACAATTGGGATTAAGTCACTTGCCCATAGTCACACAGCTAGTAAGTGTTATGTGTCTGAGCCTAGATTTGAACTCAGGTCATCCTGACTCCAGAGCCAGTGCTCTATCCACTGCACCACCTAGCTGCCCCTAGACCAAAGGCGTTGAAGTAGAAAATAAGCTCTCCCACCTAGCCTCTTAGTGCTGGCCTTCCCTCACCCACTCATTTGTTTGGCAAATGGGAACTGCCTATTTTACAGATGAGGAAACTGAGGCTTAAGTGACTTGCCCACAGTCACAAAAGTAACAAGTGTATGAGGCTTGGATTTGAACCTAGTCTTCATCACTTCAGCCCAGCTGTGCCACTTAGCTCAACAATAACAACACCAAAAAAAATGGCTAAAATAGTTTAGACTCTGTAAAAACAAAAAAACAAAAAAACAAAAAACAAACCCAATATCCTAACCCCTCCCCATGCCATGGACTGATTTTTCCTTAAAAGTTCTTGACCATCCTCAACACTTAGCTTGTTCAGGTTCATTTTCCCTCTTCTACTTGGCAGATTTTTCATTGTACAGTCTCTTTCAGAAATAGAAATAGAAGGAAATTCTTTAGATGAGACCAAGGACAGAAAGTGAAGCTCTTGATTATCTGAGGGCAGCTGCTGTTAGGAATTCAGTAGCCTCCTGCTAAAACAAAGAAACCCCTGGGAAAAGCTCAAAGTCCCTAAGTCATTCTGTCAGAGTAAAGCCAGCAGTGATGGGCAAAAGCCCCCTTTCCCAACAAGGAATAGCAGCTAGCTGCCAAGTCCCCAGTCATCCCCCCTCCCCAGCATGAGTGAGCACCCTTCCCAAACTCTGACCTACTCCTCAGGTCTGAGTTCCCTGCTCCCTGATCCCAGTGCCTGGTACTGTTTGGCCTAAAAACCCTATAAAAACCTTCCCCACTTTACCCATTCAGGACACCTAACTCCATCCAGGAACCCAAGGGACTGCCCTGAATCCATCTACCCTGACTGCCCCTCTCCCGTCAATGAAGCTCGCCACCTGTCTTGTGCTCCACCGGGTCTGGTGGTGCTCGGCCTCCCAGGTATCTCCTTAGGAGCATCAGCTACTGCCCTGTGCTTTGACTAATGGTTTCAGTACAGATACACCTACCTCCCAAGACTTGACTTAGGGAACATAGAATGCAAAGGCTGACCCAGGAATCCTCTGACTCTGCCCAGGGCCTCCATCCTTCTCCTTAACACCAGAGCTGGACTACGGGGCCCTGTCCCAAACTGTGTGGTCCTCAGGCTTTCCCCTTGGCACTATAAATGACAGATAAGGGAGTTTGCCACTTTTCCTTGTACAGTTCTTTGGGATCACCCAAACCTTCCTCAACCTAGATGGAGACAACAGCCATCTCCTGAGAGTCGCCGGAGGAAGAGGAAAGGAGGGCTTACAGATGTGCAACAGGGTAGAAGAGCTTGATATTTTTAGGGGTCAGTAAGTAGAAAATCCAAGGGCAGGAAAAGAAGCCAGGAGAGCAGACACCTAGACATAAATCAGGTCAAGACAAGGTCACATTAGCTAAAATGCAGGTGAAGAGAAGAAACAGGGTAAGAGGCAGCAGTCAAGAAGCCAGAAGTGAGTCAGGAGCTCAGGACAACCATGAAAAAGATAGGCTACAAGCGGCACAATGCTTCATTTTAATGCTGGGCTAGAGCCTACCTACCTTGTCCCCCTTGATATCTTAAAGGATCCTAACCCTGGGAACTGTGTGTCAGGTGTTTTTTAAATTTTTTTTCATTTTAAAAATTTTTTTTGGCAATTGGGGTTAAGTGACTTGCCCAGGGTCACACAGCTAGTGTCAAGTGTTTGGTTTGAGGCTGGATTTGAACTTGGGTCCTCCTGATTTCAGGGCTGGTGCTCAGCGGCTTTTTTTAAAACATTAATTGCATTGTAAATCAGGAATAAGATTACTTGGGTCAACTTACACTGAATTTAGGCTAATTCATCAACCACAGTCTTATTTGTAGCTTCATTGCGAAGGACATTTGTTAGCCTGAACAAGGCCTGGTCCTTTCCTGAGATTCTCGTTCTAAGAAAACATTATGGGAGCTAGGAAGCTTGCGCCGTTATTTCAAAAAGGGCAAGGTGATACAAGTCATCTGTAGAGGAGCTGTGAAACTTAAACACAGTTATGTAGGGAGGCCAATGTAAAAAGAAGCAGCAAATATGAAATTATGTTGCATTCTTGCCTTTTCGTTAGGGAATGAAGGGGGAAAGAAGCCTCACAAAGTACTTATTAAGCACCTGCTGTGGCCCCATCGCTGTACTAAGAGGAGTATTGGGATGATGGAGTGGTATTAAACTTATTCTTGGCTTCTACTTCGTTTGAGAGATGGGATATATATCTGTCCAACTAGAGAACAAGTCAAGTTCCCTGATGGTGACTATCACACCAAAATTACTCTTAAAATTTTTCCACTCAGTTTTTCTTTCCCCTCATCATGTTTGGAAATTAAGAAAAAAAAAGTTATTTTTGCATAATTTCCCTTCCTCCATACTATGACCTTCACTTTTTTGCTTCCTGAGATGGAAACTGTTCTGCAGAGGCTTTACTAAGTCTAATTCTTCCCAGGCCCTTTGAATCCAAACTTCACAGAACAACAGCAGTTCTGTGAAGTGTGCATTCAATCAGAGGGCCACACTTGAGGACCTAAAGGGCCACATGTGACCTCGAGACTGCAGGTTCCCCATCCCTGTGACCTAGGCTAATGTAGTGTTAAATTGGGGAAAAGTCAGGGGCAGTCCCCTGGGAGGAGAGGAAGTCCAGAGAGATTTTGTCAGCAGCATTCCCTCTTTAACCTTGACCTGGCTACTTTCCATATCAGTCTGTTTTCCAGACCAGAGTTATAACCCTATTACACAGCCAGTCTGAGAGAAATGAGCCATGAGGAGAGGTTTCAGAAGCTAGCTGCCTGGTCCTTGTCTCCTCCGGACTAACAAGCTTATGCATACCTGAAGCTAGAAAGGAAAGGAAATTCTCTGGGCTGCCTGGGAAAGAATGCTGGGTTTAGAGTTAGCTACCTGGCTTTGGCTCTTGCCTCTCCTATTTACAAACCCTGTGACACAATATTCTGTCTCCTGACTCAGGACATTCTCACCGGCTGTGTATCTCTCATGCCTGGAATGCTCTCCCTCCTCATTTTGTCTCCTGGCTTCCTTCATGTCCCAACCAAGATCCCACCTTCTCCAGGAAGTCTTTCCTGATCCCCCTTAATTCTGGTGCCTTCCCTCTATGATTGTTGTTATTCAGTTGTTTCAGTTGTGTCCGACTCCTCATGACCTCATGTGGGCTTTTCTTGCTGGAGTGGTTTGCCATTTCCTTCTCCTGTTCATTTTACAGATGAGGAAACTGAGGCAAACAGAGGTTAAGTGACTCATCCAGGGTCACATAGCTAGGAAATGTCTGAGGCCAGATTTGAACTCAGGTCTTCCTGACTCCAGTCCCAGTGCTCTCTCTACTGAACCATCTAGCAGCCTCTCCTTCTGTGATTATTTCCAATTTATCTTGTATATATCTTGTTTGTACATAGTGGTTTACATGTTATCTCCTCCATTAGACTATAAGCTCCTTGAGAGCAGGCTGTCTTTTTTGCCTTTCTTTGTATCTCCAGTGTTTTGCATAGCACCTAGTACACAGTAGGGGCTTAATAAATGCTTGTTGCTTTGTTGACTTGTGACCTTGGACAAGAACCCCAACCCCTCTAGGCCTCAGTTTCCTCATCCAAAAATTGAAGAGATTTAATTATATGGCTTCAAAGGTTTCTTCTATCTTTAAATCTATCATCTTAAATTTAAATATATGTATGTTTAAAGATAGAGGCAGCTAGGTGGCACAATGGATGGAGTTCTGGAACTCCATCAACTATACATGTCCAGGCACAAACAAGATATATACAAGATAAATTGGAAATAATCACAGAAGGGGAGGCTGCTAGATGGTTGAGTGGAGAGAATGCTGGGCCTAGAATCAAGAAGACCTGAGTTTAAATCTGGCCTCTGATACTCACTAGCTGTGTGACCTTGGGAAAGTCACTTAACATCTGTTTGCCTTAATCTACTGGAGAATGAAATGGCAAACCACTCCAGTATCTTTGCCAAGGAAACCCTATGGACAGTATTGGTAGGCCATGGTCCACAGGGTCACAAAGAGTTGGATATGACTAAACAATGGAACAATAACAACAATGTTTAAAGTTGTATAAAGTTCTCCTTCTTTATTCCTTTCTCCTTCACACACATATCCCAACTGCAGTCATGATTTAAATACTCCAAACTACAATAATAAACACACAAGAAGATATAGGTTCCACTCACCTTACCGCTGAATCTGAGTGACTCAACAAGGCTGAAGAATCTCAAAAAAAATCAAAATAAGTTGCTAATAGTGGCAGTTGGCCAGGATTCATAATCATGCTCCCCTCAAAAAAAATTTAGAGTAAAAATAGAGTGAAGTGAGTTCCCACAATGCTAACTGATGACCCTTGGAGGGCATTTCAATAGGAATAACTCTATCTTCCTATCCTCCAGGTCTCATCTGTTGAAATTCTTTTGCCTCTGATTCAGATCAAGGACTGGTTTAAAAAAGGACAAAGAAGAAGAAATACGAGGGAAAGCTCAAAAGAAGGGGAGTTGCCCAAACAAATGCTGTATTGGGAAAAAATGTTTCCTAATTCAAGTGCCATGAGTTCCAGAACTCTGTCCATTAGTCTTTTCCCATCACCCTATGACAATGAATGCTAATACTTCTGGTAACTCCTTCTATCACTCTTTCCGATGACTATTTTGAAAGTTCAATGAAAAATTTTCAAGTGCTCTCTACATTGAAGGTACTATAGGGGATACAAAGATACATAAGACATGGGCTTTACTTTTAAACAGCTGACATCTAATGGAGATTTGACATGCATACAAATAACTGAACATGCTGTGAAAGGCAAGAACATAGGAATTCATAAAAGGAAGAGTTCACTTCTGAATAAATTGATCAGGGAAGGCTTCGTAACTGGTAGTGATTAGTGGAATGAGGAAGTGCCCTTCAAGCATAATTGTAAAGTCCCATACATGGGAAACCACCAGATTTGTTTGAGGAAGAGACCACAGATGTCTCATTTGACTGGAACATGGGGTATTTGTATAACAGTGACGAGCAATGAGCTGGAAAAGACAGGTTGTATAGGACCTTGAATGCCAGGGTAAAGAGTCTGGTTTTTGTCCTAAAGGCAATGGAAGATATCTGAAGGTTTTTGAGCAAGGCAGTGACGTTACTTTAAAAATATTCATCTAGTCCAGAGATTCTTATCTGTAAAATGAGCTGGAGAAGGAAATGGCAAACCACTATAGTATCCTGCCAAGGAAATCCCCAAGTGGGATCACAAAGAGTCAGGCACGACTGAACAACAACTTCTGACTCCAGACACAGAGCTCTTTCCACTGTCCCTTGCCCTCCAGAACCAGAGAGCCAAGAGAGAAGCCAGTACAGAAGAAGTCAAAATCTAGAGGGGTCAGGAGTCAATCAGAAGGACACAGAAGGCAGAGGCCCAGACAAAACTATGGATAAACGCCAGGGAGGAAGTCAGGAGAACAGAATCTGAGACCACAGAACCCAGAAACCGAGGCAAGGATTTTTAGAAGCAGGAATTTTCTTAGAATCTTTCTGGTGTAGTGGAAGTTACCCTGACATTGGCATCAGAAAGCCTGATCTACAATTTCTGCTCTGCTCTCTACCTGTTGCGTAAACACAGGAAAGTCTCTTAAACCCTTTATCCTTCAGCTTCTTCACCTGTAAAACGGAAACAATAATAGTTGCACTGAATTCTCGTGATCAGAAAAGCCATTTGTGAACTGCTAAATACCATATTCCTGTTCACTGTGCCAGTACCTGGCTGGTCCTGACATACTACAAAAGGAAGTGATGCAGACTGAATATCAAAGTGTCACATTCCCTTTTGGAATTGTGCTAACAGATCCAGGAGAGAAGTACTGGCCCTGAGCTGGTCACTTGGGGACAGCCACTGGCTCGTGGCCTTTCTGCACCTGTCCCCAAGGGACACTGAGAGGAAGAGGTATGGGTGAACTCCCAACGGAATGGATGACCAGGAGCAAACATAGCTCCACGTTCACGAGGGGCAGAGAATATTAGAAACTGTGTCACATGAAGTGCTGGCCTGGAGCAAAATTACAAAGTACGCAACTTTCTGGGTGTGCCCTTTCCTCTTTGTCTATACCACAGAAAGAATGCCAAAGTTCTTAGACTGCCAACATCTCTGATTGGAGGAGAATGACTAATAAATTCACTCAGTCTAAGGTGTTTGGACTTAATGTGTTCTTTCTCTTAGGGGGACTTGCATTTTTAGTGGGCAGAGAAAGAGCCCTGATTAACACAAAAGAATGAATTGCTAATGGTGGAATTTCAGACATCTATGGGCATGATTTTGGGGAGAAGGAGAGATGTTTTTGACTGGATGACTTTGGGGACACTCCTGGTTGGTTTTTCCTAGTTGTAATAGGTAATCTGTCCCTTTAACTTAGGAGCCAAACTCTCTGTCTCTGTTTCTCTCTGTCTCTGTCTCTCTGTCTCTCTCTCTCCCCCCTCTTCTCTTCCTCTCTCTTCCTCCCTCCCTCTCCCTCTCCCCCTCTCTCCTCCCTCTCTTTTTCTCTCTCCTTCCCTCCTCCCCCATCTCTTCCTTCTCTTCTTCCCTCCTCCCTTTATTCTCCCTTCTCTCTCCTTCTATCTATCCGTTTGTCTCCCAACATCCCCTCCCCTCCTTGTTTTATCACTGACACAAGGAAAAAATTGGGGGGAAAATCTCTTAAATTAGAAAACTCAATCACTGGGGAGATAAGAGCAGGATTTTCCTCCCCTGAGAATAAACTGCTACATGCTTAACCCTGACTATGTAACTCCTCCACGTTCCTCCCTCCCCAAGACCTCTTTCTACAAACTCCAGGTGCTTATGGCTCCTTGAGATAAGGGGGAAAACTTTTAGGCCTCGTGCAAAGTAATAACCTTATATTTAAGGCCGGATTAAAACAGTTACTACAATTAACCAAGTGAAACACAAAGGTTAACACAAAGCACCAGCTCTGGGGTTATTCCTAACTCAAATTTACACTATCAGACTCCTCCCATCAGGGTTCTAGAGGTAACCCTGGTTCTGGTATTATCCAGAGTTGCCACAGATTCTCATCAATAATCAGCCAGACTTTGTTAGGTTTTAGAAAACGTTGTTTACTACTACAATGATACTGAGAAACAGTTGTATAAAACACTTTCCTCCACCCCCCAAAAGGCCTAAGGCACATTCTCTTAAAAGTGCACCCAAAGTCCAAGAGAAAAGTAAGCTTAATTTTAGCATACTCTAGAAGTAAAGCACACACGAAAAGATCTTGTGTGACCGAAGAACAAACTCACAATTACTAGTTACTGAATGTGCCTTCTGGAGTCCCAAGTCAGGATTCCCATCTATCTTTCAGTGTCTGGGTTTGCCCCTGGTATGTTTTTTCTACTGTCATGCTTTGTCCCTTAGTGGTCTCTTTTCTCCAGTAAAATCTTGAAGTGGCCTACCACCTGACCACCTCTTTGTTGAATTTCCTCTAGGTAGAATACTTCCTGAGGTGTGGTTAACTCATTTGAAATAGCTTCTGGTGCTCCCTTCCTGATGCAATCAAAAGGTTTCGTAGTTCATAAAGGAATTACAAGACATAAAGCATTTTGTTTACACATTTAAAACTTCTTCCAGCTGATTGATTCTGTGACTACCTCCAGTGAGGAGTCTGGGTCTGTTGTGATTACGCTTATAATTGGGGGTGGGGGCAGGAGGGAGGTCTGGCCCTTTGCTATCTAATGGACTCTGTTCAAAGGGAGGAGAAGAATTCACTCTATCTTGGGATGCCTCAGAACAGCAGATGGTACTTCCTAACAATAAATCAAGCTTGCTTTAGTTTCATTTCCTTCTCTAGGCAACTTCTCTCTAAATCCCTAAGGTCAGATCACATTCTGAGAGGTTTTTCCTTCTTCCGGCATTCCCAGCCCCCCCCCCCATATCACCCAGGCAATGCCTAATCTCTCTATGCACAAGTCTGACTTAATGTCAACTTTCAGAGTGCTGCTGTCTCCCCCACAGGGGGCCATGTCCAGTCATCTTCATCTATATCTGGCCACTGGACCCAGATGGCTCCAGAGGATAAAGTGAAACTGGTGAAACTTTGCACAGCCCTCCCTCATTTAACCCAATTCACTTGCAAGTCGTGGCATCACCTTCCTGATCTTATGGGCCTCTTCTAGAAGGAAGGATAAGTAGGATGCTGAAATAGTGAAGCCCCTTCAGGGAAGGATAAGACCAGACCTCTCCTATTACATACACCCACTTGGCCTTGTTGAGACAACACTCCTCCTAGATTTCCCAGAATCTGCCTTGCTAAAAGAAGCAGAATGTTACTCAAGATAAGGGAGTATATCAGGCAATGTGGCCGAAAGTATCTTGTTTGTCCATGCTTTACGGCTCTCTCCCCTCCTTTTATCTTACTTTCCTGCCGAACCAAGTTACTGTTTTTGCTCCCTGTTGCCGGGGAAAAGTTTCTGCACTTAGACTGTGAGCTCTGAAGTCCAGCAAATGGGAAGAGGAGCTAGTGGGTGGGTGGGGTTCTGAGTTATGGTCTATATAAACTTGCTTTGAACTTCACTCCCTTGCACTCCCTTGCTGGCGCCATCTTGAGCAGCACTGGGTGTGTCCTTTCTCTTGAGAAAGCAATAAAACTCCTTTTTGCCTTTCTTAAGAAAAAGTCTCTGACTGATTATTACAAGGGGGTCACAAACACCCCAAACAAGGATAAACAACAACAACAGCAGTCTCCCCCACACCGAAGGCTGATGCAAGCTTATCTTCCACCCCAGGCATCATCATCATCACCATCATCATCATTAACTGGAATATTTATAAATTGGAAATAATTAATTGGAATATTTCTAAAAGAAATAGAAAGGTTTTTACTTTCCCCTCATAGATGATCCCATGCTCAGAGACTCTTCAATGCTTCACTGTCTTTCTTCTGTAGGGGTCCAATGTAGGCCAGGCTACTCCCCAGTACACGTTCTGTCCTTCAATTTTCTTTATCCTTTTGTTATACCAATCTCCATTGCCCATTCCACACCCCCCCTAAAAAAATAGCACCTACCTTCCCATACACACACACACCTAATAAAGGAATTTGCTCACCCACCAATTTCTATAATCATGGGCTAGTGGAAAGAGCATTGTATTGAGAGAGATTTGGGTTCAAATCCCTACCATTATCTATAGGATCTTAGACAAGTCAGTTAACTTATCTGAGACCCATATCCCTTCCTTTTTCTCCTAACTCCAATTTTGTTTTGTACAGACCTATGATTTCATCAATGCTGGGGTTTCCTGGTATGGAGACTCCCTCCACCTATGCAAATCTGCAATTGCCCATCATTGGAGAGTTATCAGGAGTACTAAGAGGTTAAGAAACTGGTCCATTGTCACAGAGGTGTCAGGAATCCAAGTCTCCCCTCTTCAAACTCATTATCTGAACTCCTAGAAAATAGTCTATTCTTAGCCTAATGGGAATGCTTTACAAAAACCCTATCTGGTACCACTGTGTAGGTGAATTATTGTGGGGAACACTTTGGTCCCCACATAATCTCTTCAATCTGCATCGACCACAAGCGATTTTCTGAATTTGGAAGACAAAAGCCTGGTTGTATAAAAGGCCCAATGAAGGTGAATCCTGGCACCCCACTAAAAGCAGAACTGGCATGAAAAGTGTCCACACAGCACCCTGGCTTGTGAGGATCCTCCGAGGGCTCTGAAAGCACTCAAGTCTCCTGATGCCTCTGTTACATAAAATATTATTTCAAAGGTCAAATGACTTGTTCTGTTATAACTCAGCAATTCAGAAGCAATACTAGAAATAGAACCCACAGAATTACAGCCTGGACCCACACAGGCCTGAGCTAGAAATACTTCAAACCACAGAAACTGGAGATAAGAAATGTTGACTGGGTGCTTGCCCCTAAATTACCCTCCCCTCTCACTTTTCCCACCCCTGCTCTCCCATTCACTTTAACCAAGGGACCAGGAGCTGGTCTAGAACCTTATCCCTTCATAGCCTCTGTTCCTTATAGGACTATAGAATTTTATTCAGAACTTATAGGATCACAGAACTTTAAAGTGGATCAACACAGAACTAAAACTGATAACTGATTGATGCTAGCTGATTTGATTTCCTTCTTTGGGTTTGTGATAGAAGCCGTCACCAGAGAATGAGCCAAAGCTGCCTGATCCAGAGTATAGATGCTGACTGAGCTCCCTAAGCTTTACCCTTGAACTGTAGGGAGAAAAGTGATGGATGCCCTCCCTCCTCCACCAACCTCCCTTCCCCCCAAGATTCCTGGAGCATTAGTAGACTTTCCCTCTGAGGGAGCCCTCCCAGGAACTGGATAAAATATTCTGGTTCTGACCATCAGAAGAACTAGAGATTTAAGAGTCCAGGGAGAGAAAGGGGACAATAACTTCATCATCTTTTTAACACATCCCAGGGCCTCTCTTTGTATTATTTCTCATTTTGAGAACTTGAAATAATCACTATCCCCTCTCAGTCACCAACTCACACTATCTCACAGCCATCTACATTGGCAAAGGGAGGTTTGTTACAGACCAGACTCTAGAGAACATGGTGGCATTTTTCTTTAAATGGGCACAAGGAATTATTTGCTGAAATTCTGGGCCAAAACCTTCAAGGTAAAATTTAACAGGGATGATAAATATCAGGGTAAAAAAGCAATCATGCAAAATCAGAATGGTAGACACCCAACTTGGAAAGAGTTAAACGGGAAAAAGACATGGGTTTTTGCAGCCACCAAGAAGGCTCCCAGACCATGCCCAGTGTCCTGGGCCTATTTACCCTCCCTCAGCAAAATGTCTGATTCATCTTATTCCAAAAAGTCTGGTTCTGAGCTAAATTGGCCATTCAAAAAAGGCACTAATAAACTAAGCAAAAAAGTGTTCATAATAATTAAAACCATAAGGCATCACCCCCCCTCAAGGATATTTGTATTTTAACTAGAGTCAGTGCCTTGACCTGAATGAATGAATGAGTGAATGAATGAAAAAAGCATTTATTCCGCTCTTACCATGTGCCCAGCACTATTCTAAGCTGAGGAAAAAAATACAAAGACAGTCCTTGCCCCTAAGGAGCTTATATATTCTAAGAGAGGGAGAGAACACACAAAGGGGACTGATGATCAGGAAAGGGCCAGAGCATAGTTTCCAGATGCAGTGTAAGGCCAAACCCATCCCTTCTGAGAGAACTAATATATCGTCAGATCTCCATTATTACTATTAATAGAGAGGGTGTGGGAAGGAAGGTGAGGGATGGGGAGGGGGAAGAGGGGATATGAATGCCTCTGATTTAATTGGTGTAGGGCTATGGATTAGCAACTATAATTAATTTTTTAATTTATAGTCTTAGAACCTAACCTAGGGGCACTAAGAAGTTAAATAATTTGCCTACAGCCATATAGGTGTTTCAGGCAGACCTCAAACCCAGGTCTTTCTGACTCTCAAACCAGTCCTCTTTTCATTTTCCAGGAGTGGGGAGCCTGCAGCATCAAGGCCACATATGGCCCTCTAGGTTCTCAAGTGTGACCCTTTGAGGGAATCCAAATGGACAGACAAAGGGCTGCACTTAAGGACCTAGAGGGCCACGTGTGGCCTTGAAGTTGCAGGTTCCCCACCCCGATTGCCAATGTTGCTTCTCCATAGGGTGGATCGGAGTATAAATAATTCCAAGAAGTATATAATCCGCCAGCCATTCATATTGCACTTCGAAGTTGGTCTACTTTCCCAGTTCCACAGGTTAATATTAGGTGGGTTAGCCTTTCTTGAGTACATTGCAGCTAGGTAGCAAGAGAAGATGGTAGGTAAAGCCATATCACAAAGCTTACCACTGCCCAGCCTCGTGGAAAGGTGAGTGTGTAGCTAGCAGCTTGATTGACATTCAGTTAATGCTACTGTTGGTGTTTGACATTGAGAGGAGGATTCCTAGATCTCAGTACCACAATGCTAATGCAATGCTGTTTTCTTAAAAGCATAGGCTTGATTGTTTAAATATCCATTAGGAAGTAATGAAGAATTTAATCAATGAATATAGACTTTCATCTAAGTCTGCCACTTGAAGAAAAAAAAGCCTAGCAATTCCAAAGTTTCTATAATCATTCAACCAATTGATCAACAAGCATTTGCACCTGGGAGGTGGCTCAGTGGATAGAGCACCAGCCCTGGAGTCAGGAGGACCTTAGTTCAAATCTAGCCTCAGACATTTACTAGCTGTGTGACCCTGGGCAAGTCATTTAACCCCCAATTGCCTCAAAAAAACTAAAAACTAAGGATTTGTGCCAGACATTGAAAGGGTATGATGACTTACCACCTGCTCTGGTAGGAACTACAAAAAGAAGACAGGCATTCTAACCAGGATTGCCTTTATAAACAGGTTTTTGTCTTGACCTGTTGAAAGTATGTTTGATCTTTGGGATTTCTTACTTCAGTAGAGAATGGGAAGAGTAGGCAGAAATCATTTGCAGCAAGTAGATAGATTGTAGACCTGGAGTCAGGAAGACCTGAGTTCAAATCCAGGCTCAGATACTTACTAGCTATGTGTCCTGGAAAGTCACTTAAGCTCTGTCTTAGTTTCCTCATTTGTAAAATAGGGATAATAATAGCTCTTATTTCCTAGAGTTGTTATGAAGATAGAATGAGTTAATCTTTGCAAAGCATCATATTATGCTTTGTTCTTTGATATTATATTATGTGTAATATTTAATATTATATTGTGTTAGTGATTATTTAATATTATATTATATATAATATTTAATATTACATTGTATTAGCGATGATGATGATGATGATGATGATGTGTGTGATGGGGAACTGAACAATGAAGGCCTGGTCCTTGGAGGATGTACAATAGATTCTGCCTGGCACCTACTAACGTGGAAATATCCCTCTCCCTGAGAGCTGTCTAGTGAGGAGGAAGAAACATTGCAGACCTCCAGGTGGCCCCTATTGCCTCAAAAAGAAAGTGAACTTGGTTTTGGTAGTTCCTACCTTATGTTTGAGTCCTCTCTCCCCAGAGACCAAAGTCATAGAGGAGAATAGGTTTCTGGTTAGGTTTTGATTTTATCTTCTTTGTAAAATTCCTTTGTCAAAGTTATTGTTGTTCATTGATATTGAAGAGAGATCAGCTGGTTAAAAAGATTGGGACAGTAATAACTGGGTAGACGATATTGGGGAAGAACTAAATTTTGGGAGGAACATACTAGATGGGGCTTGTGAGAAAGACAACCTCAGCCCTTCAGGGTTACTCTGGGAGCGGAGCTGTAGCAGTGCCCTGGGGGTCCAACTTAGGCAGAGGGTGAGTTGGTCAGAGCCTAAGTACTAATGGGTTTAAAAAAAAGAAAGTTTCTGTAAGCAAATGATTGCTTTGAATTCCCACCAGCATCAACCTGTATAAAGTAATTGAATTGTTTTCCTACATTTTATTTTGCTGGATGATATTTGTCCCTGGATGCCTTTAATCAGTAAGGCGTTCTTTTTTAAAATTTGATTAAAATTTGATTAAAATTTGAATAAATGATCATCCTCCACCTCTGGAGGGATTAACCTGGACTAATCAGTATTCCAAGGAAAGTAGCATGAAAAGGCAGCATAGGTAGGTACCCTAAAGGCATGATGGCCCTAAAGACAGGAAGACCTGAGTTCAAATTCTGCTACCTGACTCAAGCTATGTGACCCTGAGCAAATTCTCCAACATTTCCATCCCTGCATTCCCTCATTTGTATAACATGGTTAATAATATGTCTACAGCTACCTCACAGAGTTGTGGTAAGGGTCAAATGAGATAATTTATGTAGAGTGTTTCAGAAACTTTAAAGTACGATATAGATTTCAGTTATTGTTTTAAGTGCATAATTTGAAAGGCAGCATGGCTTAATGAATAGAGAGCTCAGAGTCAAGAAGGCCAAAGCTCAAGTCCCGTCTCTGATCCATGTTGGCTGTGTGACCCTGGGCAAATCACTTAACCTCTTGAGCAACTCTCCGAGACAGGAAATTGCAGAGTGGAGGCTGGTCTAACTTGCTGGAGGAAGCTTCTCGCTGGAAGTTCCCTAGGTCAATGAAATCACAGGCCCTTCCCTTCTCTACCCAGAACCGTGACATTGTCTTCAGTCGTCATTGTCATCGTTGTGTGGTTGTTACTGTTGCTGCTGCTGCTGCTGTTGTAGGTCTTGTGAGGAAGAAGCTCCTGGCTTTTTTTCTTTCCATGTATCATTTAAGCTATTCCTGGTTGTTCTGCCTGACTCAAATCCGACACACAAATCTCCAGTGAAAACTAGGCGAAGTATCATGTTCTGAGAGATACATTGCTTAAATGTTGCTGATTTCCATTTAAGACAGGTCCGTGTCTCAGGACACATGCTGTCCCCTAGTGGTCGGTTCCATTGAAATGTCTTTGGTCAATGAGGAATTCTTTTGCTCTTCCAATCGCTGCCACACAATATTGTACGAGTTGATTTACCAAAAGAAAATCTTTTGGAAAAATAAAAAAGCATTTCAAAATAGATACACTCTTCAATGGCTAGTCTCCATTTAAGGTGGGAAAAGCAGCCGGGTAATTCCCAGGTGTGGCTTTAACCAACAAAAGAATTCCCAGCATTCTCTTCTCCCAGGAGAAGTTTTACAACCAATTGTATAAGCAAGGTAAATGAAAAATGCCGAGGGGTAGGGAACCTCTATCACTAAGACTGCTTTCTAGAAATGGTGCTCCCCTCCATGGAAGGGAATCTTCCCCTTCTGGGCAGAGACAAAGAAGCTGCAAGGCTACAATTCTTAGGAGTTTCAAGGTCCTGTCTTTGTCGCTAGATGCCATTTATGTTAATCAAATAACTGCAATTTTTGAGAAACCCAAGATAACAAAGGATCTGGGCTGAACAGACAGCTATCTGCATTGTAAAGCACTATGTTAAGGATGTAATAGTCTCCTGGGAAGGAAAGCATGGAGTAGCATACAATAGCTTGTTGTTTCTTGATTTCTATCATTAATAATAACAATAATAATATCTAACATATGTATGCATACATATATAATATCTAACATATACACACACATATAAATAATACTTGCTATGTGCCAGACACTGTGCTAAGCACTTTACAAATATGACTTCATATGTTCCTCACAACAACCCCGGAAGGAAGGTGTTATTATTATCCCATTTTGTATATGAGCACACTGAGCAAACAGAAGTTAAGTGACTTGCCTAAAGTCACATAGCTAGTAAGTATCTGAGGCCAGTTTTGAACTCACATCTACCTGACTACAGCCCAGCACTTTATCCATTGCATGGGTGACACCATGATCCTGATCCTATTCGCGTCCGAAACGCTCCTCTGACATGACCTTTTCATACCAAGGACTAGGATGGTTTGGTAGTGCCCATAATCTGGATATCCTTCCATGAAGAACCCTGAAAGGCCTGGGTGTACCCAGGGTGATACAAGGAAAAGAGGGTGGTCAGAATCAGTACATGTGCCCAAAGAGTTTATCAGGTGTAGCCAAAACTAGGCTTATCTCAGGAAGGGCCACTTCTCATAGTTAAAATCTGTCTCTTGGCAACAGGAGAAAAATTTAAAGTGGGGGAGAAGGCATTCATTCAATCAACAGCACTTATTAAGTTCTTACTGTGTACCAGGCACTGAAACAATCCCAACTTTCAAGAAGCTTACATTCTTACAGGGATGGTCCACCTTTCTTTGCAAAAGTAGGGAACTATGAATGCAGAGTTTTGCATATATTGTAGACTCCATTGGCATGTTGTTTTGTTTTGCTCAACTGCCTTTTTTCATCCTTCTGTATTCTTTGTTATAAGGGATAGCTCTGTAGGGAAAGAAGAAGGGACATATTCAGACGTGAAGATGATGTAAAAATAAAAGATGAATTATAATTAAAAAATTAGCTAGGTAGCTAGGTGATCCAAGACAAATACAAAAGACTCTTGATAGAAAATGCTATCCACATCCAGATAAAGAACTGATGGATTCTGAATGCAGATTGAAGCATAATTTTTTCACTTACTTTATTCTCTTTTGCGTTTTTTTTCCTTTTGATCGGTTTCTTCTTTCATAACTGTGACTAATATGGAAATATGTTTTGCATGACAGCACATGTATAACCTATACCAAATTGCCTACCATTTTAGGAAGAAGTGAGGGGAGGGAGAAAAAAAAAATTTGGAACTCAAAGTCTTGTAAAATGAGTGCTAAAAATTGTCATGACATGTAATTGGGAAAAAATAAAATACTTTAAAAAATAACCTTAGAATAAATAGGGAAGAAACAGAAATGAGAGTAGTATCTTCTTTCCTGGTGAAAGAGAGTATCTTTAATGATCAGAACAGAACCTTGAGAGATCTGAATGCCTAAGTAGACTTAAAGGTGAGATTTGAACAAGGTAATTTCTGCCAGGAATTAGGAGCCTTCTTACTCAACCAACCTTAATAGCATTGTCTGTGAATTATCGGCCAACTCGCTGTTATCTTGTAGCTATTTGGAATAAGAGAGGAAGCAGAAAAACTTGTCCCTCAACCAGGAAAGTGAGCCCCGTGTTGTCATGTTGATTGGATTGAAAAGTGAGTGTTCTATTTACCAATTAATAAACCTATTTGTTCAAAACTGACTCGTCCCTTTGTAAGGCGGGGGAAGGGTGGAATACACCAACATTTATAGCCGGCATTGCTTGGAATATAGGAGATAGGACGCTGCCTATAACCCTCAAGGAAGAAGAGGTAGGGGAACAGGCTTAGATCCTAACATTGTCTCATCCAAAAGTAGGATTATTGCTTCAGGAAATTATTGTCTCACCTCAGTTGGGATCTTTAAGCAGAAGCTGGATGACCTTTGTTGGATATGGTGAGGAGTGAACTCAATCAAAAGCTCAGATTGAACAAGATAACTTGAGGTCCCTTGTCTTTCAGAGATTCCGTGCTTGGGCCTCTCTAGAAGTCTCTGTTGGACCTGGCATTACTTCACACTTTCTCCAGTAGCCTAGATGAGGGGATAGAGAGCATTCTTTTTGGAAAAAACTGGACTTTTGGAGTCAGAATACCTGAGTGTGAGTTCGGATTTCTTCACTTACTAGTTGTGACCCCGGGCAAGTCATTTAAGTTTTCTGACCCTAAGATTCCTCATCTGTAAAATGGGTATAATACTTCTTGCTCTACATACAAAAATGATGTTGCTTTGAAAATTTTAAGGGACATTATACGCACATCCTATTATCATCCTGGTTTTGAACAGCTTTTACCTCTATGTATACATCCCTGCTGCTATCTCTTTCGATTACTGGCCTCTATCTCAAAATCTTTGGTGCAGTTGATGCAGCTATGGTATAAATGTCATGTTTACCCCTCATTTTGCTGTAGTAAGTATGCATTTACTACAGGTCGTACATACTAACCACAAATTATAAAATTTACTTTCCTCTTCCCTTTGCCTTGGGAAAGGCCTGCTCAGCTTGGTTTTATGTTTATCACTCAACAGTAAGAAAGGCAAAAAGATCAAAGCCAAATAAAGCAGTGATAGTAATAATAATAATAACTAGCATTTCTATAGCTCTTTAAGATTTGCAAAACACTTTATTTGCAAAACACTTATTTCTTTTGAGCCTTGAAACAACCCTGTGAGTTAAGTGCTATTATTATTCTCATTGAAGAAACTGAGGCATTCGAAGGTTAAATGACTTGCCCAGGGTCACTAGTAAGTGTCTGAAACAGTATTTGAACTCAGATCTTCTTGACTCAAAGTACAACATTCTATGAAGTGTACCACCTAGCTGCTCCAAGAAGAAAGTGAGATTGGAATAATAATGCCAATTGAAGAGTTTATTTTAACAAGTCCTACTCCACCAGAGTCAGCAGATTATTGAAACTTTGTAGCTAGCTACCTAGCAAGTATTACATGAGCATCTTATCCTGGAAATGGGGTCATGGGAGAAAAGAAAAGGAGGAACAGAAGAGAAGCAGAGAAGGAAACATAGTGAAGGCAGTCTAAGACCACCAGCAATTACCTTACAGTTATAGTTGTAACCTGTGGCCTAGAATAAAAGATGGGGTTCAATTTTGGAGGATTCTCATAGGATCGTGGTTTCAGGGCTGGAAGATTCTAGAGATCACCTGATCTAACTGCTTTGTTTTATAGATCAGGAAATTGAGGCCTAGTGGGATTCTCACTAAGAACTCCTTCTGGCTCATTCTTCCCCTCTAGTTCTCCCCTAGGATCACCAGAATTTGTCTTATACACAGATCTTGACTGAAAAAGAAAGAGGCCTCTTAGCTTTCATGTAAACACTCAGGGAGAGAGTTGGGTGGCAGGTGGACATCAAAGGTGGATGAGCAGCCCTGAAAAGGACTCGGCAAGCTGTCGTACCAGAGGTGCTAGTCCTCTCACCTGTGGCTTCAAGAAGCTATGACATACACGGCCGACACAGCCGTCTCACACACATCTCGGTAGACAGACTAAATCAGGCTGAAGGTAACCGACAGGCCTCAAACCCATCAGTGAATTAGGGGATGTCTACCCCGAGATATGAAGAATTCCCCCAGAAGAATGGGCAGATGAGAACAATGTCTTCTAACGACCCTGAAGATGGCTGAAACAGGTACTGTGGAGCACTTAGAGCTTGGTTACACATCACCAAGGTCATCCTGGGCCATCCTCAGTTGTCCTGGCTTGACTTGCCATTGGATTTTGATGACTCTGGAAGACGGAGTGAGGCTGACAACTTGAAGCAACTCTGCCTCACTTAAATCCAATTCATGTGAAAGTCAAAACATCACCTTCTTAATGTCTTTGGCCCTCTTCTGAACAAAGGATGAACAACAAACACTCAGTATAACAATAAATCAAATATGAAACAGGTCAATAAAAAAGTATAGAGCTTGCACATGAACTCATAAACAATCAAGATAGCTCCTCTCTCCCATTCCACTGGGGGCATCACCCCATCAGGGAATTCTATAAACCTCCAGACTTATACTACTTCCCTGAGGGAAAATCACTTGGAGTTGCAACAGAATCAAACAACCCCCCTCTTACTGTTGGATAAGTCCCATCTTCCCAGGGACCTTTATAGTTCTCCAAATTTATGATTCAACTGCCCCCAACCCCATCCCCCAAAACACACACACACACACACACACACACACACACACACACACTCACACACACACACATATACATACACATAACATTTGGTGTTGGAGGAGAATTAATCCTCCTTCCCACAGTCCACAAAACTCACATTGCCACTGAAGGACATGGTCCAGGATTGCTCCTCCATATTATGGCCCTGTCTCTTACTACTACTACTACTTAGTTCTGATTCTGACTTGACTCAAGAACACCTTTATTCTTCCACTACTACTGGCTAGAATTTCTGCAGCCCCAAGCTTGGACCACTAACTCCTCACCACTCTGGGGCTGCCTCTATCTCCTGCCATTTTGGGAACTGTGGGAGTTCCTCCCCTCTTAAGAAGCCATATGGTTCCTTGGTTGGTCTCCAAGGAGCACCCCCCTGGAAAGTGAGTCTCTACATAGCCCCTTCACTTGATACATTTCTCTGTCCCCAGTTCTCCAGCTTTCCCAATTCCCTACATAGCTCCTTTGGGAGGCCAAGCCAAAGAGTGTAATAGAGGTGTGTGAAGTTATTCATCCACCCCATTCCTAAGCAATTCTCTAAGTCTATGAATTGCAGAGGAATAGCCTTCCTGACTGGTGGAAGGAGTTTCCATAACTGGGAATTCCTCACACTGTTGTAACCAGAACAACTAAATATCCAGAACAACAGCTAAAACCACTTTTCTCCCTAACTCAACTAAGCCTCTTAAAGGCAGAAGCTATGTCTAAAACCTGTTTGTATGCCGGTACCTAGAACAATGCCCTTCACAAATGGTGAGGAGTATGTTTGTGGACGATGGTGTTTTGAAACCATAAAGTCTAGTCTTCTTACAAAATTCCCATTTAATTTCTTATGCCGACCTGCAACATATCACCATGGGGAAAACCGCAATGTGGAAGGGATAACTATACAAGGTGTCCCAGAAGTCTTAGTGCAATTTTAAGCTGTGTAGCATCTTGAACTCTGTTTGGTTCTAGGCTAGTTGTCAAGAATGACGTGCAAGATTAAGCAAGCAAAGGCCCAAAGGGGAACAGCCACCTTTAATTGGGGCATATCAATGGCAGCTGCAGTATGGAAAGAGTACTTGGTCTTAGAATCAGAAGATCTGGGTTCAACTCTTGGCCAAGACACTCAAAATTGAGCAATTCTCTCATCCTCTCCGAGCCTTCTCCACCTTGTCTGTCAAATAGGGATAACATCACTTATGTTGCCTACCTCATAGGGTTAGTGTGTGGAAAGGGCCTTGTCAAACTCCATAAAGGTGAGATAGAATTATTACACATGAAATCAGCTGATAGAGAAAGCCTTTCCCAAACCAATCTGAATGATCATGTGTGGTGAGTACCTAAAATACGATGTTGTGTTATAGTTGGCCCCCAAGAAGAGATAAGAACACTCATCTTTCTTCCTTCTTTGCAGGAAATGGTGTGACAATTAAAGAGGTTTGAGAGACATAGTTTCTGGATAATTTAATCATTTTATTAATAAGGCCAGCACATTATTAATAAAAGGATGATCATTTGGCCATCTCTCTCTCAGACCAAAGGTAATCATGGCATCCAGGCCCACACTTTATATACCCTTCAAAGAGCAGGTGATCAATGAGGGGCTGAGAGTGACATCATGTCACCCTTAGACAGGAAGACTTATCTCTATACCCAGACCACCCCCAGCAACCTACTGGGCAACCTATTCAAAGAATGCATGTCCCACTCAAGCCTGAGCCAAACACAATGGATATATCTCTTGGGTGGAGTCTGAACAAGAAAGTTAGTCCAATCTCATCAAGCAATGTCTGAGACTGAATTTTTAAAAATTGGCCCTTTAAAAGAAGGGGAGAACTCTGGATATTCCCAAATCATTGGTTATTAATAATCATTTCTCTCAGTGGGAGACTATGGTTGCAGAACATCGCATGTGCTGTCAGATTCAGTTGATATGTTGGTTGTGTAGAACTGCCTTTTTTTCTTTCATTTTTAATCTTTGTCTTGAGGGATGGCTCACTAGGAAGGGAAACAAGAAACGATATACAGGGAAATGAAGGTGATATCAAAGCAAATGACAGCAGTGAAAACTAAAAATTTTAAAAGAAAATATAGCACACTGTAAAGGTAAGGCAAAATTATTAAATCAGTAAGTATGAAGCAAACATGAAATCTAGAGGGTAAAAAGAAAGTGAGAAATAAAGGGTAAGAATTCATGTGTGACTCTGTTATAGACAAGGAAAGAGGAAGACCTTGTCCTTAAGACACAATCATAGGTTAAAGAAATTTGAGCTGAAAGGAATGCTAGATAGCATCTATTCCAATCCCCTGATTTTACAGGTAAAGAAACTGAGTCTGTGGCAACACCAGGGCTAGACCTCAGGCTTCCCAAATCTCAGGCCAGGTTTCTTTTGCAGAGCACCATTTTCTTGGTTTTGCATTCAAGCCTGAAAATGTAGAAAAATAAGAAGCAACTTTGATCAACATGAAGAAATTCATTAAAAAAAAAAAAGAAATTCATTAAAATCAAGGGTATGCTGCAGCCAGCTCAGACTGGCTCCCCAGAATTGATTTTAAAATTCTCTTTGTGAGCATTTATACCTCAGAAATCAGCAAAAGCTACAAATCAAGTCTTGGTTTCTTTTTTTGTTGATTGTCTTTTGTTGATTAAAATGATGGAGAAAATGATAATAATGTAGATTAAACTTACAAATGTGTAATGAATACATTTTTTTTTCAAACTTCTTCTAGCCTCCAAAATCTCAGTATTAGAAGGTGCCTCAGGGACCATCTACTACAAACTACCTGGGAGAGCTTTGATAAGGATCACAGCCAGAACAAACTGTCCTCATGACTACTCACTTCTCTTTCCTTTTTTCTTCTTTTAAATAGTATTTTTTTTTCCAATTACTTATAAAGACAATTTTTAAGATTTTTTAAACAAATTTTGAGTTTCCAAGTTTTCTCCCTTCCCCCTCACCCCGATGGCAAGCAATTTAATATAGCTGATGTATGTGCAATCATGTAAAACATATTTCCATATTGGTTTGTTGTGAAGGAAGAAACAAAACAAAAGGGAAAAATATTATTAATTTTTTCTTTTTTCTTTAATTTTATGCTTACCAAATAATCTGATGAGCAATTTGGCTTTGTGAGTAACCCTATTAAGCCAGAAGGTCTATACCCTTAAAAAAAGTGATTCTCAAACTTTTTGTATCCCATAAACTCTTAAAAATTATTGAGTAGCCCTCCAGCTTTTGTTTATGTGGGTTACAGCTGTTGATATTTACCATATTAGAAATAAAAAGGTCTTAGTGTTATTATGAAAATATTTTTACCTTGTGGACTCCCTGAAAAGGTCTCAGGACCCCCAGGGATCCCTGAGGACTACACTTTTAGAATCACTGCCCTAAAGGAACAAAGACCATGAAGACTAGATTTTCTGAGATGGTCCCAATTTCAAATATTCTGGAATTTTTTCATACACATGGGATAGACTGAGGGTTAGAAAAGAATCTCAAAGGCCAACCCCCTCATTCTGCAAATGAAAACCAAAGTTCAGAGGTTAAGTGACATACTCAGGATCACAGAGGAAGTAAATGACAGAAGTCCTCTGACTCCTGAGTCCACTGTTCTTTCCACTGTATTTATGCTGATTTTCAATGGATCATTGATCTCATTACTCCAGGATATCCCAAAAGTCTTAGTGTAATTTAAGGCTGTCCAAAAAGTCTTTATGCAGTTTAAGTTGATTAAAACTCAAACTTTTGGCACAACCTGTATTGAAACATTGAGGCAGATCTATGCCCTCCCATCCTGGACAACTTTTGTTAATGCCTTTCCACAAATCCTTCAGAGCAGCCCACCCAGTAGCTGGGATACTTCTAGTTCTAGCGACAGTTATGTGGTGTGATGGGTAAGGTGTCAGGTCCGGAGTTAAGAAGACCCAAGTTCAAATCCAGCCTCAGACATTTCCTACCTGTGTGATCTTGGGCAAGTAACTCGACCTCTGTTTGCCTCAGTTTCCTCATCTATAAAATGGGAATAATAATAACACCTGCCTCCAAGGGTTCTTGTGGGGATCAGATGGGCTAACAATTATAAAAAAGCACAGTGCTTGGCATATAGTAAGTGCTATATCAATGCCAGTTATTATCATTAGTTCTTCTGATTTTGTATTGATACCAATGGATCATGTGGGCTATCCAAGAACCTAATGAATAAATTCACAAATCAGAGGGGAAAAACATTCCATATTAGACCATATTCCTAAATTTTGGTTTGGAAACCAAACCAAATCATGCCCACTTCATCTATAGAGGACACGAAAGTAGTTCAGTGGATGAGACAAACTGCTTTTGAATGTTGAATTTAAAACTAATAAATTTGTATTTGTTGTTGTTGTTATTTGGTCTATTCAGTCGTTTCAGTTGTATCCAACTCTTCGTGACCCCTTTTGGGGTTTTCTTGCCAAAGATACTGCAGTGGTTTGCTATTTCCTCCTCCAGCTCATTTTACAGACAAGAAAATTGAGGCGAACGGGGTTAAGTGACTTGCCCAGGGTCACACAGCTAGTAAGTGTCTGAGACTAGATTTGAACTCAGGTCTTCCTGATTCCAGGCCTGGCATTCTATCTACTGTGCCACAATTTATATACTCATTTATAATTTGGCATCATGTGAATGGGTCTACAGGTACCATTTTTTCTTAGGACTTGACTGTCCCTGAGTGAGGGGACTATTAAGTTCCTGTTTTGTAAGGTGAAGTGACTCCAAGACCCTGGAACATAAAGGCAGCTACCTCAAAGACCCAGTGACTGAGGAGGTCATCCTCACATCCTCATAGCCTTCCTAACAGCAGCACTAAAGCAAATGCTGAAATGGTCAGAAATAAACAGGATGAAATTGGCAAGACAAGTGCAACACAAAGTGCCAGAATCAAAGAATAAAGAAGCAAGTCAAGTCAACAAGTATTTATTAAGCACCTACGATGGGCCAGGCACCACGCTAAGAGCTAGAACACTGAAGAAATAACTTGCAACTGGTTTATACAAGATAGTAGAGAGTGTGATCATGTTTGATGATACACTGAGCATGAGCCATCAGGGTAATATTGAGTCTAGAAAGAGCAGAATTAGTGTAAAAGCATAAGACATGAAACCCTTGGGCAAACAGCTAGGTGGCATAGTGGATAGAGCACTGGCCCTGGAGTCAGAAGGACCACAGTTCAAATCTGGCCTCAGACACTTGCTAGCTATGTGACCCTAAGCAAGTCACTTAATTCCAATTGCCTTTAAAAAAAACAAAACAAAACAAAACACCTTGAGCATAGACCACATATCTACCGTATGTGAAAAATGTGATTTCAACTGGAAAACACTAATAAATGTGGCTTAAAATGTACTTAATTTATTTCTGATCTTCATAGGAGTTCTTAATCTTGCACTTTCTCACAATCCCCTCCACTTTCCCATCCTGAATCCAAGCAGGAACCAATTCTGATATTTACGAACTGTGACCACTATCAGGAAGGAATCATCGATTGCTGTGAGCCAGCAGCTATTGCCAATAACTGACAAGAGCACCAGCCTCTATCTCCCTCCAAGGCAGTCTATAGCTAGCCTATAAAAGCAAAGCTAGTTTAAGCTCCTACATTGGTGTTTCTAAACTGGCCTTCTTGATTAAGTTGGAGAGAGAGACATACAGACAGAGACATAGGAGAGAGAGACAGAGGCACAGAAAGAGAGATACAGGCAGGAGGAGGAGCGACAAAGTGTAAATAAAAAATGCAGAAAGACAAATGAGACCTCTATGAGGCAAAGCAATGCAGCTCCGAGGATTCTGGTTACCTAGGTTTCTTTCCCAATATGTCCGTGTTTGTGTTCCTGGAATCTGTTGGCGCTCTAAAACACAGCATATGCCAAAATCTGAAATCTGTTGGTGCTCTAAAACACAGCATATGCCAAAAGGCTGGGATAATGGTGCTGCTATGTCATGAGGTCAGTGATTGCTGTCTTGAACAAAATGTCTCAGCTCTTCCCTGGACTTTCAGGTTAACCTAAAATCAGAAGTCAGAAGTCATGTCACCCAGATAATAAGACTTTAAAACCCAAACAACATTTGTCTCTTTAAAAAACAAAAAAGCACACTGAGCCAGAACCTATATTTCCTTTCTTCCCTGAAGTTTTATGAATATGCATGCAAAGTACTCCAGCTATTATGGTCCAGGAAAATGCCATAACATTCTGTTTATTTATAACTCTTTCCCTTCATTGTTTAGGATGACAGTCAGAGTGGTTGTTTCATTGAGTTAAAGTTGCCTTGTGCAAAGGCATGTCAGTGAATAGGACTATGTCTTCTAGGTCTACCTTTTCTCATAAAGTTATATAAATGTAAATTTGATGATCTCCCTGCACTTCCTCTGTTTCAAATAAAAATGTGTGCACATAAAGAATGGATGATTTCCTCTCTTCATGTCATGGAAAACCAAAACCCTTAATCATTTTCTAGAGGCCCTGGTTCAAAGACTGAGTCGATTGTGAAGCAGGTTGTGATTCGCTTCTCAGACCTGGAATTGTGGGGAAGCCAAAATCAGCTTTGAATAACATGCAGAGCTTCATCAAAAACCAAGGCTCAAACTGCTTTCAACCCCCAGAATCACAGAATCTCAGCATTAGAAGGGATCTTAGAGAAGACACTCCAACCCACTCCTTTCCAGAGGGGGATGGAGGTATACAGGTGATATACCACTCCATTTTGCTGAATTTTTTTTCTTCTTTTTTTTTTAATTATTTGTTATGTGGGGTGACTCTCTGAGAGAAGGGAGAAAGAGGAATATTGTAAGAAATTTGGGTCATTTCAAGTCAACAAGCACTAATAAGCACCAGGCACAGTGCTAAGCATGGGAGATACAAGGAAAGACAAAAACATGGAGCTTACCTTCTAATGGGAGAGCCAACATGCAAACAACTATGCACAAATGTAATCTGGTTTTGTAGGCCCCCCAAATTTCAAACTGCAACAAAAGGCAACTAAGGCAGAGCTCCAAGCAGGTATCAATTTATTAGAGAGACCAGTGATCCCTAAGCAATTGGATCCATGACCTTCCTCTCAGTCAAGGATCCCTCTACTTGAACTCCATTGCTTTCATAGACGTTGACAGATCACTAAAAATGGAATGATGCGGCACAATTCATGATTGGTCAGTTCCAGAAATGGGTGGAATCTCATGACTGGATAAAGGAGATGTTCATCAAACAACCCTGTTTAGTCAACATTTTGTCAACATGATTCTGGGGCTTTCCATAAGCAGTTATTAATATTAGGCATAAAAAACACAGAAACATAAGGAAACTGGTTTTTTGAGCATTGTTCTCAGAAGAGTAGGGAGGCAGGACAGCAAATGTCTATGTCAAACACAAGTTAATATAGGTCTAACTAACAAAGTATAATCATCAATACCTAGTGGGTTAATTAATTCTGACATACATAACTCCTATTCTAACAGTGTTAACTAAAACTTAATTCTATCCTACTAGCATGATCATTGATACTAATTAAATCACAATGAACTGAGTAAAGACAGATTACATTGAGCAAGGATCTCAAAATTATTTTCACAGCTTTGAGCACACTCAGTGTGCCTAGTGTGGAGCCCACTTAGTCCTTGCCCATGTGGGTGGGATGATTGACTGCTTGTATCTTTAGAACTGGTAAGACTATGTTCATCACTCTCTTTCCTCTGTACTGGTAAGGGGGGACAGGGGACTCTGCTTCCCCTGCTTGCCTCTTTTACCCCAGCTTGCAGAAATCACCTGAGGTGTTTGTTTCTGTTCTGTGTCTTTTGCCCTTGGCTTCCGGTTCCAAAGGAGTTTGAGCCTTGTGGCCTTGGAGCCAAGAGTGCACTTGGGATGGTGTAGCAGCCTGCCATCTCAGCATGGAAGCCCTGAGGAGCCGGGTTGCCTGGGAATCGAGCCTTGAGAGGGTTTGGACTTGGAACTGGGAACCAAGCTAAACTGGGAACCTAAGCCCCTCCCCCTCCCTAGAGACTGAGATTGCACTTCCCACATGATGGGAAATGTTTGGATGTTTGTGGTATTTGAATATTTGTGATTACCTTTGAAGCAAACATTCTCTTTGTAATAAGGACGACCGGGAAAGCAGAAGGTTGGGCTTTAGCTGAGACTTGATGAAAACCAGGGAAGGCAGAAGGTGGAAATGAATGAGGAAGGAGAGTTCTCCTCTTGAGGGACAGCTAGTGAAAATGCCTGGAGTAGAGAGATGGAGTGTGTAGTTACAAAGAACACTAGGGAGGTGTGTGTCGCTGGATTGCAGGGTATGTAGGGAGGAGTAAGGTGTAAGAAAAGACTGGAAAGGTAGAAGGGGTCAGGTTGTGAAGGGCTTTAGAAACCAGAGGATTTTATATTTAATCCCAGAGGTAATAGTTAACCACTGAATTTTATTGAATAGGGGAGGGGGGGAAGTTGGGTGTTAATCTTGGTCAGATCCGTGCTTTAGAAAGCTCAATTTTACAATTGAATGGAAGATGGACTGGACTGGGAAAATACTTGTGACAAGGAGACCAACCTGAAAACTATTGCAATAACCAAGGCATGAGGTAATGAAGGCCAGAACTAAGGTGGTGACAGTGTCAGAGTCAAAAAGGGGGCATATACTAGAAATGTTTTGGAAAGTGGAACTGATGAGATTTGGCAACTGATTGGATTTGGGGCAGGGGAAAGTGAGAGAGAATAAATTGACACCTCTTTTGAGTCTGGTTGACAGGGAGGATGGTGGTGGCCTTGACAGTAATAGGGAGGTTAGGAAGAAGGAGAGTTTGGGGGAAAAGACAAATGAGTTGAGTTTTGGTCATGGTAAGTTTTAAGATGTCTACGATGTAAAAAAAAAACAAACAAACAAGATATCAAGATATCAAATAATTTTTTTCTTAAAAATAAGGGACCTCAGAGAACAACGGACCCAAAATTTACTTGAATAAGAATCTCATCCCCAAGAGGTGATCATTCAGATTTTACTCAAAGACCTTATTGGTATAAGGGAGAACTCACCACCTCCTGAGGCAGCCCCTTCCACTTTTTGATAGCTCTAATTGCTAGGAAGTTTTTCCTTACATCAGAGATTAAATCTGCTTTTCTTATTCCTCTAGGTAAGCATCATTATCTCATCTTCCCCCTTAACCTTCATCTTTCTGGTTTACTCCAATTCATACTTCCCAGTTTCTTCCCAGGTCAATGTAAAATAAAGAACAGTAGTCACGAATGAATAAAACAAAACACATTTACCAAACATCTACTTTCTGTCTGCCAGGCACCAGAGCCGAAGGACCCGAGTTTGTGTCCCCACTCTGATACTTAGCTGTGTGATCTTGTTATTCGGTTCATCTCTCTGTGATTTGGTCTCCTCATTGGTAAAATGGTGATAATCATTCTTTTGATCTATACTCTACACCTTTGAGGGGAGTGTTTTGCAAATCTTAAAAAGTGCTTTGAAAATGTCAACTCTGGGACAGCTACATGGTGCAGTAGAGCACCAGCCTTAAGTTCAAATCTGGCCTCAGACACTTACTAGCTGTGTGATCCTGGGCAAGTCACTTAACCCCGACAGCCTCAAAAAAAAAAAAAAAGAAAAGAAAAAGAAAAGGAAAGAAAAAAAAAGAATGTCAACTATTTATATTATCAGAATTATCCTTAACCTCTCAGTTTCCTCAGCTCTAAAATGAGAGGGTTAGATTAGAGGACCTCCAAGATAACTTCCATCTAAATCTATGATCCTGAGTTCAAATCCAGCTTCAGACAATTATTAACTATGTGACCTTAGACAAGTCACTTAACCTCTGTTTGCCTCAGATTCCTCAACTGTAAAATGGGGATAATAATAGCACCCAACTCCCAGGTTTGTTGTGTGGACCAAATGAAATAATATTTGTAAAGAGCTTAGCACAGTAGATGTTTAATAAATGTTTTTGTTATTCCATCATGATCAACTGTGAACCCTGTTTGGAGTTTTCTTGGCAAAGATAGCAGAGTGGTTTGCCATTTCCTTCTCCAGCTCATTTTACAGATGAGGAAACTGAGGCAAACAGGGTTACGTGACTTGCTCAGGGTCATTTAGCTAGTAAGTGTCTGAGGCCTGATTCGAACTCAGGAAAATGAGTCTTCCTGACTCCAGGCCTGGTGCTCTATCCATCCATTGCCCCTCGACAATAATTGCCTACTTACTGCTATCTTCTAGTCAATCATCATTGGTCCTGACAACCTTTTGCTGTGCCCATACAGGGGAAAAAAACTCCCACACATATCAAGTGACAGATCCCTCCACCTCTTTTTATACAATGCCATCCTCCTTAGAACCAATTCTGCTATTCTAAATCTCTGATAGAGTTAATATGATAAAAATACAAATTGGTGATCATTGAGGCCCATCCCTAGAGACTTATTTAAAGAGCTTAATGCAATTATCTAACAGCTGAAAAACATAATTCAAGGAGCAGCTTCCTGTTCTAAAAATCTCATTGATTTTTTTCTCCTAATTTGCTACTTATAGTTCCTTACAGGCAGACACACTCTTTTTTACAGCCTTCTACATTGACTCATGTGGACCAGAATTAATCAGTGAAAAGCACAAGCATCAGGTCTGCTTGGCATTTTTACAATGTCTTCAGAGTGGAACAAATTTTTTTACTATCTCAAATATTTAGAAAGAATGCTTTGAGCTGTTCGGAAATGATCCTGGGTCTAATACTAATTGCACTTTGAGACCGAGGGCCCAGGGTCAGTCAACATTTATTAATCTCCCATTATGTATGGAGTACTGTAGTAAGTCCAGGGGGAAGACAGCCAAGAAATAAAAGATTCAGTCTCTGCCATCGGAGAAGCTTAATCTAATGGGAGAGATGGGACTAAGAAAAGTTGGATATAGATATGTAAAATTTGGCTTTCTCCCTAGTCTAGGACATGTGTGCTGTTGCCCATGCAAGAGAGGTGACTCCAGATTGGTGAAGAGAATACTGAGCACGTAGAGACTCTGAGTGCCTGAGTAAGGAGTGGAGTTGGTGGCAGAGTGTGTGTGTGTGTGTGTGTGTGTGTGTGTGTGTGTGTGTGTGTATGTGGAGAGAGAGAGAGAGAGAGAGATTTAAACCCAGTTGTAAACTAATGCAACTCCTATCAATTTTTGATTATCAGCCAAATGCTGGATTCTGGAATGGAAAACTGAAAGCTAGGTAATTAGTTCAGCTGCCTTGGGACCACAGCTCTGCTCCCCAAACAAGAAAACTCTCTGGAAGGGAGTGAGGCTGCAGCCTCAAACAACTGGGAAGTAGAGCATGGCTCTTGATACATCCTAAGACTAGTAAGGCCTGCCTGGATAATCTAGGGTGATGATGAACAAAATCAATGGTCCTAATGCAAGAGCAGTGACTGGAACTCAGTAAGAACAGATAGGGACAATTTCATAGAAGAATCTCAAGCAGGGTCTGGGAGAAGGAGAGCATGAGTAATGGAGGAGGGTTCACATGAAGGCCCAACACAAAGAAACAGAGCCGGCACAGTTATAGGCAGTGGTCAAAAAAAATGATTCAGAGGCAGGATTAAGAGATGGCTGTATAATGTGATAGAAACAGTGCTAGATGTAATGACCAGTCGTGATTCCAAAGGACTAATGATGAAACCTGCTACCTCCCTCCTGAAGGTAAAGGACTGAAAGTACAGACTGAGACATAAATGTATGTGTATGTTTGTGAATGCATGTATATAGTTGTTCAGTCATTTTTCAGTCATGACTGACTTCATGACCCCATTTGGTATTTTCTTGGCAAAGATACTGGAATGGTTTGCTATTTTCTTCTCCAGCTCATTTTATAGCTGAGAAAACTGAGGCAAACAGAGTTAAGTGACTTGCCCAGGGTCACACAGCTACCAAGTGCCTGAGGATGGATTTGAACTCAGGAAGATGAGTCTTCCTGATTCCAGGCCCAGCACTATATCCACTGTACCACTTAGCTGTGTGTATTTGTATACACATACATTGATATGCACACCCATACATTTACACACATATATACATACATATGTATGACATAGCCAATGCAAGAATCTGTTTCATTTGACTATACATGGTTGTAACAAAGGTTTTGTTTTTCTTTCATTTGGAGGGTTGGGGTGGAGAGAGAGAGAGAGAGAGAGAAATGGATTTTTGCTAATTAAGAATAATTACTTTTTTAAAAAAAGAGTTCTAGACTTGAAATAGGAAAATAGGGTTTAAATCTCTGTTCCATCACATACCAACTGTGTGACCATGGGAAGATCATTTTAAGTCTCAGGTACATTTTACAGAGATTTAAAACTGAAGAAAAGGTACCAATTTGCATTGGCAGAGGCAATCTCTTTACCTGATGCTTCTTATACTAAAATCACAAGTCTGGTCTCATCCCATAAAAGAGGAGTATGATGGGAGCAGTATCTCCCAAAGTTTGTGGCACTTCACCTCCTGTCCCCCACCCCCACCCCCACCCAACATGGTTTAAGAAAAGATGACAAAGCCAGGACTTGATTGGGGTCCTGCCAAGGCTTTGGGGTAGGACATCGATGGAGCTGTACCTCTCTTGATACAGCTTCCCAGTGGCTCTTGGGTGTGTTGACAGGCTTCCCAACCCCCCAGAAGCATAAAAGACCCCACCTATATGGGGAACTCTCTGACTTGGTAGATGCCCAGAAGACCATGGAGTCACCACACCCTGCCCTGTTGATTAGATAGAGAAAAGGGGGGCCTCCCACTTCTTTTTTTTTTAAATATTTTAACAACTCTTTTTTTGTATTTTTTTATTTTTAGGCAATGGGGGTTAAGTGACTTGTCCAGGGTCACACAGCTAGCAAGTGTCAAGTGTTTGGTCTGAGGTCAGATTTGAACTCAGGTCCTCCTGACTTTAGGGCCGGTGCTCCTGCGCCACCTACCTGCCCTGGCCTCCCACTTCTATAGAAGCTAACTGCTATTGGTTCCTTGCTGTTAGAGCTAAGAAAACCTTTTGTTAACTCTTCAATGACTTAGAAGCACCTTATTTTGCCCCAATATCACACCTAAACTAACAGGGCGTAGGCTTCAGGTCTACCCCTAATAAGGAGGCTAAACTAGCTAATCTTTAAGGTCCTCACAGTTCTAATATTCCATATATCTATATCATTATATATAGAGTATAAAACATATTTTATGTAGTCTTATATTTATATAATTTTATTTTATATGTAAATGTTTATATAAATACATACATATACTGTGTGTACATGTGTGTATGTGTATACATACATATACATAATCTATCTTTGAATTATCAGAAAATCACACAGTGTCCAGCATCCTGGAAATTTCAGAAAAGTGGTAACATGACCCCTTTAGGAAATTTCTTAAGCAGCATGACTTATCCCATCATACTCAGTGATCTAATTATAGATAAATGGCAATATGTTCAACGATTCAGATTTGCTATATGCCTTAGTCCCTCTTTGATCATAAGCAACTTCATTCTAATACCCAGAAAGAGATTTTTAAAAATTTAATTCTTGAAACCAAGTCTCTGCTTCACCAAGTACACCACCTTCTGAATTCTGTGGGAAAATACATCTTTAATTCAAATATAAATGTGACATTTAAAAAAAAATCATTGTGCTTCTTCCTAGGGCTAATGCTGAAACAGTGTAGCCAGGGTTATTTCTATAGAAACAAAACATTGAAAAATGGGTAAAATAAATCAATAGAAAGTCTTTAATGTCCAAGAGGGCAGCAGAGTCTAATATAAGTGGTGACTTAAAATAATGTACACACATCAGAGACAACTAGAGGAGTTTTAAAAATTATTTTTATTCTTGCAGAAAATGGAAAAACTAATTATTTTAGTCATCCATTAAGGCCCACATAATATTAAACTGAATTATTGGGAAAAAGGCAAAGTGTAGAGTGGAAAGAACACTACATTTGTAGTCAGAGGTCCTGGGTTCAAATACTCGTTCTGCTCTTTACTATCTGTGTGACTTTGGACGTCACTTTATCTCTCTGAGCCCCAGCTTCTTCATCTGTAATTTAAAAAAAAAAGAAAATGAAGTTGGATTAGGATTAGATGACCTCCAAAATTCCTTCCAGCTCTAGGTATTGTTAGATAACAATATGACTGTTAGAAACAGTATGACTGTAGGATCTAATCTCAGAAAAATATGGGGAAACATGACTGGGGGTGAAGGAAATGTAGCTTTCATTGTCTTTATAGAGAAAGGGAAGACATGTTGGAAAGAAAAGAGTACACAAATAAATATGGTAAACACATTCAAAGCAAGTTCAATGGAAAGATTTAGGGTTACAGATTCAGAAAGCTGACTTGTCTGTGTACTTTATTAGCCGTGCTGCTGTCCATGGTAGGCCCCTGTCTCTGGGATTCTGTTCCCTACACTCCAGAGTGTATGACATTGGGCAGCCAGAACAATTTATAGGACATTCATCATATTATCATAGATGTGAACTGGAAGGAAGTTTAGCAGCTATCAAGTCCAGCTCCGTCATTTTATAGATGAGGAAACTGAGGCAGAGAGAGGTTAAATAATTTGCCCAAGTTCACAAAAGTAATGTGACACATGTGGGACTTAAACCCAGGTCCTCTTGATACCAAGTCCAATGTCTTATCCATTACACCAGGCTGCTGACATAATGACTTGTCTTGCATTTTGAAAGTGTATCATAAGCCATGTTATAATGAGGTGATGGGAAATGGGAGATGGTGTAGTGTAGTGAATAGAGTTGGTTTTCAGAGTAAAGAAGACCCGGGTTTAAGTCCTGCTTCTGCACTTACTGACCTTGTGACCCTGGGCTAGTAACTTACCCTCTCAGGCTATTTGCCTGTTCAATTCTCTTACCAATTCAAATATCTTACACACACACTTAGTTCAAGCCTAGCCTCTCCTAAGTCATCAGTATTCTGTGATTTGAAACCAATTAGAAGGCTTTTTTATTTTGTTTTTTAACCTTTACATAGTACTAGTCCCTCAGGCACTCATGGGTGGAAGTGGCTCTCCAAAGCTTTATGTGGTGGATTAGAGGGCTAGCTTGCTCTGTATAATCCACCAGGAAGGGCATATCTGAGCATGCTCTTGGGACTGGACCTTCAGTGGCCAGTTCCCCTCACATGTATGTCTTTCACTTTCTTTAACCCTGATTGAGGCAATGTGCTGTGGGTAATCAACATTTTCCAGCCTTGTCTGATTTTTAACAAATGTTCTCACTGAAGCTAATGAGAGAATGCTGTTTATATTCTCTCTCTCTGTCTCTCTTTGTCTCTCTGTCTCTCTCTGTCTCTCTCTCTCCCCCCCCTTTATAGCTCCCTGTGAAGATAATGATATATTCCATAACAATGAAATCTCTTAAAGAAGCCTAGGGGATCAGAATCTTTGAAGAAGTATATCCAGTAGGAATACTAGTACAAATATTAAGCAAAGAGTAGCACCATGTGATATACAGCCAGATAAATTGCAGTAAGAAATCCATATACATATTTGTGTTTACAATTTTTATTCAAGACCTCCAAACTAACAATAAGGAAAATTTTAGTCAATTTCAGGAACATTTGAGTTAAAGGGTTTTTTTTTCCTTCTTGAGAACTAAGAACAAACAATTTTCCTTTTCTTCTCCAATGCCTTTGTTTCAAGACAATTGTAAAACTACATAAAATTGATGATGATGATGATGATAATGATGATAATGAGAGCTTAAACTTCTATAACACTTTAAGGTTTGCAAAATGCTTTACTTACACACTGTCACTCAATATTCATAGCAACCCTGAGGTAGGTATCATGATTATCCCCATTTTACAGATTAGGAACTTTGTGACAATTAAATAATGATTTAACAACTTCCTTTTAAGGGGCTATTTTCACTTTGTAATAATCTTCATTCAACATAAAGGAATTACGGCTTATGAAGAGAAAATTAGGTCTAAGTAAGAATAATAACTGATATTTAACATTTTTTTTAGTGTTTTAACATTTAGAAAGCACTTTATATACATTATCTCATTTGAGCTTCACAAGAACTCTGTGAGCTAGGTGTTATAGGTATTATTACTTCCTTTTACAGATGAGGAAATTGAGTCTCTTGTGGTCTTTGCCTTGCCTATGGTCACACAATTAAGAAGTGTCAGAGGTAAGATCAGCACCCAAGTTTTCCTGATTCCAAGGTTAAGCAGAGAACTGTGAAGGGAGGTGGAAATAGAACAGGATTCTGGTCAGCCAAACAAGCATTTATTAAGCATCTACTATATACCAGACATTAGGGCAGCTAGGTGGTGCAGTAGATAGAGTACCAAGCATAAAGTCAGGAAGACTTGAGTTCAAATCCAACCTCAGACATTTACTATCTGTGTGACCCTGGGTAAGTCACTTCACCCTGTTTGCCTCAGTTTCCTCATCTGTAAAATGAGCTGGAGAAGGAAATGGCAAACCACTCCAGTATCTTTGCCAAGAAAATCCCGAATGGGGTCATGAAGAGTGGGACAGGACTGAAACAACTGAACAATAAATATGCCAGACACTATAATAAGTGCTAGGGATACAAAGAAAGGCAAAAGATAGTATCTGCCTGTAAGTCTAATGTAAGCTATAGCATGGTTACCTCCAAGCCTCAATCTGGTATTATCATAATCAGAGTAGAAACAAGAGAAATGATACCATTGGTTAGAAATAAGGTTTCCGTTACCTTCAGTATGAGGAATAACAGTAACTGTCACAGGTTTCCCTGTCCTCATTAGGACTAGCCCTCTAATATGAAACAAAAATATATCGAATGTAACATTTCAAGTTTGCACATGACACATATCATTTACACCTCAGAACACCCCTGTGAGATAATACTCCAGATATTATTATTCCCATTTTACCGATGAGAAAAATGAGGCACTACAACATTAAGGGTCTTGCCTAAAGTTACTGAGCTCGGAAGTAACAGACGCAGAATTTTAATCTAGGTCTTCCTCAATACGTCAGTGTGTGTCTATTAATCAATTACCATGGGACAGGCACTGTGCTAAGCTCTAGGGAGACCAAGAAAGGCGTAGAATCCCTGCCCTCCAGGTGCTCACAACTTCCCTGACTCAGCATCCAGCACAAATGTAGGTCCTTTGGAGTGGGAACACAGAAAGAATGTCGGTGTAACAGAAACATGGCACTTGTATCCAAGAACCTGTTTTAATTTTTAATAAAATGCTCATTTTTCCACCACATGGTTGCTTTCTGGCTTTAAGCCTGAGAGCAACAGATAGATGCAAAGAAAGACAGTTCTTACAACTTCCACAAGATGGCCTTAGAGCACAAATTGTATAGATATCTAAGCGATGCAGAGACATGCTGAGCATGATTCTGGTATTAATGGTCCTTATTGCAAGAATGTTTAGCTCATTCATTCACTTTATAAAGGCTTAGAAGTTTCCCTGCCCTCATTAGAATTAGTCCTCTAATATGAAACAAAAATAATAGGGAGAAATCTTTAGGAACAAGAGATATTTTACTGCAATGATTATTAAAACTAGAGCTTGAACAGACGTTCAATTCTGCATTGTGTCACACTGCTTCTTACCTTCAATTAAGCTGAGAAGAAGAAAAAAAGTCTCCTGTAACTCATTTCTGTTTGCCATATTTATTCATCCTTAAATTTGAAAACACATAGCACTATTGCCATTAATTAATGAAGCTATGTTACAAGAATAACTTTAAGTCTGGAATTTCCCAGGCTTTTCCTAAGTCATTCTGTTAATTCAGTGAGGGTTTACTTGTGCAAGGCACAAGTAGGAGAAGGACGGGGTTGAAGGAGGGGAACCTGGAGATAAGGCAGAATAATCTATGCTGAAGGGGCTTTAGGAAGATAGGCCCAGTACTCCTATCGATGGAGCTGTGAATTTCTCCAACCATTTTGGATATCAATTTGAAATTATGCAAAGAGACTAATGAAACTATTCATAGCCTTTGACCCTTTTCTAATCCTCCTTAAAGCTAATGCCTTCCTTCTACTGATTATCTCCAATTTATTCTGAATATATCTTACCTGCACATGTTGTTCAGTCAGTCAGTCCTACCCAACTCTTTGTGGCCCTATGGACAATATTGTGCCAATACTGTCCAATACTGGGGTTTTCTTGGCAAAGATACTGGAGTAGTCTGCCATTTCCTTCTCCAGCTATTTGCATATAGTTGTTTGGGTATTGTCTTCCTCCCTAGACTGTAAGCTCTTTGAAAGTAAGAACTGTCTTTTGCCCTGGTGCCCTGTCTCAGCTCCTTTTCCATCCCTGGGCCTTAGAATGTTCCCCATTCCAGCTGCTGCCATAGCCCACTCCTGGCCAGTCCCATCCCAGCGCTGGCAAACCTGTCTATCTTCCTAACATGCTCTAGGCCGGGAAAATGACTCACAGTACCTTTTTTCTTGGCTTTCTAGTTCAGAATTCAATCCAGCACATTTTCTAGGTTGTTGTGGAGGAGATATGCTGGGGAACTAAAGCAAAAATGCTTCCTCTTACACCACCATCTTGACTCCTTCCCCCCTCCCCCAATTACTTCAACAGAGATATCTGCTGGAAAACCTAGCAACCTAACCCTTACTGGACCAGTAGTATGAACTGGGCCTCACCTTGACCCCAATGACCCTGGTGTTAGTCTGGTAGCCTGAATCACTGAGGACAGAAGAAGGCCCTGGGTTCTGACTTTCCTTCAACTCCCCAAAATGATAGAATGTTCCCATTCAAAGCCCTGGATAGAGCCTGATTCTTTGGGGTCCTGAAAGGGGGAAAAGAATAAGCATTTATTAAGCACCTACTGTGGGCCAGGCACTATACTAAGGACTTTACAAATATCATCTCATTTGATCCTTACTACAACCCGGTGAGTTCTGTGTGATTGACAATGCCAAAGGGAGGAAAGGGACAATAGCAACAGTGTAGACTTCTAAGTCTTCAATAAGTAGAAGCTAAGGATGGACTCACTAATAAGCTGGTTTGGTGGGGGAGGAAATCAATCAGTGTTGGAACTGGATGTAGATCACAGAATCCTAGCTGGAAGGGAATTCAGAAGCCATCTAGTCCACAGTCCTCATTTTACAGATGAGGAAACTGAGGCCCAAGGAAGCTAGATGACTTCTGTGCAAGTTAACACACAGTAATTAGTAAGCATCAGAGAGAGGAATTGACTAAAGTCCTGTTTCCAGGGCCAGCAGGCATTTATTCTGCACTAGGCCTGACTTAGTTCGGTCCCCTGATAGTTTAGGCCCCATCTTGGAACAAAATGAGACATTCATTGGTCATCCAACAGTTAACAAAAGATTCACTTATCCATAGCAGAGAGAGGCTATTTGACAAGGACATTCAGTAAGTACCACAGCATTCTGCAAAGTAGAGCTTCCAGGCACCTCCGGGTCAGTGCAGAAGCAAGGCCCTAAAAGCAAACAGGAAGCCACATTGACAAACCAGCCAGCCATCTGAGCCAATGAAGTCCCAAGGACAGTCTAAATAACTCCCAAGGAAAAGAACCAGCCTGACGTTTGTGGGGAATATGTCTCTCCTGCCTCTGCAATCTACTACTGCTAAGTAGTACAGTGGTTAGAGCACTGAGCCTGGAGTCAGGAAGACCTGAGTTCATAGGCAGCCTCGTGATTGAGAACAAGTCACTTGCTCTGTCTACCTCAGTTTCTTCAACTGTAAAAGGGGAATCACAATAGCACCTACATCACAGGGTTACTGTAGGCATCAAACGAAATAATTTTTGTAAAGCACCTAGACAGTGTCATAGTAGACACATAGTAGGAGCTTAATAAGTGCTTGTTTCCATCCCTCCTTTCTTCCTTCCTCCCTCCCTCCCTTCTTCCTTTCTTTCCTTCCTTTCCTTCCTTCTTTCCTTCCTTTCTATCTTCCTTCTCTCCTCCTCTCTAATTCTACTATTAGAGATCCTCTAGTTAGAGGCAGTGCAATGGAAAGAGATAAGATTCAGAGTACTAGATCTGGGTTTAGACCCATCCTCTGTCATTTAACTACCTTGCTCACCTAACCTGGGGTAATTCACTTAAATTATTTAGGTATCAGTTTCCTCACCTATAAAACAAAGGAGTGGGACAAGAAGGCCTCTAAAGTCCCTACCAGCTTTGAACCTATGCTCTTATAATCTTAGTTAAACTTTTCCCTCTACAGATAAAGAAAAGGAGATCCAAGATCACACAGCTAATGGGGCAGAAGAGAGCCTAGACCCAGCATTTCCTGAGTCTCCCAATCTATAACTCTTTTCACCATACCACACTGTCATGAGGGAATGATGAAAGAGAAGGGAGTGTGTGTGTGTGTGTGTGTGTGTGTGTGTGTGTGTGTGTGTGTGATGGGGTGATGGGACCTGCACTCCTAAAAGGAAAAAAACATGTCTTTGAAAGTCACCCAGTCCCTGATTTCCCCATATATTTCAGCAGCCCAGATCACTGGCACCTCTGCCCAAGGCATCTGGCCCACCCCAGCCCACCTAGATCACTTAATGAGCTGACTTGACAGTCCTTTCACTGTCCTCTTGGCCCACCCCAGGCTATTTACTACTCCTTAATCCCACCCAAATCTTCTCACAGTCTTTTTTGGTATATAAGTATAGCTTTAATACTCATCAAATCTCAGATTCATGAGGAATTTCTCAGGCTCCTTTTGGTATTACAATCAACTGCTCCTTGACTGAAAGAAGGCTTGAGTGGTTGAATTCTTTCCCCAGGCAGACTTGCCCTGTACCCTTACATTTCAAGGATCCCAGCACTCCAAACTGCATCGTGTGTGTGTGTGTGTGTGTGTGTGTGTGTGTGTGCGTGTGTGTGTGTGTATGTGTTGTGTGTATTAATAAGAATAGGGGAGATGTACCTCCTACTATCTCTCCTCAAAAACTTGTTTTTTCTAGGCAGTGCGGTTAAGTGACTTGCCCAGGGTCACACAGCTAGTTAAGTGTCAAGCGTGTGAGGCTGGATTTGAACTCAGGTCCTCCTGACTCCAGGGCTGGTGCTCTATCCACTGCACCACCTAGCTGCCCCTCCTCAAGAACTTTCACTGGCGGTTTGTATATATGCCAATTATATCATTATTTAAGTCTTACATTTTACAGCTCAAAGAAGCTGCCCTACCTCTCTTCTTCCCGTTTGCCCTCTCACTCTCCCTCTTATTGTCTCAGCAGTTTAGGGCCCTTGCCACAAGGTGGTAGTAAAGTCATAAAATCTAGGATTGGAAGGAACTTCAGAGACCACCTAGTGTAGTCCAACCCTTTCATTTTACAGACAAGGAAACTGAGGCAGAGGAAGTTGAACATAAGTTCTGTCTATTGAGCCAGTGAGCCTTCTGTGATAGGAAGCAATGACCACAAAGTCTGAGGAGGAATAAAGGCATAAATATGCTGAGGGTATTATCAACTAAGGTAAGAGATTAGAATGTATTGTCCCCAAAGTTTCTTTGTGGTGCCCCTGTCCTGCTCCCCCCACCTACCTGGAGTGGACCCACCCCAAACTTCCATGCACTTGACTAGAATGCCAAATAAGCACTGGAGGGGTTGTACTACATTGAGTAACATCACATCAAATAAATACTTTATTAGAAGATTACTTTTAGCAGGTTAAAAAAAAAAACCAACCCAACATAAAATTATGTAGCTTTCCTCTCTACCTCTTGTATAAACAGCAATATTTGGATGGATCTGTGATCTCATGGGTGTGAGTCTTTACTCCAGTGGTCCAGATCCCAATCCATCTGCAATAAGATTTATCCAATGCAGTGCAAGTCATCTTTTGGGATCTGAAAAAAATATTTCATAGATACTAATATAAAGCTCTTGGGACATCCTTCCTTTATCCGTCACTCTTGCTATGTAAATAACCCACTTCCATTTCCTATCATATGTTTCCTTGAGAAGGTCTTTCATGCCACCATTGAGGCAGCTGGTGGCACAGTAGATGGAGTGGGACAGTGGGAGCAGAGTCAGGAAGGACTGAGTTTAAATCTGGCTTCAGACACTTACTAGCTTTATGACCCTGAGCAAGTCACTCTGTTTGCCCCAGTTGACTCAACTATAAAATGGGAATAATAATAATAACACCTACCTCCCAGGATTGTTGTGGATCAGATGAGATAATATTTGTAATAAAAAATGCTTAGTGTAGTGCTTGACATAGAGTAGAGGTAGTGGTGGTGGTGGTAATCATGGTCATGGTTGTGGTTGTGGTCGTCATGGTATTCAGTTGTTCCCAACTCTCTGTGACCTCATTTGGGGTTTTCTTGGCAAAGATGCTGGAGCAGTTTGCCATTTCCTTCTCCCCCTCATCTGCCAGAAGAGGAAACTGAGTCAAATAGGGTTAAGTGACTTGCCCAGTGTCACACAGCTAGGAAGTGTCTGAGGCAGAATTTGAACTCAGGAAAATGAGTCTTCCTGACTCCAGGCCAGGCACTCTATCCACTATGCCACCTTGATGCCCCCTAGCATATAGTAGACACTATATAAAAGCTTGTTAGTTTTCCTTTTCCTTACATTCAGAATATGTTGGAAAGGAGGAGAAATTGGTGGCAGGGAGACCAGGTAAGTTTGCTGTAGCTTAGATACGAAGGGATAGGGATCTAGACCACGAGGATGGCTATCATGGAATGTTCACAGAATCTCAAAGATGCAGAGATGTTAGGGCCTTCCTGACCAACCTCTACTTGCAATCAGAATCCCTTTCTAACATTCCTGACAAGTAGCCATGCAGCCTCTCCCTGAAGGTTGTCAGTGAAGTGAAACCCACTCCCTTCCAGGAAGCCCACTCTACTTTTTATTTATTCTTTTTCATTTATTTTCCAATTATGTGTAAAGATAGTTTTCAACATTCACTTTTATAAAATTTAGAGTTCCAAATTTTTTCTCTCCCTCCTTGTCCTCCTCCCCTCCTCAAGACAGCATGCATTCTGATATAAGACCCATCTACTTTTGAGCAGATCACAGTTGAGCATTTCTCATAGAAACCTATTTCCTTCCACTGAGCTGAATTCTGCCTTTGCAGCTAATACCCATTGCTTCTATGTATGCTCTCTAGGGCCAAGGAAAACAAGACTAATCCCTATTCCAGATCATAGCCTTTCGAGTTCTTAAAGACATATATAAACCATGTCCCTCCTAAGTATTCTCTTTTCCAGGTGAAATATCTGTAGACCTGTCACTACTCTCTTCTCAATTGGGCTTCAGATTGTTCAGATTCATCCTAAAATGTGCGACCTGGAACTGAGCACCATACTCCACATGTGGGCAAAGAACTGTGGAAGGGTCACTGGCCTTGTTCTAGGTACTATCACAATTCCAATGCAGCCTTAGATCTTCTCACTGATTTTTTGGGTTGCAAATGCAATCCTGTGCTTTTGGATTGAGCTGGTAGTCCACTAAACCTCCCCAATATTTTTGCAGCAAGCTGTTTTCTAGCTATGCTTCCTTCATCCTATATTCATTCAATTTTTTTTAAATAGAAACATAACAATTGGCACTTATTTAAAACCTCCTATATACAAGGCACTAAGTTAGACATTAGAGCAAGCAGTAAAAAATCTTGAGATATTCTACAAATGTAGCCCTCATCCCCAGGCTACCTCCCCAACTCCCCACTTACAGGTCTGCAGGGTAGGTCATGGGAGAAAGAAGGAAGGAAGGAAGGAAGGAAGGAGGGAGGGAAGAGAAACTACTACTCCCTCAGGTTCGAAGGTATTCTGTGGGTCCATACTCCTCAAACGATCAAGTTATCAAAACTTTTTAAAAACCAAGTTCGTAGACCCAAGGTTAAGAATCCTTGTCATATGATGCAATCTTAAGGACTCTTACAATCCTTCTCCCCTTCCTCTACAAACTCTACAAATTATCAGTGTACTTCCTTAAATGAGCCCTTACTAGTGATCTTGCTTTTCATGGTCAGTCAGCAGACAAAATTAGCTCAAAACAAAGACATTTATTAGGATGACATAGTAAGACTAGTAGCTACGTAACATTCCCCTTCTGCCCATCAATTGGGGAATGGCTGAACAAATTATTGTTTATGATTGTAATGGAATACTACTGTGCTGTAAGAAATGATGATTGGGATGGTTTCAGAGAAACTTGGGAAGGCTCACCGAAAGCTTATGCAGAACGAAGTGAACAAAACCAGGAGAATATTTTACATAATAACAACAACATTATACAAACAACTTTGAAAGATTGAAAAACTCTCATGTATATAATGGCCAACTGTGTTTCCACAAGACTCATGATGAAATATGTATCTCCTAAGAAAGGTGAGGGACTCGGGCTACAGATTGAATACATAGAACAACATATGTGTGTGTGTGTATATATATATAGATATATAGTTGCTGTTGTTGTTCTGTTGTTTTCAGTTGTGTCTGACTCTTTGTGACACTATTTGGGGATTTCTTGGCAGAGATACTGAAGTAGTTTGCCATTTCCTTCTCCAGATCATTTTACAGATGAGAAAATGGAGGGAAATATATAAAGTGACTTGCCCAGGGTCACATAGCTAGTAAGTGTCTGAGGCCAGATTTGAACTCAGGAAAATAGGCATTCTATCCACTACATCACTTAGCTGCCTATAGCTATCTATATTTTTAGGCATGGCCAATGTGGGAACTTGTTTTGTATGACTATACATATTTTACAAAGGTTTTGTTTTACTTTCTTTTTCAATAAGGAAAGAGAGATTAAAGGGAAATGATTTTTATTAATTAATAAAATTAAAAATTTTAAATGATACACTTGGAAAAATAAAATAAAAACAAAATAAAACATTCTCCCTCATAAACCCAGGGCCCTTTTTTCAATATATACAGTGGGAAGAGTGGGTACAAACTTAGAACATACTGAAATGAGGCACACACATAGGCAATTATATTGAAAATCAGTTCTCAAAACTTGTTAAACACCAAATTCACAGACCCCAGGTTAAGAATCTCTGCCATGTGTCATAATCTGGAGGCCCTTTACCATCCTTCTCTCCTTCCTCTGTATAATCTCCAAATTATCAGTATATTTCCTTAAATTCAACACCCAAAACTGAGCCATATTTCAGATGTGGTCTGACCAGGGCAAAGTATAGAAATATTTTTCCTCCACAACACTAACCTGCAGTCCTTGGCCTTACCTAACATGGCCTAAGATTTCATTCATAAGGGGATGGGGGGGGGAAGAGCTGCCCTGTTAGATTATTGACTCATACTGAGTTTGACATCCACTAAAACCCCCAGATCTTTTTCAGATAAAATTTCATTCACCTCCCCCATAGTGTGCTTATGAAGCTGATTTTTTGAACCAAAATGTAAGACTTCATATTTATGTCACTTAGACTTCATATTATTATATATTTAGGCCAATGTTCTAGCCTATCAAGATTTTTTTTTAATACTGACTCTGTCATCCAGAGTTTTATCTATCCTTCTTTTTACTATCTGCAAATTTGATAAGCATATCATTTATGCTTTTATTTGAGTCACTGAGGTGTAGCTAGAATGAAGTTTATCCACAGATTCCCCTAGAGAACTCCACTAGAAACCTCTTTCCAAGCTAACACTGAAAAATTAATAACCACTTTTCAAGAGCAGTCATTTAAACAATTTCAAAATCCAGAGAATCATAGTAGGTGACACAATGGATAGAGCATTGGGCCTGGAGTCTGGAAAACTCTTCTTCCTGAGTTCAAATCTAGCCTCAACCACTTACTAGTTATGTGATCCTGGATGGTGCAGGGCAGCATAGAGTGCCAAGCCTGGATCTGAGTTCAAATCTGACCCCAGATACTTACTAGCTGTGTTACCCTGGGCAAGTCATTTAACCTTGTTTGCCTCCGTTTCCTCATCTGTCAAATGACCTAGAGAAGGAAATAGCAAGCCACTCTAGTATCTTTGTCAAGAAAATCCCAAAACGTGTGACAAAGAGTTGGACATGACTGAAAAATGACTGAACGACAACTAATAATTGTATCACCATCTAGCGCAGCACTTCTTAAATTGTAGGTTGCAACCCCACATGGAGTCGCAAAAAATTTGGCAGCAGTAAAAGGTTTCTAAATGTACAATGACCAAAAATTAATTAAAAATCAAACAGGCAATGAATCTGTGGTGTTTCTGGTAGTGCTTGCCTGTGTTGCGTCTGCAACTTTATTAAAGGCTTAGTTCTGAACACACAGCATGTGCACTTTGCACTGCACATGCCCTCAGGCCATGCAACGCCAACAATTGCAAAAAGAGGTCTCCAGTGGAAAAAGTTTAAGGACCCCTGATCCCGTGTCTTGCCGACTTTTTCGCTAGAATAGCATCAAATGCTCCACTGAGAGGCATTTCCTTGGAAGTAACTTCTGTGAAGATACAATCTGGCAACTGCCCCAGCAGATGCTATGGTTCATTGCCACTGAAAATCCAGAAAGGAAAAATTTCTTGCTACAACAGCCCTTGGCGCTATCAAATAGTTTAACACCAGAAACTGATATGATTTTATTGTGGAAGTGGCATTAAATAAGAAGCATTGCCATATGCTTTGCCCCAGTACGCCATGGATCATGGAACTTTTCCAACTGACTTGCAGGTGACACCTTCCACATGTGTTGGAGTTAGAAAGTGAACTCCCCAGGAACAAGGATTATTTTGCTTTTTGATTTGTATTCCCAGGTTTTAGCACAGTGAGCATATAGTAGACCCTTAATAAATACTTCATTCATTCATCCACTCACTAAAATCTAAGTAAACCGTAACTACTACATTCCCACCTGGTTACTAATCCTGTCAAAAGAAGAAATAAGGCCAGTGTATTCTTGAGCAGGAGGCAGCTAGATGGTTCAATAGGTGGAGCACCGGGCCTGGAGTCACGAAGACCTGAGTTCAAATTCAGCTTCAGACACTTCTGGGGGACCCTGGATAAGTCACTTAACCTGTTTGCCTTAATCCACTAGAGAAGGAAATGGCAAACCACTCCAGTTTGCCAAGAAAACCCCGTGAGCAGTATGGTCCATGGGGTCACAAAGAGTCAGAAGAACCTGAACAACAACAATTCTTGATCAAGCCATATTGAATCTTTGTGATCACCATTTGCCTTTCTAGATATAAGGAGAGGCAGAATGAATGTAGCTTCAAATTTCTCTGGGTGGTTTCTAATGTCTGCCAGTAAGTAGTAGGACATTTCCATTACGGTGCCATTTGCCCTTTCTTCCCAAGACGCTTGATGACAAGGGGTATAGGGACAGGAACAGGATTGATTAGCCAGGCAAAACAAAAGAAGTGGTGGGCAAGACTGGAAAAAGATGGAGAAGGATGGAGGAATTAACATGACCATTGTCATTTGTATATGAATTGAAGTGTCTTCCCTGGAGTTTATCTGAGGTAGGTAGCAATCTCTTGTACCAGTGAGGCATCAGAGCATCCTGATGGAACTTTTGTTCTTGTCATTCTAATCCAGAGTAATCAACAAAGTCTGAGGATCCTGTATTTAGAGTGACAAAGAGAACTTACAATTGTCTAAGTCATTAGTGACAATGTACCCCCCCCAAAACCTGCTACCAGCATCATGAACCACTTCCCCAAGTGAGAGTGAGTTTCGTCTCCCATTACAATAGAAAACAATTTGGAAGAATACTATACTAGTTACTAAATTATTTGTACTCTTTGACCTAATGATCCTATTAAAGGCCATATGCTTCCAATGAAGTCAATGACAGAAAGGTTTTATATAAAACAAAGTGTTCTGAGAGAAATTATTATTTCCTTTTTTATATTAATAACTAATTATTGAACTAGGACCAAAGTTTTTTCCCTTTTTTACTTCCTCATCCAGAAATCAACCAGTGTGGGAAATCTTGGGCAAAGACTTACCCAGGCTAAGATCTAATCAAAAAAGTAAAAGAAATTTTAAACAAATGGGTGGATGGGATTCTTACTCATTGTATTTAGTCAGACAGGTCTGGAAAAAATGTAGATTCTCCCTTTTGTCCCACAGGTGATATGGATATTGATAAGTCTCTTTAATCAAGATTTGGGGGCTCAGCATCACATAGCCCAAGACCCTCCTTGTAATATAGCCCACCTCTCATTGTAATATTCATTCTCTCTTATTGCTTGTTAATCCATCAGAGTCAATTGCCAACCTCAGGAATACCCACCCTTCTAAGGGCATATAAGCCCTAAGTGGGTTCCATGAGGAGTCATTGGCATTCGAGAAGGCCACTGACCTCTTTTATTAATAAAATGCTAGCATTATTAATAAAATGATAACCCAGAAACTATGTCTCTTGAACTTTTTAAGTATCACAGTTCAAAGCATCACTCTTTGTGACTGCAAAAAATAAACCAACTGGAAACAAGATAGGTGTCCATCAACTGGGAAGTGGCTGAACAATTAGGAGTACCTCTATGTTATGCATATCTACATGTTATCCACAGGTATCTGCACAAGTACATGTTATATAACACTAATGTGCCTTTCTTCCAGCTGTAGCTCCTCTCTGTTCTTCAAACTTCATGTTTAATCAACCAATTCTGATTCTTTTTCTGCATTCTCCCTCACATGTTACCTGCATTATTGAGTAGTCTAAATGAAATCAGTGTAATACATGGCAAAGAGCATTTCGGGTCAAGTTGGAGAATTTAGACAGTTCCCCTCCTTACTACCTATGAGATCTTTAGGCTGTGACTTCATCTCTATGTGCTTCAATCCTTTCATCTGAGGTAAGCTAGATGGTGCAGAGGATAGAATGCTAAACTTGGAGTCAAATTCTGTCTCAGAAGCCATGTGACAATGGGCAGTTTACTTAGTCCTCAACCCCATTTTCCCTATCTGTAAAATGGGAATAATAATGGCACCTACCTTACAAGGTGATTGTGAAGATCAAATGAGATAACACTTGTAAATTGTTGTTGTTGAGTCCTTTCTTACTCTTCATGACCCCATTTGAGGTTTTCTTAGCAAGATAATGGAGTGGTTTGCCACTTCCTTCCCCAGCTCATTTGACAGATGAGCAAACTGAGGCAAACAGGGTGAAGTGACTTACCCAGGGTCAAATAGTAAGTGCCTGAAGCTGGAGTCAGGAAGACCTGAGTTCAAATCGGCCTTAGGTATTTACTAACTGCGTGACCCTGGGCAAGTCACTTCACCCTGTTTGCCTCAGTTTCCTCATTTGTAGCTGCCCCTTTACACATATAAAGCAAATTGCAAACCTTAAAGTGCTACATAAATGCTATTATAAGAAAAAATGTCATGAGGAATTCCAAGAAATGTTAGAATATCTGCATCAAGTTGTACAGAGTTTAGAAAGCAAAACACTTACAAGAACACTTACATATACATATAACAGCCTGGTGGGGCTAGCCAGCAAGGCAAACGGAGCTGTCAATCACCGCTGAGCTAGGGACTTATCTACATATCAGAGGGACTCATCCTTATTCCCTATGCGTAGGCAGGGTTTCCTTAGCAACTCACTCAGACCATGGTCTTCCTTTCATACTGGGAAGAAACTGTGCCTTCCCAGGGAAAGTGCAAATAGCTACCTATTTCACTTATTCCCTTGCTGATGGGGCTTTATTGGCTCACGTTAACAAGGGGCATCTTCTGAGAAATGTCTCCCCCTGTCTTGCAAAGCACTCATTAAAATGCCCTAATAAACTCTCTCCTCTATCCAACATGGAGCTCTGAATCACACCCCACCAACCCCAGCCACTTGGCATTGGCGTGCTACAAGTTGTATTTACAAAACTCAAAAAATAGATTAAAAAATAATATAGATTTCTGTCCTTTCCAACTCATGCATAATAATTAAGCAGAGTAAAATTTACTGACCAGTGCAATTTATGATAAGAAAATGTTTAAATGAAAAGTAATAAAGAACAAATAAATCTGCATACATTGGTCTAGTTATAGGAGCAACTGGAAAAGTGATAAGCAGCTTTCTCTAAGAGGAGTAAAGGATTACCAGCTCATGGGAGAGTGACTTTCTCTTAGGGCAAACAGAGAAAGAAAGGACAACAACCAGGTGAGTGGTTCTCTGACCACCTTGACTGCTGCAGATCTGCAGCCCTGCTCCTCCTCCTGGTGCCTGGCTACAGCACAAGATCAGTCCTAGCTCCTCAGTCCACAACGTGGGCACCTCCTGCTGCCCACCATGATTCTGTTTCTTGGGGCCAGTCCATTAAGCTGGTCCTTGTGGCCTATCATTAAGCAGTTGCTCCTATAGCTCCCCTCAGGCACCTGCTGGTTTACCATGTCTTTGTGTTTCTTCTTCCCAATGACTTTTTCCAAGGTCAAGATCAAGTATGAGTAACCATGCATACTATGATTCAGTTCCTTCCCCTAAGTTTCTTTTTTTGTCTTGGCAATCAGGTTTAAGTGACTTGCACGGGGTCACTTAAGTGACCTTAAGTGTCTGAGGTTGGATTTGAACTCAGGTCCTCCTGATTCCAGGATTGGTTCTCTATTCAATGTGCCTCCTAGCTGCTGTTCCCCTCCCCTAAATTTCTCAGAACAAAAGCCTAGAGCTGCAAACACAATGTAAAGAGTAACAACACACACAAATTGCAGTAGAATAATGAATGTTAATGAAATAATCTCAGTCCTGGAGAAATCACTTTAGTAATTTGGGACTACAGGTGTAGAATGTGATAGACTGAGTGTTCATGGTCATTGGCTCCCCTTACATGTTTTTTTGTTTGTTATAAGGGACAATTCAATAGGCAGCAGGCTCAAAAGGAAATTACCATAATATAAAAACATAAGGCAGAAATGAAAATTTGAAATAAAAATCATTAGCATAATGCAAATATACTTTTTTTAGTTGCTATTTTGTCCTGAAATTTCACCAAAGAAAAAAATAAAATGAACACTGCCCTCAAGGAGTTTATATTTTCCTGGGGAGAGCATGTGTACTGATAAGTAAATAAACTTGTATAGTCTTTCTGTGGAGAAGTAGATTAGTGACTCACTTGTGTGGTGTTTAAAAAGGTTCAAGACATAATTTCTGAGTAATTTAGTGATTTTGTTAATAATGCCAGCATTTTAATAAAAGGATTGTCATTTGGCAAAGAAAAATGGGGCTCACAGTTTTTATGTCCTTTTGATGGGGATAGGATCTGGTCCCCAAAAAGGTAAAGCCCTGAACTTTCTCATATGGCCCAGGTCCCTGGTTCCTAAGTCTCTGGCATTCACCTAAGGCTGTAATCCTCTCAACGGGCCTTTCATTCTCCCCCCAATCTCCCAATTTTCTGTTGCCCAGCCTTCCATTGTCTATTACCTCTGGATGGCCCCTGGCTACTTCCCACCCTTGATCCTATCTAAACCTCATTCTACCTCCCAATCACACCAGCCTACTGGCCACTCCCATCAAGATCCTCCCTAGACCCCTTCCCCCAGTCACCCCAGACTACTTGGCCACTCCTAGATCCCTCCTACAGTCTTTTTGTTATATATAAGATCCATCTCACCTCCATTAAGGTGCTCAGATTCCTTAAGAGTCAGGCCAATATGGTGGATTATTAGAGTCACACCCACCCTCTATCAGTGTTTTAATAAACCTTGTCTTTGGCTGAAAGAAGGCTTGGGTCAAATTCATTCGAGCAGGACCCATGTGTCGTTATTTTGGGGTCTCAGCACCTCTAAACCTCAACACTTTTGGAAGAGAAGTGTTCAAAAGGATAACAATCAACTCTGGTTAAAATTAATGAGAGAATGAATATTACAATGAGAGGCTGAGAATGACATCATGTCACCATTGGACAGAGAGACTATCTCTATACTCAGACCACCCTCAGCCTTGGACAATATAGAGAAAAGGGTCTGTCTTCACCTAAACTTGATTGAATAGAATTCACCTTTGACTAGCAGGTCTTTGTAAGGTTGGGTGGGGTCAGATAGAGAAGGTTAATTCAACCTTCAGAGACTGGGGTCTTTGCCATGAGGATAGAGAAAAGGATGAAATCTGAATTTCCCTAAATTGTTGATTATTAATAATAATTTCTCTCATTTCTAATTTATAGTCTTAGAGAGTTGTCTGGGGGATATCAGTGACTAGCCCAGGGTCGCATTAGTTGGCAAACGATCACTCCTCTTAGAGAAAGTTGCTTATCACCTTTCCAGCTCCCAGTGAAAGTAGTGAGCTGTATACAGATTTGTTCACTCCTGATTTGTTACTTTAAATGTTCCTTTTAAATGTATCACAGATAGGACTTGAATGAAGCCAGGTCTTCTGCAATATGAGCCTAACCTACTCTACTCTGTACCTGCCACATGGCTTCTCATAAATGCACTCCAGGCAAAGGAGCAGGATGAGAAAGAGCCAATAGGAGGGTTAAAAGAATTGGAAGACCAAAACTAGTACTGACTGGCAATTCCCAGATTGAAAAGTGGAATTCTCCTGATAGAAGGTAGTAGTATAGTGAGCAGAGGAAAGGGAAGAAAAGTAATGATTAAGGAAAGGGAGGAAGAATGAACCAGGCACAAGGCAAACTGCAACAGCAAATGGAAGAGAGAGAGAGAGAGAGAAGCTGCCTGTTTTTCTTTTTTTTATTTAAAAATTTTTATTTTCAGTTCCAAATTCTTTTCCTCCCTCCAGCCCCTCTCCCACCCATTGAAAAAGCAAGAAATACAATATCAGTTATACAAATGAAGTAATGTAAGACATATTTCTACATTAGCCATGTTATGGAAGGGGGAGCAAGAATAAGAAAGAAAGTGAAAAAAACGATACTTCAATCTGTACTCAGAGTTCGTCACTTCTCTCTCTAGATATGGTTATCATTTTTCATCATGAGTCCTTTGGATTTGTCATGGATCATTGTGATGGGGTGCTTGGATGCCTGTGCTTGGACCCCAATTCCAAGATCGTATTTCTCCCTAGCCTCAGAAACACTATCCCTGGCAGTTACTCATGAGTGGGCCTCAGCAACACGTTTATCTCTCTCCCTGCTATAGTTACAAACCACACCTGTAGAAATTATTTGTTTGAACTGGCTTTGTATTGGCTCATAAAGATATTTGTACCCAGTGGATTATCTATACCAACTCCCTACCTCATTATCTGCATCCTGGACTCCTCATGTGTATCCTAGACTTAGGATATATGTACACTCCCTACATCTATCTTGTCAAACGAGACACTGATTGGTGGCAGACTGGGCAACCCTCAGCTAGTTAACTTACTGATGTAGCAGGCCTAAAACCACAACTTGGCTCCCCCTTGGGCTTTTCCTGGTGAACTCTGGTTAAAACACCTGCTCTGATCCAAAAAATGCATATTCCTTTAAGAACTGACCACTCCTTAACCTCTCCCTAATCCCACCCTGAATCACCTAGATAGCATATATGGCACATGTTTTACTATAGTTTATCTTATATAAACTTTAACTCAACCTCTCTAAAGTGACAGGTTCTTTAAGAACTTTTGCCCGCTGAAAAGCATAACAATAAATCTTTGCCAACTTGATTTAAAGAATGCTTGAGGGGCAGCTAGGTGATGCAATGGATAGAGCACCAGCCCTGAAGTCAGGAGGACCTGAGTTCAAATCTAGCCTCAGACCAAACACTTGACACTTACTAGCTGTGTGACCCTGGGCAAGTCACCTAACCCCAATTGCCTAAAAAAACAAACAAACAAACAAAAAAAAAAACACTTAAGAATGCTTGAGTCCATGAATTTACTCCAGGTGACCCTGTCCTGTACTTTAGTCCTTGAGGGATCTCTGAACCTCAGACTGCAACAATGGTATTGATCAGATTAGCTAAATCTTTCACAGTTAATCAGTTATTTTATTATAACAATACGTGTACAATATTCTCAGCATTCTGCTGATTCACCAGGAAAAGCCCAAGGGGGAGCCACATGGAGGTGTGGTTTTAGGCCTGCTACATCAGTAAGTTAACTAGCTGAGGGTTGCCCAGTCTGCCACCAATCAGTGTCTTGTTTGACAAGATAGATGTAGGGAGTGTACATATGTCCTAAGTCTAGGATACACATGAGGAGTCCAGGATACAGATAATGAGGTAGGGAGTTGGTATAGATAATCCACTGGGCACAAATATCTTTATGAGCCAATACAAGTCTTCCCAAGTTTTTCTGAAACCATTCCCCTCTTCATTTCTTATAGCAAAACAGTGTTCCATCACAATCATATACCACAATTTGTTCAACCACTCCTCAGTTGATGGAGGTTGCCAGTTTTTCATACCGAGGTATTATTAACAGTTGAGATCTTGCTGGCAACATTCTACGACTCAAAATGTTTGAATCAAAGTGCCAAATTAATCTTGATTTTTGCTGTGACAAGCCAGTCCAATTTAGTGAGAGTTTACTAAGTGCTTACTATGTGCCAGGCTCTCAGCTAGGCTCTGAGAGAAAAAGACAAAAAATGAAAGAAATCCTGCCCTCAAGAGCTATCTCCTAGAGGAGAACACATGCACTGATTAGTATTTTTTTTTAGAGACAATCAGGGTGAAATGACTTGCCCAGGGTGACATAGCTAGCTAGTGTCTGAGGCTGGATTTGAACTCAGGTCCTCTTGTAATAAGTAAACATTTAAAATATATATAAAGGTATAATGTGCAAGTCACTGAGATTCAGAAGAAAACTTGATATATACATATGTGTGTGTATACATATGTATGTCTGTATATACATATGTATGTATGTATGTATACACCTACGACATCAAATCACTTCAAACTTGAAACTGATTTTTGACATAAAAGCTTCCTTTCCATTTAAAATCCAATTTTTTTGCTCTTCCTACATTGTTATCACCTTCCTATCCCACAAATCCTCTACCTGCTTCTAATTTCATTGTGTAGATTTTTTTGGTGACCAGTAAATGAAGGACCTCCTGATAGGCAGCATCCAGCTAGCCAGTGGCTAGAGGACTGGCTTGGGAGTCAAAGAGTTTGGCCTCACGCCTCCAACTCACTCTCCCTGTTTGCGCCATGTTGGGCAAGTACCTTGGCCTAGAGTGGCTCTGTGACCTCTGTGACTTCAGTCATAAAATAAAGGGGTTAGACTGGCTGGTTGCTGGAGTATTTTCCAGCTTCTACATTTATGAATCTATAATTGAGGCAGCTTGGGTTGCTCAATGGTTACAACACTGGATGTAGCATTAGGAAGACATGAATTCTACTAGCTGTGTGACCCTGGGCAAATCACTTGATCTCTGCCTCAGTTTCCTCATCTGTAAAATGAGGATAATAATACCACCCACATCTCAGGGTTGGTGTGAGGATGACATGAGATAATATTTGTAAAGTAATTTACAAACCTTAAGGCAATATATAAATACTAGCTATTATTATTATTATTATCATTATAGTTCCCCAAAACAAAGTCTTGGCAGCTAGGTGTCTCAGTGGATAGAGCACTGTGAGAAATGATTATTTTTCTCTTGTATTTAATAACTAATAATTGAATCAGGACCAAGTTTTTGCCTTGTTTCTACTTCTTCATTTAGCAACCAAACAGTGTGGGGAATCTCTCTTAGATATTTACCCAGGCCAAGATCTAATCAAACAGTAAAAGAAATTCTAAGTTTAGGCTAATGGTTGCATTCCTGCTCATTGTGTTTGCTCTGACAGGTCTGGGAAAGTGTTGATTCCCCCTTTTGTCAGACTAGTGATGTGACAATGGATAAGGCTCTTTGACCAAGAGTTGGGTGACCCAAGTCACTATTCCAAGACACCTCCCATTGTGTTAACCAATCAGAGTTGATTGGTACTCCTCAGGTACACTTATTCTTCAGAGGGCATATAAACTGTGAGCCCACCTCCATGAGGGGTCTTTGGTGTAAGAGAGATGGCCAAATGATCAACTTTTTATTAATATATATTCTGGCCTTATTAATAAAATGATTAAATTACCCAAAAACTATATCTTTCAGAATTGTTTAATAGCCTGGAGTCAGGGAAACTTGAGCTCAAATCCAGCCTCTGGCACTTCCTAGCTGTATGACCCTGGGCAAGTCACTTCACCCTGTTTGCCTCAGTTTCCTCATTTGTGAAATGAGCTGGAGAAGGAAATGGCAAACCATTCCAGGATCTTTGCCAAGAAAACTCTAAATGGGGTCAAGAAGAGTTGGACATGACTACAATTACCAAATAACAAAATGGAAGAAGATTGAAGACAGCCTTGACCCCCAAGTCCTCTTGAAGAACATCTGCTAACATCAGGCTTACTGAATTGCTGCTCTTTCCCACTTGCTACCCAGTTGCTCACAGTGCCCTGGGATGTTTTCTGTTGAAACCATTAAAATGATCCCCAAATGCTACTGATTCCAAACAGCAGAGTGATTTCTTTTTTAGACATGGAAATGATCGCTCACCTAATACAGTACGATATAACATAATGTGACCTTTGGTTACTGTAGAACTTGTCTTTCCCAAGGTTTGAAACTTGCACGTATGTCCCTTAATTTTATCCTGCTAATTTCCTTATAAACTGAAGCATTCATTATAATGATCAGTTTATAAATGCAGAGGGAAGCTGAGGTATGACCCAGTTAATTTGCCAACCTCAGTGGCATAGAATAAAACCAATTCTAGTGACTCTCAGTTCAACATTCTGAAAAGTCCACAGGGCTTTTCACTTTTTACTATAGCTTTCTTTCGCACATGCAGGATGAGATTGCAGAGCTATTCTGAACCAAATAATAATAATTTTTATAGTACTTTGCATTTTCTAATAAAAACCTTTTAAGGGAGGTAGCATAAATATTATATCCCTTTTTTACAGATGGGTAAACTAAGGCTCCAAGAAATGGTGTGACACTGACTGTACCACAGCTAGCAAGTGGCATCGCTGGGATTGATTCTCAAGATTTCTGACACAAAGCCCAGGGGCTCAGTCCCTGACCACACGTGGCCAGTTCTGTTCTGGTACTGAAAATCTGTGTTGAACTGCCTGCTACTCAGCTCTGGATTCATATGAATTGCTGGGTTGAGTGTGAGGGATTGAATGAATCATTTGTCTTAAGTGCCCATTCCAGCTGTGCTGGGAACTTTTAAGGTAATCTAAATTTAGTTCACAACAGTCTAACAGACTAGACAAGACACATGAATTTTAAAAATAAAACACTTAATTCTGAAGTAAAAGCAATAGGAAAATACTCTCAGCAGATACAGCCCAAGGATTATAATAAGAAAAATAGCCAGCATTTATATAGGATGTGGAAGAAACAGGATATAAATAGGTGTAAAACATGGTATAAACAGGAATATATTACGTAAGAACAAGCCTTGTCTTTTTCTACTGCCTTGAGAAGGAAAGCACAGGGATGGGAGACCATTCTTTAAAAGTAGCAAGAAGAGAAATATATGGATTTTAAGGATATTTGTTAAGTGTGAAACCCCTGCCTTGAATCAGGACCAAGTTTTTTCGTCTTTCCTACTTCCTCATCCAGAAACCAACCAGTATGGGAAATAGACATCTGCCCCAGTGTCCCTTCTACTCCATACCAGTCACCAGTCCAGAAACAGAATGGTCTCCTGCCCCCACCTCCCCACTTCCTAATCTCTTCCCAACCTGGGGCAGTAATTCATTCAATATTGGAGTCCTGGGGCAAAGCTGACCTGGCTGAGAATGAATAATTCAAATATGGCTTGCCCCTCTATACCCAGCCTGGCCTCAGGATTCCACCAACTCTTGCTTTGACTATCAGGCAAGAACGGCAACCAGCAGCTCCATTCAGGGGTCAGTAATCAATATCATCTCCTGCAAAGGGGGTGACAATCTACATTCCCCAGGCTCCCTATAATTCTGTCATAGACAGCCAAGGTTCTTAACCATCCTGGCTCCCTCATCCCCATCCAGTCAGCCCCATCCCTCCTCTTCCATTGTTCCTTCTGGAACCCCCTTTTCTATTGTTAACAAACTATCCTTTACATTAGAGCTGTACCAGCCCCCTGGGAAATTGCTTTATACCATTTTATATTTGCTTATTGTTAGTAAGTTAGTAGGTATTGTTAGTTACCAGAACAAACCCCAAAATCTAAAATAGTTTTAGTAAGTTTATGTGGTTGCTTGGCAAAGGAGAGAGCTGAAAGAAGATGTGGTTCCTCTGTCAAGTTCCTTTGAGGTTTACATTATATAGAGTTCAGACAAGGGCATAAAGACATTTTCCTGATTGGTTTCACATAGGCATATGGTAGTATCCAGAGTAGTATCATATAGGCATAGGTAGTATCCAGAGAAAGGCAATTTGAGACGTATATCAGCAGGTAAGTCAATTTAATTTGGGGAACCTAAAACACAAGCTTTGCGTAGATCCCAAAATAAGACATGAGTGGAACCTGTACCCAAAACAAGCACTGGGTGGGATCTAAGAATTCCTTATAGCTATCCAGCTTCCCTGGAATCTCTCTGAGGTCAACCTGACCTCTACAGTGAGCTTTTGGTTAGACAATTTCTAGCTACATAAAGCTAGGTTCAAACAATCTTAATAAATGATAAATAATACAGTGTATTTCCACAGTATGATCTAACTTTTCTCCTGGGCTCCTTGTTGAGCCCATATCTGCTTTATTTCGTCATGGCCAGTCTCTTCTTGGCTCCTGGTGCCCATTACTGAATTGGGATGCTGGTAGTGTATTGATGAAAAAGTTTAAATTCTCTAGACCTTTCAAGGTTCATAAGGTTCCTCTGGCCAAGGTGAGGCAGAAGGTGAGGAGACCAAGACTGAGACCTAGATCCAAGGCTCTGTTAGTCAGTCAGTCAATGAACATTTATTAAGCACCTCCTATGTGCCAGGTACTGTGCTACAAATATGAATCCAAATGTGATATAAATATAAAAATATACAAATACAAATAGGAAAATATAGAGATACAAATATGAAAAAAAGACAGCTCTTGCCCTCAAGGAGCTTACATTGTAATGGGAGAAAACAATACATAAAAGGAAGCTAAAATGGAGGGAGGCTGTTTAGTGGGGCACCATGAGACGGCATAGTGGAAAAATTTTGGAGTTCAGCCTATAAGAGGATAAGACATGGCTGGCCCCCTAAATGGAAGTTCTGAGAGGAGCCATCCGATCAGAAGAAGAGGCTACAGAGGCAGAGATTTGTCCATGTGTGAATTCCAGGGCTGTCGTGAGTCTGTAGCACAAGAGGTTTCTGCGGCATAGTGGAAGAAGATTAAAGGGCAGCCAAGAGAGGAATGAGGAGGAATATTAAAATGTTTGCGTTTCTGCCGCACAAATGTCTTTTTGAAAATCATAATCGCTGGGCACAGGCATTACAAGCCATCTTAAAACTATCTGAGACCATCACAAACAAACATTCCGCAGAAACAAACCTTACATTGCCTCTTATTGCAATATGAAGGTTGTTTTCCAATTTAGACTTATCTTCCACTTATTTGACTATTCCATTTGGCAAATTTGATGTTTGGTCACATCGGTCAACAGAGTTTCTGTGAGAGCATAGCCAGTGTGCCAATGGTAGAAGAGAAGATAGTCAAATTAAAGAGGTGGGGGGGGTTTGGGGTGCTCCTAGATGCACATAGGCACCCCAAGATCGCGGGAGGTTTTGAGGTGCTGGGAAAAGCCCCAAATTGCGGGGCCGAATCTGCCTGAATGAATTCAACCCAAATTGTCTTTCAGCCAGAGAAAAAGTTTATTAAAGATAAATCACACGTAGGCCAGGTCACAGGAGGGTGAGAGGACTTGAGAGTCTCAGCCTCTGGGCGTGAGAGGTTCTCAGCATCAGAATGGGGGCTGGGGGATAAGGTGGGCAGGTAACGCTCATAAGGACAAGCAGGTGTGAGGCAGTCTCAGCCTTTTGGGGTGAGGAAAGCTCAGCATCAGAATTGGGGCAAAGGTGGATCTGAAGTACAGAAAGACTGTGGGAGGGATCTAGGAATGGCCAAGCAGTTTGAGGTGACTGGGGGAGGGGTCTAAGGAGATCTGGATGGGAGTGGCTAGTAAGCTGGGGTGAATAGAACTCCTGAGTCCTGGACCTCCTAGCTAGGATTAAGGTTGAGAAATGGCCAGGGGTCACAGGAAAGTAAAACAATGGGAAAGCCAGTTGATGGGGGAGGTGGTTGGAAAAAGGGTCCAGATGTTTGGAAGGTCTGAGAGATTTGAACAGACAATGAGAATAGATAATGAAGGGAACTGGAAGGTAGAAGTTTGCTTTCAAAGGGAGATAAAGAGAACTTTCAAAGGGAAATAATGGCAGTTTCTAAAACTTTAAGGTTTTCCTGGGACAGGTAGACAAACTGAAGCCAGGTTCTTTTTGGGGCCAGGAAGGAAAGCGCATTTGAATAAGATTAAAAGGCCAGGCTGAGGCTTTGGAAAGGAGGTAGGGGGAATCTCACCAAAGGGCTTAACAATAAAACTATTAGTGGCAAAGGTCTCAGCTTCTGAAACTGAATGAAACCCTCTTCAAAATCTCCAAAGACAGTCCTTTCTTAAAAAGGCAAATTTATATATAAACATTGTTAAACTCAATGTGATGCATGCAATTGAACTTTAAGTACATTTATCATTTAATACAGCACTTGTCATTAGCCAGTAGGAAGGTAAATATTTTACATAGAAATAAACTATTGATTTTTGTCAATTGGTTAGGTAGCTAAAAATAAATAAATAAATTTCCATCTCTCATCAAAGTACTTTGTAAAATATCTTAACCATTTTCTATTCCATATTTGTGCAAGTGTTTTCATTTATTCTTATTTTAAATCAAAATATTGTAATAAACTTAATGTGGAGCTAGATTTATGTTAAGCCAAATCTTGCAAACCTTTGTTCAAATAAAAGAGTCCAATATAAAAATATTTTAATATGACTACTACATTATTTTAACCATCTTCCAAGTTGTAACTTTTTTCATCAAAATGATATTTGCATTCAACAAAATTTGTAAAGAAGTTTAATATGAAGTCTTGCAGATAACAATAAGTATATGAAATCTTGCTGGATTACTTCTTTTTAATTCTTCTAGAATATTCTACACAAAATATTAATATAATTTTATATTTAGAGTTTTCATAATTATAGGTAGAATAAACATTTTATTTTATAATTATACAATATAAATTTTTATTTGAGGCTTTGGTGGGGGGCAAAATTTACCATTGTAGTTGTTGTAAGTACTTAATGAAAAAAATGAATATAATATTAAATTATCCTAGGGAGTTCACAACACATTTTTGTTGTTGAAAGAGATTCATGGAATAAAAATTTTGGGAACCACTGCAGTGCACCATACAAGTCCATCCCCTCATTCCCCTTTGACCAGAGTATAGGGAGGTTTATTCCCATTGTTTACACCAAATGACCCATTTTCTTAAGTCTAGAATTAGCTTAAATTTCTATGCTATTAAAGAACCATATTTATGTGTTAAACTGCTGTATCCATGTCTGCATGCTGCATAGAGAAAGCAATCAGAGAGGGAACCCCTGGAAAGAAAAGAGATTACACTGGTTTGTTTGGGTTTTTTGCCAAAAATCTGCCAACAGGGGACTCCAAATTCAAACAGAGAAAAGGGGAAGTTTTATTCTAATAATATCTGAGAACAGAGGGGGAGAGATCATTCACTGGGGTGCCCTGGAATAATGAATTAATTTGCTCTGAATTATCATGCAGTGGAGTGAGCTAGTGGCCATTATCTATTACACACACACACACACACACACACACACACACACACACACACACGAGCAAGAAAGGCAGATGAAGGAGAGAAACCCAAGGAAATTTCAGCTACCAGAAGGAAGGCGAGGATTGAATGAAGTGACGTACACCAGCTCTGTTCTCCATAGCTCATTGATTGACAGGACCTTTTCTTGATGAAGCCTGCTGGCCCTTTGTGACCTCTTCCTTCTCAGATGTTCAAGAGCCATTTATAAAATTATCTATTCAAGAATTTTGCCAATGACTATGGGCAAGCTCACTGGTGTTTGGTTTGTGGAATCTATTCTGTCAAAGAAGACAATAACAGTGCCATCTTATGTGTTTTAGGCATAAGTCTACCAGAAATTTTTTTTTATTAATTTAACATTATCATTTGAATTATTTATTCATTAGTCATTATTTATTAATTTGACATTATTTAAGCATTCTTGCTCAGAGAGAAACGTCCAAAACCAGCATGTCTCTCTCTTGAGAGTGTCTCTACCCCAAGATGATATAAGGTAATATTTAAAGGAATCTTGAATAAGGAAAAGATTACATAATATATTAAAAATATGGGTTGGGATTAATATTCCAGAACAATAGTCAATACTCAAATTCTTCTCTCTGTTACTTTTCTCAAGAATTCTTTGAATAAACAAAGGGACGTCTTCCCTCTGATCAAAGTCAATCTTTTCTGAATAAAGAAGAAGCTACTGGTCCTAGGTAGGTTTTAGTTTAGCCCAGTCTCTTGAGGGGGAAAGGAGGGCATGTGTGACAAAAAACCTTAACTGAACTAGAGGTAGTATTTATTAAAACGTTTGGTTTCTCGACTAATATTGAAATATGTTGCATATGATTGCACATGTATAACCTATATCAAATTGCTTATTGTCTCAGGAAAATGAGAGAGGAGGGAGGGAGAGAATTTGGAACTAAATTTTTTTTAAATGTTTAAAATTAATTGTTTTACATGTAATTGGGAATAAAAAATAAAATATTATTTCTAAAAAAAAAGTTTAGTTTTACCCTCAATCTGTTTCCTTAAAAAAATCCACCTAAGAAGACAAAGGAGCTTTTATATCACAGACTCTAATTTTCTTAATGTTTCTTAAAATTTCGTTTAAAAAAAGATTAAAAATGTTTCTTAGAATTTCTAGAGAAATTGAAATGAAAGTTCTCTAAATGTCACCACATTTCTTAAAAAATCAAGTCAATATTTGCTCTTTTCCAATCTTGTGATACTTCTGTTCTCCATAATCTTTCAGATATCAAAGTGGCTCATCCACCAGTTCTTTCCCTACCTGATAATGTAGTTCTTCTGGGCCAAGGGACCTGAAGCTAAAAGCTCTGTTAGAATCTTTTTACTACTCTTGGTTATCAATTCCCTATTAGCTATCTTTGTTCTAACCTTTCCTAATCAAAGGTCAGTCTCACTGGCAGAGAAAACAAGCAAAAGTAGATTGAGCAGACCTGCCTTCTCTCTAGTCAGCATCGTCCCATCTGCTCCCATACCTTCTTTGATCCTCCTATTTCCCCCAGTTTAGCTTTAAGTTCAGTAATTATTTTGTCCTTAGTAGACCCAGCTCATTCTGATCTTTATCCCTGATACAACCTTTATATAGTTTGCCACTTTCTTACATTAATCTTCTGTTATCAGCTCTTGCTTCCATTTTTTGTACATGTCCTTTTAAAGTTATTATTTTAATATTTTTATGCTTTTGTCTTTACATCATTTCTGGACTTCCCAAACCTAGCCAGATTAGATCTTCTCTTATTACAAAGAAAACAGTGAAGTAAAAACATCATATACAGTAGCTACATTTGAAAACGCGCAGCTTGCTAGGTCATGACTAATGCCAAGTTCAAATAGAACAAAATTTGTTTTAGAGATTATAAGTGATAAGCTGATACTGGGTCTATTTAATTCGAACTACAATTTAATTAACGCAATGAGTGTAAGCTGGTCAAGGGTTTTAACTCTGGCTGTCATGAATCTTCACTTGCCTATTATAATGTGTGGAGGTGATGTGCTGTTGTGTACCATATTACCAACAGTGGGGTTGATTTTTATTTAGAGTCCTTAATAAAATGGACAAAAGGAAGTATACTTCACCTGGAAATACTGCCATGCAAAAAAGAAGAGAACAAAAATTTGATGGAGCTAACTGTGTGAACGTGGTCATGGTCACTTTAAAATAGGTTGAGTTGTTAGTATGCCAGAATCCATAGTTTTTGTGGTTGCTCAGTCATCTCCAACTCTTCCTGACCCCATTTGGGCTTTTTTTTGGCAAAGATACTGGTGTGGTTTGCCATTTCCTTCTCCAGCTCATTTTACAGATGAGGAAACTGAGGCAAACAAGGTAAAGTGACTTACCCAGGGTCACACAGCTAGTAAATGTCTGAGGCCAGGTTTGAACTCAAGTTTTCCTGCCTCCAGGCCCTGGGGGCTCTAACCACTGTGCCACCTAGCTGCCCAGAATCTGCAATACAGAATATTATAAAATACAAGCAATATAAAAGAAAAAAATCAAAGTTCCATCAGCTTTTTGTGGTTTGCAAACAAGAAGGAATAGAATTGTTATAATGATAGAAATGGGGCATCTTTTAACTGAATGAATGGAAAATTGCAATCAAAAACCTATTTCTCTTAGTATAATACCCATTCAGATGGAATCTTCGAGTTTATTTTAAAGAAAATGGAAAGGAAGTGGTTAGTGAAGAAACTTATATTGCCAAGTGTTCATTGTGTGGAGGGAATGGATAAAACCTATATAGTGTGAGTCGGGAGAGGAAACATTTGCTCCCCAGAAAAAGTGACCTTAGAGGTCAAAGAAACAGAGTTAGGGATTGTGTAAATAGAGCCCTACAGGCTGGCCAGGATATGATAAGCCTCGCTGACTTCTTTCCTAATAGAAGATCTCTCTGTCTTAAATCTTTACTGCCAGGATATTCTGATAACAGTCTCCTCAGAAAAATGCATTATCACACAGGAACAAACCTGATCTTTGCAACTCCTGAGACTCCAAGGTGAACACTTTCTTCCCACAGCCACTTTATGTCTTGTCCATATCACTCAACCTTCCAAATAAGGGCTTAAGCAGCCCCACCTGAGAGGTTCATTGAACCTTCCCTTTGCCACAAAATGTCTCTCCAAGATTGCATGATACCTTATATACTTGTATCTTGCTTAATTGCAATCTACCTGGCAACTGCTGATCAACGGATGCGAATTAAACTTTTTCTCTTCTAGCCTTGTCTCTTAATTTATTGACCTCCAGTGAAACAGATCAGGTAGGAGGAATTACTCTCCAGGAGTTATTTTAGGACCTCTGGGGTTTGATCACTCTAAAAATCTAGTTCAATTGCATAATGTTAAAATTACTGGAGAAGTGGCCAGTGCATAAGACAACTCTAAATATCCTAAAATCCTGTTGTTTTGAAGAAAATAATCAAAGAAGGCTCAACAAATTTTTAGTGTGAATAAAACAGGCTTATTCTAGAAAAAGGATATCTTTCAAGACTTAAATTTCTAAGGAAGAAAAAGCTCAACATGGATTTAAAATTTGTAAGGAAAAGTCTAACATTTTTTACCAGGAGGTAATGTTGACAGAGATTTTAAACGAAAACCAATGCTTGCTTATGGGTTTGAAATCATTACACTCTGACAGGCTAGAACCATTCATTTTGTCTAGTTCCTTGGTGGTCAAAAAAGAAAACACATAGTAAGGGAATACGTATGGCCAAATCAACTTTGAGTCCAGCGCTCCGGGACCCAGTGTTCTTTCTCTCCTTCTGGAATACTTCCCCAGCTCGCTTCTTGAATCCCTCTTGGATCCATGCCCAGTTCTCTTCTGAAAGTGGATATGCTCCTTGAAGGTACGTCCTCTCCTGAATGACTGCCTCTCTGTCTACCTAGGCAGATCACCTTTTGTTGTGCTTCACTTTATCATGGATCGCAGCTACTGCATTTTTTACAAATTGAATCAAGCAAGTCTATTGGGGCCATTTTCCCAACAGCATGTGCTCATATCACGTATTTGTGTCACATTTTGGTAAATCTCGCAATGTTTCAAACTTTTTCATTATTATATCTGTTATGGTGATCTGTGACCAGTGACCTTTGATGTTGCTATTATAATTATTTTGGGGTACTACAAACCCCACCCATATAAGATGGTAAACTTAATAAAAAAATGTTGTGTGTGTTCTGACTGTTCCATTGATGGCTATTCTCCTGTCTTTCTCCCTCTCATTGGGCCTCCCTATTCCCTGAGACACAACAATATTGAAATTAGGCCAATTAATAACCCTATGATGGCCTCTAAATGTTGAAATGAAAAGAAGAATGCCTTCAGCAACCACAACTGTGATCAGTCATCAACACTGAGGCAAAACCCTCCACCAATAAAAAGATTATGACTCGCTGAAGGCTCAGATGATGGTTAGCAATTTTTAGCAATGAAGTATTTTTAATTAAGATATGTACATTATTTTAGAAATAATGCTATTATATACTTACTAGACAACAGTATAGTGTAAACATAACCTGTATATGCACTAGGAAACCAAAGAATTCACATGACCCACTTTATTGCAAAATTTGCTTTATTGAGGTGGTCTGGAACTGAACTTGAAATATGGTTTGCCTGTATCTTTATAAAATGTATATAAACACACCACTCCTTTGAAATACATATTGCAGGGTGTAAATGGAGAGGTCTAAACTAATGTAGCAGAACACCTTGCTGAATTTAAATTCCTCTGAATTTGTTAATCTTATCAAGTTTGTGTTTTGGGTGAAATATTTTCATATAAAAAAGGTTTTATGTCTCTGCTCTACTGCTGGCTTGAACTTTTCTGACCCGAAGGATGTGATGTCACCTACTGGGCAAGTAGCTCTACTACTAGATGCCATGGCCCGTGAAAGGGGAGTAGAGAGAAAATGTTTCCTCCAACCTTGGCACTTTCTGGTATAAGTTCACATGCCATACTCTTCAAAACTACTTCTAGCCTGGACTAATGTGAACCGACTGACTTTTGAACAGTTCCACTGTCTCTTAAGAGCTGTCAAGGGCATGGCTGGACACTGCTTGGCCAATGGTGTTGCCCCTTTCAATTCAATCAAGAAAAATTTGTTCATACTTCATAAATGGATTATTGCATTGAATGACATCTTTAAGGTTAGATTAATACTTTGTTATTGGCCCCTAACTTTTTGTGGTCAGTTCTTGGGCTGGAGGATTAGTTGAAGGTCAGCTCTTCTACATTAACATTTTCATAGCAAAATCGGATGGAATCATTGTGTGATTCTCTTCAGCAACGTTCAATTGGTTTGGTCTGGGTCTGACTCAGATTGGTCTCTTGGAAGTTCAGAATTAATATTGGAAAGAAATGAGGCACTTCTAGGTCATTCAATAGTTAGCAAAAGGTTGTTTACTTAGCTGTATCAGAGCAAGGATATTCAGTAAGGATATGCATTAGGGACAATCCTAGTTGATTCAGATGAGGGACTTCTAGCTGAGCATCAGAGTGGTACTGGAGCTCCTTGTGGCTTTTTGTACTCAGGGGACCAGGAAGGGATGTCAATGGCCTGAATCTTTGGTCCTCTGAGATAATTAAGTCTCTAGGTCAGTTTCAGTCCCTTTTAAAGAAAAACTAACCTAACTTGCATGAGGGCAACTGTAGGGTAGGATATTGCTCCCACCTCTACCCTTTGGTGGTAAGATCCTTAAGGTCTTCCTATATAATCACTGATCCTTATAATGGGTAAGGTAAAATTATCCTAGACCACCACTTACTTCATATTCCTTGGTCCACTAGCCAAGACCTCCTCCTCCTTGGGGACTGCAAGGGAGGAGGGAATGACAAATCTTTGCTTCATTACAGGCCTCTGAGGGGCTGCCTCCCTTGCTGTTTGGGGACCACTTCACCTTGGTATCCAAAAAGCAAGTCATTTCCCATCAATCCAACCCATGACCCTCTAAGGGCCAACCAATTCTAGATTACAGAAAGCAAATGGTTACAGTAGGCCTTCTTTTGCCTCTTTATATGCCAGTGGCCACCCCTGCTGGGGCCCTTGTCTCTACTCACTTTGCTGTCTACTCTGCCAGGGTTAAATTTTATCCCCTGTTCAGGGGCAAGATGACTGCCACTACCTGTGCCTGACTCTGCCCCTCTCTGCTGGGGAAAAGCATTTATTGAAGGGCTGTACTCTCACTGCCCCACTTTACTGGAATAACAACACTCTGGTTGCTGCTACCACTGGGCCTTGACTCTATTCCCCTATTCTGGTGCATGACTCCGTCACTCTATGCCCACTCTACTCCCCTATTCTTAGCCAGCTGTTGTAGACTAGAGTGTCACTGTACTTGGCTGGTCCATCATTGCTGATAAAGCCAAGACCCACCACATAGGATGCTCCAGGCAATTCCAGGTCATTCTGGCTGATCATGGCAGGGCTTGAGTTCTTCTTCCTGTTAGCGATTATGCTCTCCAATGCTGAAAATTCCTCCTGCTGTTAGTCAGTCCCTAGTGAGGAACACAGGAGATCCTGGTATTTTGAAATTTCAAGGTTGGCACCGACTCAAGATCTAGGCCTAGGAAAGAGACAAAAAGCAAAGTTAGAAAGACACAAAACCAGAGACACCTCTAGACATAAGCTTTATTTGCCTTGTCTAAGCAGTGGCCATTTTTGCCAGAGTGGGTGAATTCTGAATAAAAATTGAAATATAATTTTAAAACTTTCTTTGTTTTTCTTTTTTTTTTGCAACATGACTAATATGGAAATATGTTTTGCATGACTTCACATATGTGATTGATATATTGCTTGTCTTTTCAATAAGTGAAGGAGTGACAGGAAGGAAGTGGAGAAATTGAAACTCTAAATTTAGGGGGAAAAATGCTAAAAATAAATAAATAATAAATTTTAAGAGTAAAAAACCTGGGGTCCCAATGGATGTATAAGTAAATTATATCATATATGTAAGGGGCAATTAACATCTGTGGTACAAAAACTATTCTAAGTAATAAAGACACCCATTAAAGCTATCATTCCAAACAGCTGCACCAATTGTTCTGGGCTGGATCCAACTCAGCTTGGTCCTCAGCTAGTTTAAAACTGACAATAAACTGATTTGACACCAGTCTCATAATCCAAGGAAGTATCTGCTTGCTAAGAAGGGGAGGTAGAGTCAGACTGCTCTAAGTATTGTTCCAATAGACACATACCTTCTACAGGTTTCTAGGTGAGTGTTACCCCATCAACAAGGACAAATCTATTACATGTAGAACACTTTGTGGGTTTTGTTATAGTATCCTGGAACAGAAAAGAAACAGTTTTCAGAACATTTTATTTCATAATTTCTGTAGCTGACATTGTCAGCAAGTTCATTTTACTTACATAGCACTTTAAGAAAAGTCAGTCTAGCTCTCCTTTCTGAGATCCAATATTGTAATGAAATGAGATACTTGTAAGTCACTCAGTAGTTGACAAAAGGAGGTTTACATAGCTGTAACAGGGGAAGGATGTTCAACAAAGATAAACAGAGAAGGTCAGACAGAGTTGTTTCAGAAGAATAAAGCTCCCCTGCTTCTGAGTTTGCCCCAGTGGTCTTCTAAACAAGTTTCAGAGCTCACCTAGAGCTACTTGTGTCTATTTGTACTCATGTGACCAGAAAGTAATGACAGGCCTTTTATCAATTAAGGCTCCAGTATTCATGGCTTCAAAACTTTTTAAGGAAAAACTAGTCTAATTTGTATGGGGGTGGGTTAAGAGATTGAACCCACAACTTATGTGAATAAGAGCAAAGAAGGCAAGATGGTGGGGGTGACCCAAGATTGGGGTTTGGCAAGGCATAACTAGAGATAAGACAAGTTTAACAGCCTCCCAGCTTCCATCTCCCCCTCTCTTCTTCTCTCCATGCAACTGCCTAATTAAGACAAAAATTGAACATAACACTCTGAATCACATATTTTTGGTGGCTCAAAGACAATCTCAAGGATAAAATACAAAATCCTCAGCCTGGAATTTACATCCTTCATCAACATGGCTCCCCTCTATTTTCTAATGTTCTTTCATATTACTCCCCTCCACGTACTTACCATTCCAGAAAAACTGACTTGCTGGCTTTTTCCTGTACATATCACTTTACTTCTTTTTTGTTGTTCTTGTTTGTTTGTTTGTTTTTCAGGCAATTGGGGTTAAGTGACTTGCCCAGGGTCACACAGCTAGTAAGTGTCAAGTGTTTGGTCTGAGGTCAGATTTGAACTCAGGTCCTCCTGACTTCAGGGCAGGTGCTTTATCCACTGTGCCACCTAGCTGCCCCTCACATCACTTTACTTCTGATGGTCTGGATCTAACCTACCTTTCCATTCCAGCTAGACTTTTCAAATAATTCCCCTTTAAATACTCTACATTCCAGCTAAACTTGACTCAGCATTCCATCTTCCCCCTCTGTGACTTTACACAGGGAGTTCCTTGTCTCCTTCACACCACCTTGCAGAATTCCTGGCATGCTTCAAAGCACAGACTACAGGAGACCTTTCTTGATCCTCGCCCCTCCTTGTTAGCACTCTCTCCCTCTTGAAATTACTTTAAATGATTTTCCATACACCTTGTATTTACTTTTCTGTGTACATATTATATTCTTCCATCAGAATCTAAGTTCCTTGAGAGCAAGGACTATATCATTTTTGCTTTTTGCAAAACCTTTGCACATTGACTGTTGAAATGACTTGAAGTCAAAAAGGACCCACATGTACAAAATATTTATAGCAACTCTTTTTTTTTATGGCAAAGAATTGGAAATTGAGGGGATGTTCATCAGTCGGGGAATGGCTGAACAAGTTTTGGCATATGAATGTAATGGAATACTATTGTGCTATAAGAAATGATGAGCAGGCAGGCCTCAGAAAAACCTGGAAAGACTGACATGAACTGATGCTGAGTGAAGTGAGCAGAACCAGCAGAACATTGTACACAGTAACAGCCCACAATGTGCAATGACTAACTTTGATAGATTCATCTTTTCTTACCAATTCAAGGATCCGAGACAACACCAAAGAACTCATGATGGAAAATGCTGTTCACATCCAGAAGTAGAACTATGCAGTGTGAATTCATATCAAAGCATATTATTTGCTCGCTCTCTCTCTCTTTTTTCTTTTTCTTTTTTGTTTGTTTCTTCTCTCTCATGGTTTCTCCCATTGGTTCTAATTCTTCTTTACAACAAAACTAATGTGAAAATAGGTTCAATATGAATGTATATGTAGAGCCTATATCAGATTGCATGCCATCTTCTGGTGGGGGGAGGGGAGAGGTGGAGAGAAAATTTGGAACTCAAAATCTTATGGAAGTTAATGGTGAAAACTAAAAAGAAATAAAAAATAAATTACTTGAAGTGAATTAGCTTCCTTTCTCCTGGAAGGAAACATCACAAGCACCAATAAGTAAATAGAAAATGATTTGAGAAAGGAGAGAATAGGAGAGAAAGGAGAGAATAGGCTTCCCATTCCATGTGGCCCCTGAGTCAAGCCTTGATGGAAGCTAAGGATTCTGAGAGAACAAAGGGAGGAGAAAGTGCATTCTAGGAATTAGACATAGCTTGTAAGTAATGGAGTGCTGAATTGAACTGGTTTGTCAAGACTATGTAGAGTGTGTGAAGAGGCATTACAAAGTAAATCTGGAAAGGTAGACTGGAGCCACTAGCAAGGGCTTCAAATGCCAACCTTAGGAGACTTTTTTTTTTTTAAAGTCTTGGAAGCAGTAGGTTGTCACTGGAGGTGTATGAGCAGCAGAGGGACAAGGTCAGACCTACATTTTAAGATTATTTTGGCAGCTGTGTGAAGGATGATTATAAAGGAGACTTCCCCCATCCCTCTTAATCCCTGTGCCTTCGCTCTGTTAATTATCTCCTATTTAACCTGTGTATAGCTTGCTTTGTATATATTTGTTTGTATGTCTCCTCCTTTGAGGGCAGGGTTTGTCTTTTGCTTCTTCTTCTTCTTCTTCTTCTTCTTCTTCTTCTTTTGTATTTCCAGCACTTAGCACAGTATTTGGCATGTAATGGATACTTAATAAATGTTTATTGATTGATTAATAATTGATTGAGATAGACTGGACAGAGGGAGTCTAATTAGGAAGCTAATGCAATGATAAAGATGAGAGGTAATCAGGACCCAAATCTGGCGTCATATGAATGGAAAGAGAGAGTAGGATGGAAAAAGTGTTGTGAAGGTAGCAATGACAAGACTTCTAATGGATAGGATATAGGTAGAGGATGAAGGTTAGGGAAGAAATGAAGAAGACTCTGATTTTGCAGCTTGATTGCTTTCTGCACTCATGAAGGGAATGATCAGAAAGGAACAACAGATCCCACTGAAGTAATAAGGGAGCCAACATCCTGACATATATACAAAGCAAGCTATAGACAGGACAAGTCCCATATACAGGAGATAATTAACAGAGGAAAGTTAAAAGAAATATGATAATACAATACACATTTTGAATTATGCAGAATTATACATTACAATTGGAGAGGACCTTATAATTAAGTTATTAGAGATACTAGATCAGTAACAAAGAATGCATCTAACCTAGAGCTGAGAAAGGACAGACACAATGAGGAAAGGCAGCTTCAGGGAGCATTACCTCTTCATTTTTATTTATTTATTTAGTTAGTTTTCAACATTCACTTTTTTTTTTTAGGCAATTGGGGTTAAGTGACTTGCCCAGGGTCACACAGCTAGCAAGTGTCAAGTGTTTGGTCTGAGGCCAGATTTGAACTCAGGTCCTCCTGACTTCAGGGCCGGTGCTCTAACCACTGTGCCACCTAGCTGCCCCTCAACATTCACTTTTATAAAATTTTGAGTTCCAAATCTTTCTCTCCCTCCTTCCCTTCCCTCCTCCCTCCCCAAGAAGGCAAGCAATATATATAGTATATAGACTATACATGTACAATCATATTAAATGTATTTCCATATTAGTCATAGTGTAAAAGAAGAAACAGAACAAAAGGGAAAAAACATGAGAAAGAAAAAAGAAAACAGAGAAAATAGTATGCTTTAATCTGCATTCAGACTCTAGTTCTTTCTCTGGATGTGGATAGCATTTTCCATCACGAGTCTTTTGGAATTGTCTTAGATAATTGTATGGTTGAGAAGAGTTAAGTCTATCAAAGTTGGTCACCCCACAACGTTGTTGTTCCCGGTTCTGCTCACTTGACTCACCATTAATTCATATAAGTCTTTCCAGGTTTTTCTGAAGTCTGCCTGCTCATCATTTCTTACAGCACAATAGTATTCCATTACATTCATATGCTACACCTTGTTCAGTCATTCCTCAATTGATGGGCATCCCCTCAATTTCCAATTCTTTGCCACCACAAAAAGAGCTGCTTTTTTTTTGTACATGTGGGTCCTTTTCCTATTTTTATAATCTCTTTGGGATACAGACCTAGTAGTGGTATGAGCTCTTCAGAGCAAAGAAAAGTATAACCTTGAGGTTCTAAAAGGACCCTGACAAAGTGCTTAGAGGCCAATAGAGAGAGAGACAGAGAGAGAGAGAGAGAGAGAGAGATCTCAGGGGAACTTCTTGAAGACTACAGTAAGGGAGAAAAGGACAGCCATGCAACTAGGAATGTGTTCACATGTCTTTCCAAGTTTGAATCTACTCTCCCTAGGGACCATGTGTGTGCAGGGGAGAAGTATGCCCCCAGTTTAGGGGAATGTTTTTGTTGGCAATGCCCTTACTATACTACCCTAGTAAATGCCAGTTTCTAAGAGCCAATTAATTCTGGGTGGCTATTTAACAGTCATTAGGGGGAGCACGGTGAGTGGTGACTTACGAACAACAGTACTAGAAAAGCTATATAGCTCCTTTTCTGGAATCAGAGGGACTAATTCCAATTAACCTCAAGTGCTTAGTCCCTTTTTGAGAGTTCCCCACATTTAGAGTTCATCTGAATTTATGTCTTTGGTTTGAGTTGGGCCTACCTGTCCTAGCATCAGTGAAGAAGAGGTATGGTGTAGTTCAGGGGTGTCAAATAGAAAGGGGAGGCAACAGTAATACGTAACAGATAATAAGGATCCCTGCAGGCTGAATATTAACTTAGTTTTAAAATGTAATGTTATCTATGCTTTATTGTATTTTTATTGATTTTGTTAAATATTTCTCAAATTATAGTTTAATCTGGTTCGGCCTACAGCGGGGAGTGTTGCTCCTCTGCTGTAGTGGATAGAATGTTAAATTTGTACTGGGGAAGACCTGAGTTCAAATACTACTTCAGATGCTTACTAGTTGTCCTCAGTTTCCTCATCTGTAAAACAAAGAGGTCTGACTTTTTGATTTCCAACTTCTCTTCCACCTCTAATGAATTCATTATGCTATTTGTGCTTCAAGGACACCTGGAAGGATGTTGTCCAAATTTCCATTTAGATTGTCCTATGTAAAGGGGGGAGGAAATGTAAACTTCCTGTGTAAATTGGAGGGGAAACAACAGCCTACCCTTTGTGTAGCAGGCACCTATGGGGGTGTTTTCTCCCAGGACAACTTCATTTCTCACCTGAAGATGAAGGGATCATTGGAAGTTATGCTGACTTAGTGACTTTGTTGTTCTCAGTACTGCTTGTCAATCAAGTTGAGGGAGGCTATATTGAGGGAGGTTCTGTTGTCACCCAGTCTCCGGCTTTTATATTATCTGCTATCCAGCATGTAGCAGGTCACCTCCTACCTGTTAGCAAGCACATATCCTCTTATCTATAATCTCATTTCCTTATGATGCAGCAACTGGGGAAGAGCTGAAATGCAATGGTCCATCCTCTTTTGCTGACATAGACCTATCCAAATTGTCTTTATCTCATGATGAAAGTTATCAATAAAAGCTAACGCCATCTTGAATCCCTTGCTAATCTCAAGCAATCAACCTGTTGCTACCTTGAAATATTTTAAAATAAACTTTTAATTCTCTTTTTTTGAGTTTTGCCTCATTAATCAGGGCAAAAGCCAGAACAAAGATTTTTTTCCTTTTAATAGAATAACCTCCAGTTAAATCCAGTCACCAGTCCCTAAGGGAGACCCTAGACATGAGCTATACCTAAACTTTGAATGATTTTCCCAAAGACTCCAGGGTGAGAGGGAAGAAAGAGGAAGAGAGTATAAGAAAAGAGCCTGACCTCTATCTTTAAAGGTCAGGTTCCCAGATATATGAACCTAGATCTGAAAGCTTAGAATCCAGAGCTCTGGGAGCTGTCTGGAGGAGGTGGGGTGGGGGTGGGAACTGAGTGCCCCAGACCCCCAGACTAGAAACAGGATCTGGTTTTTATACTTTTAAATACAATAAAACTTTATTTTAAAATGTAAAAACAGGACTTCTGGGAGCCGAGATGGTGGGATAAACAGCAAATAGCTATAGCTCTCCCATATTTTACCTCCAAACAACCATAAAATAGTACCTCAGAAAAATCCTAGAAAAGCAAAGCCAGCAGAAGGACAGGGTGGAGCACTCTTTTAGCCCAGGAGACTTGGAGGATGGGCAAGAAAGGTCCAGATTACTAAGGTAAAGGGGGAGCACAGCCCAGATGGGAAGCATTCCAGCAAGCCAGCAGTAAACCCCAACTCAGCAAACCAGTGGAGACCCTGAGCCCCAGCGTGGTGGAGCAGGTAAATACCAACACACTAGGACCCCCCACATGTCTTTAACATAGCCAGGGGAACTGGCAGACTCTAGCTTCAAGAACCACCACATGCTTCAGTGCAGCCCAGGGTGGGCAGGTGTCTTACAGCAGCCAGACCCATGTACTTCAGCACAGCCCAGGGCAAACAGGCATCCTCCAGAGTCCAGACCTCCATGTGCTTCAGTGTAGCCCTGGGAAAATGCAGAAAAGCCCCACTTGGCCTCAGTACACACCAGACACCACCACCAGGACCCCAGCTCAGCACCAGGTAAGCTGCCAGACCCCTACAGACTCCAGCCACCAGCATCTGATGCCCCTGCTCACAAAGCCAATGACCAGTACCCTGGTCTCCAGCACAAGAAGCTTGGGACAGTGCCTCCTGTGTTCCAGCAGGAGAGCTCAACTTCAAAAGCCAAGAAATAGGCAAAAAAAAATTAGCAAGAAGCAAAAATGAACATTGACCACAGAAAATTACTACGGGGATAGGGAACATTAAAACACAAACTCAGAAGAGGATAACATTGTCAATATATCTATATCTGAAACCTCAAAGGGGAATATGAATTGGTCTCAAGCTGAAAAAGCCTTCTTGGAAGAGCTTAAGAAGGATTTTAAAAGTCAAGTAAAAGAAGTTGAAGAAAAATTGGCAAAAGAAATGAAAGGTATGCAAGAAAGAGAGAGTCAACAGCTTGGAAAAGGAAGGATAAAAATTGACTGAAGAAAACAATTCCTTAAGAAACACAACTGGTCAAATGGGGAAAAAAATCTGCTGAGGAAAACAACTCCTTAAAAAGTAGAATTGACCAAATGGAAAAGGAAGTACAAAAGCTAGCTGAAGAAAAGAATTTCCTTAAAAATTAAAATTGGATAAGTGGAAGTTAATAAGTCTATGAGACATCAAGAATCAGTCAAACAAAATCAAAAGAATGAAAGAATAGAAGAAAATGTAAAATACCTCATTGGAAAAATAATTGACCTGGAAAATAGATCCAGGAGAGATAATTAAAGAATTATTGAACTAGGGGCAGCTAGGTGGCGCAGTGGATAGAGCACAAGCCTTGGATTCAGAAGGACCTGAGTGCAAATCCAGCCTCAGACACATAACACTTACTTGCTGTGTGACCCTGGGCAATTCACTTAACCTCATTGCCTAGCCAAAAAAAAAAAAAAGAATTATTGGACTACCTGTAAGCCATGATTAAAAAAAAAAAAGAGCCTGAATGGCATCTTTCAAGAAATTATCAAGGAAAACTGACCTTACATCCTAGAACCAGAGGGTAAAAAAGTCATTGAAAGAAGATTCTACCAATCACCTACTGAAATAGATCCCAAAGTGAAAACTATAAGAAATATTGTAGCCAAATTCCAGAATTTTCAGATCAAAGAGAAAATACTGCAAGCAGTCAGAAAGAAACAATTTAAATATTGTGGAACCACAGTCAGGATTACACAGGATTTAGCATTAAGGACTTCTATATTAAAGGGTCAGAGGGCTTGGCATATGATATTCCAGAAGGCAAAGGAGCTTGAATTACAACCAAGAATGAACTACTCAGAAAAACTGAGCATAATCTTTCAGGAGAAAATATGGAAATTCAATGAAATAGGGGACTTTCAATCATTTCTGATAAAAAAAAAACAACAGAGCTGAACAGAAAATTCAGTCTTCAAATACAAGACTCAAGAGAAGCAGAAGAAGGTAAACAGGAAAGAAAAAAATTTATTCTATAAGGTTAAACTGTTTACATCCCTATGCAAGAAGATGATACTTGTAACTCTCAAGAGCTGTATCTTTATTAGGGCAATTAAAAGGGGGTATACATAGACAGAGGATATGGGTATAAGTTGACTTTGATGTGATGATAAAAAAATTTATTGATTAAGGGGTGAGAAAAAGATTGTACTGGGAGGAGAGGAAAGGAGAAGGCAGAATAGGGTAAATCACATCACATGAAGAGGTGCAAAGACCTATTGTAGTAGAGGGAAAGAAGAGGGGGGCAAGCATTGTTTGAATTTTACTTTCATCAGATTTGGCTCAGAGAGGGAATAACATATAACCAACATTCAGTTGGTTATAGAAACCTGTCTTACCCTATAGGGAAGTAGGAGGATAAAAGAAAGGAAAGGGAGGGAGGTGGATAGAAGGAAGGACAGAAGGGAAGGAAGAAGTAGTAGGGGAAAGGGGAAAGAAAAGGGAGGGGGGCTGATAGAAGGGAGGGCAGATTGAGGGAGGTGGTGGTCAGAAGCAAAACACTGGTGAGGAGGGAAAGGGTGAAAGGAGAGAGAAAAGGGGCAGCTAGGTGGAGTAGTAGATAGAGCTCCAGCCTTGAAGTCAGGAGGACCTGAGTTCAAATCTGACCTCAGACACTTGAAACTTAATAGCTATGTGACCCTGGGCAAGTCACTTAACCCCCATTGCCTCACCCAAAAAAAAAAGAGAGAGAGAGAGAGAAAAATATAAATGGGGGGGGGAGAATAGGATGGAAAGAAAGACACAGTAATCATAACTGTGAATGTGATTGGAATGAACTCTCCCATAAAACAGAAGTGGATAACAGATTAGAATAAAAACTATAATCCTAAAATAGGTTGTTTACAAAAAACACATTTGAAGCAGAGAGATACACTCAGAGCAAAGATAAAAGGCTGGAGCAGAATATATTGTGCGTCAGCTGAAGAAAAAAAAAGGCAGAGGTAGCAATCTTGATCTCGAAACAAAAGCAAAAATAGATCTAATTAAAAGAGATAAGGAAGGAAACTACATCTTGCCAAAAGATACCATAGACAATGAAGTAATATCAATACTAAACATATATGCCCCAAGTGGTTTAGCATCCAGATTCTTAGAGGAGAAGTTAAATGAGTTATAGGAAGAAATAGACAGCAAAACTATACAAGTGGGGGACCTCAACCTCCCCCTCTCTGAACTAGATAAATCTAACCCCAAAATAAACAAGAAAGAAGTTAAGGAGGTGAATAGAATTTTAGAAAAGTTAGATATGATAGATTTCTGGAGAAAACTGAATGGGGATAGAAAAGAAGATATCTTTTTTCTTAGTGGTATATAGCACTTACACAAAAATTGACCATGTACTAGGGCACAAAAACCTCACAAACCAATGCAGAAAGACAGAAATACTAAATGTATCCTTTTCAGAACAAAATGCAATAAAAATTATGTGTAATAAAGGGCCATGAAAAAAGAGACTAAAAATTAATTGGAAACTAAACAATCTAATCCTGTGGATCAAACAACAAATCATAGAAACAAGCAATAACTTCATCAAAGAGAAAGACAATAATGAGACAACACACCAAAACTTATGGGATGCAGCCAAAGCAGTTCTTAGGGGAAATTTTATATCTCTAAATGCTTACATGAATAAAATAGAGAAAGAGGAATCAATGAATTGGGCATGCAACTAAAAAAGCTAGAAAAAGAACACATTAAAAATCTCCAATTAAATACCAAATTAGAAATACTGAAAACCAAAGGAGAGATTAATAAAATTGAAATTAAGAGAACTATTGAAATAACAAATAAAAATAAGAGCTGGTTTTATGAAAACAACAACAACAATAAAATAGATAAACCTTTCGTTAATTTAATTAAAAAAAGAAAGAAGAAAATAAAATTACCAGTATCAAAAATGAAAAGGGTGAATTCACCACCAATAAAGAGGAAATTAAAACAATAACTAGGAACTATTCTGCCGAAGTGTATGCCAAAAAATTTGACAATCTTAGTGAAATGCATGAATATTTACAAAAATATAAATTGCTAAGATTCACAGAAGAGGAAATAAAATACTTCAATATCCCTATTTCAGGAAAAAGAAATTGAACAAGTCATCAATGAACTCCCTAGACAAAAATCTCCAGGGCCAGATGGATTCACAAGTGAAGTCTATCATACATTTAAAGAACAATTAATTCCAATACTACATAAAGTATTTGGGAAAATAAGTGAAGGAGTCCTACTAAATTCTTTTTATGATACAAATATAGTACTGATACCTAAACCAGGAAGAGTCAAAACAGAGAATGAAAATTATAAATCAATTTCCCTAATGAATATAGATGCAAAAAATTTTAAATAAAATGTTAGCAAAAAGATTATGGCAGCTTATCTTGAGGATAAAATACTATAACCAAGTAGGATTTATACCAGGAATGCAGGGCTGGTTCAATATAAAACTATCAGCATAACTGATCATATTAACAAAAAAACTAACAGAAACCACATGTTTATCTCAATAGATGCAGAAAAAGCTTTTGACAAAACACAACACTCAATCCTATTAAAAACACTAGAGAGCATAGGAATAAATGGAGTCTTCCTTAAAATGATGAGTAGCCTCTATCTAAAACCACCAGCAAGCATATGTAATGGGAATAAGCTAGAAACATTTCCAATAAGATTGGGGGTGAAACAAGAATGTCCATTATCACCACTGTTATTTGACATTGTACTAGAAGTGTTAGCTTTAGCAATAAGAGAAGGAAAAGAAATTTAAGGTATTATAATAGGCAAAGAAGAAACAAAGCTCTCACTCTTGGCAGATGATATGATGATATACTTAGGGAATCAAATAAAAAATTATTTGAAACAATAAACAACTTTAGCAAAGTTATAGGATATAAAATAAACCCACATAAATCATTGGCATTTCTATATATTACTAACAAAGCCCAGCAGTGAGAGATGGAAAGGGAAACTTCATTTAAAGTAGATAATATAAAATATTTGGGAGTCTACCTGCCAAGACAAACCCAGGAACTATATGAACACAATTACAAAACACTTTTCACACAAATAAAGCCAGATCTAAGTAATTGGAAAAACATCAGTTGCTCATGGGGAGGCTGAGCTAATATAATAAAAATGACAATTCAACCAAAATTTACTTATTCAGTGCCATACCAATCAAACTACCAAAAAGTTATTTTATAGAGCTAGAAAAAGTAATAACAAATTTCATCTGGAAGAACAGAAGGTCCAGAATATCAAGGGAATTAATGAAAAGAAATACAAGGAAAGGTGGCCTAGCTGTATGAGATCTAAAACTGTATTATAAAGCAGCAATCATCAAAACTACCTGGTAGGGAAGGGAGGGAAGGAGCAACAAATTTGGAACTCAAAATCTTATAAAAGTTAATGTTTAAAATTATCTTTACACGTAATTGGGAAAAAAAATAGTATTAAGTGGGGGGAAAAATAAAATGTAAAAACCTTCTTAACTTGCAGCCATACAAAAACCTGCAGCCTATGGATTTAACCCACAAGTTGTAGTTTGCCTTCAAAACTAAAAAATGAGATCATATAAGTAAATAACTAATATTCATCTAGTAATTTAAAGTTTATAAAACTAATTATTATTCTGTTTCTTTTCAATTAATTCATTTTTGGAGGCAATTAGGGTTATGAGCTGCCCAGGGTCACAAAGTTAATAAATGTATGAGGCCAGATTCGAATTCAGGCCCTCCTGATTCCAGGGCCAGGGCTCTATCCACTGCACCACCTAGCTACCCCTTGTTATTGTGTTTCAAGACAGCATAATTGATAGAATTGGGCTTGGAGTTCAGGAAATCTGGACTCAAGTCTCACCTCTGACTGATACTGGCTCTATGTTGTTGTTCGTCCTTCATTCTCAAAGAGGACCAATGACATCAGGAGGTGATGTCTTGACTTGCAAGTGAATTGTATTTGAGTGAGGCAGAGCTGTGCAAAGTCATCAGCCTCACTCTCTCCTCCAGAGTAGTCCAGTGGCAAGACAAAAGTCAAGATGACTGGTGATGGTGCAGGAGTCAGTGGGTGACCTTGGTGTTTTTAAACTAAGGTCTTTCCTAGGTCTCAGTTCTTAGTCTGAGGCAACACCCATTCAGTGATTGAGGGCTAGGTAAGGATTCAGACAAAAGATGGCCTTCTTTGCCATCACAAAAGAATCAATCTGGGAGGGGAAGACCTTTAGAGTTTCTGGCCAGAATAGAAAACAGTTGCTATTTACACTCACTCTGAGCCATCAAAACCCAAACAATGAGCAAAAGAGGCTTGAGGCCAGAGTAATTGTAGTCAAGGAGCTCCGTTTGAATCACAATGGGCTTTTTCAAAGCCTGTTTTATCAGATCTATATTTCAAGAAATCATAAACGAAACCTGTACAAGACAAAGAGTTAATCATCCCAGCTTTTGGAGGGGGGGGAGAAATGATAAAATAAATAAATGGGAATTTTTTTTTAAATCTCAAGATATCTTACAAAATATAAGCGACCAAAAATTAAAGATGTGACTCCTCATGTGGACAGAGGGGAAGGAGGAGAAGCAGAAGGAGGAGGAAAAGAAATTTCTACACTGGAGAGTTCTTAAGCTGATGAAATCACAGATCCAGCCTTTCCTTCTTCCAATATTAAAAATCCTCTTCTGTCTCAAGCCATTAATACTTGCTAATTCTCACATTTCTTCCCAGTATTCCAAACTTACTCACCAAGATTCAATCCTGATATCAAGTTAGTCCTTGGTGTTTTTTCATTTTGCAAAGTCAAAAACACCTGGAAAATCTTAGTCAGCCAACAAGCATTTGTTAAGCACTTTCTATATGCCAGACACTAAACTAAATACTAGGGATGCAAAGAAAAGCCAAAATATAGTCCCTGCCATCAAGGAGATCAATGAGGGAAATAACATGCAAAAATTATATACATGATATTTACAGGGTAAATGAGAGGAAGTCTCAGAGGCAAGGTACTAGTAGTTATGGTGGGGAGGAGTTGGAAGGGTTCTGGGAAAGACCTTCGACAGAAGATGAGATTTAAGCTGTCTTGAAGGAAGCAAAGAAGTCCAGGTTGAAGAGAGAAAGAATTCTAGGTATGGGGACAGCCAGTGAAAAAACATGAAGTCAGGACTTCCATAGTCCAGTTTCCAGTGGGCAGCAAAATGGAACAAAGAGTTCTAGTTGGCCCCAGGTATTTTTTCCCAAAATGCCTATTGCTTCCTCCCATAAACGCTGGGAAATCTGACTTGCGTCGTGGTTAGCCCCAATTTTCGAAAGTCACTCAAGCCACTTTACAATCTTGCCAGTGCTAACCAGCTCTTAGATAGACCTTAAGTAGGCTGTAGCACTTCCTAGATCAGGATGGGACCCTGGAGAGCTATGTCATAGACTGGCCAGTGTCCTCACTAGATCATTTACTTGAACATTAATAAATCATGTCTAGGCAAGTTCACTGTGAGTGCAAGCCATGTCTTGAGTGTGAACTGTGTCTCTCCTTAGATCTGAATGGACTATGACTACTGGTGTGTATAAAACATTAGAAAAAACAGGCTTTAAGGTCTCACCTCACAGCCATCAAACTGGCAGGTATGACAAAAGCAGAAAATGACAAATGTTGGATGTGGGAGAGGCTATGAGAATACATTTATGAGTTGGCCCAAGCACTCTGGAAAACAATTTGGGATGATGCTGAAAAAGTTACTCAACTGTTCATACCCTTTGACCCATTGATAAAATTACTAGGTCTAAGCTCCAAAAATATTTTTTAAAAGGATTTATATGTACAAAAACATTTATAGCAGATATTTTCACAATGGCTAAAAATGAGAAATTAAGATGCCCTAATGGGGAATGGCTAAATAAATTGCAGCATATGAATCTAATGGAATATTTCGTACCATAAGAAATAAAAAGACAAGATGGACAGTTTCAGAGGAAAATGGGAAGACCTCTATGAACTGAGGGAGGTCAACGGGAGCAGAATTAAGAGAACAAGTTAACAATCAAATAGAGAAAAACAACTTTGAAAGACTAGAACTCTAATCACTACTTTAATAAGCTAGGAGTCCAAAAGACTAAAGAGGAAACATACGATTCACCTCCTACTAGAGAGGTAATAAATGCAGAGAGACACATATATTTTTGGGCCAATGTAGGAATTAGTTTAGTTGGATTATGTATATTTATGATGAGGGTTTTCTTTTTCTTTTTTTGGTTGCTGTTCAAAAAGGGGTGGGGGGAATGGAAAGGACAGAATATAAATGCGTGTAAAAATAAATTAATTTATTTTAAAGAAAAAGAAGCAGAGGAAAGTCACAAGCAAATAGGGTAGATGGAAAATTGGCAGATCATGGATTTATGGGAAGACATAAATAAGAAATACATGGGATGAGAAAGCATAGAAATATAATTTACATAGGTGGGAAAGTCTACATCAATGAGACCAAATATTGTGAAGATTTTTGACTCAAAATCAAATAGATAGTGATTATCTTTGAACATGAATTATAAGGTGTGTGTATGTATGTGTTATAGACACACATATTGGCTTTTACTAGTAAGTATGAAAATGGGGCTAAAATTCTGCAATATGAATATGTATATCAGTACTAATTCCACATGACATATATTGATTGAATATTCTGGTCTCTAATGTTTCCCACACATTCTACCAAAAGGTTTTTCACTCCTTATTCTCTGGTTCTTTTGAGTTTTTCCTATTCACAATGCCATTTAGTAATTTAAAATTTGTAGGTAACTGTGTAGCTATGTGTCAACATCAAAATGTCCTTCGCCATACCAGTGGTTCTAAAACTTTTTGGTCTCAGGATCCCTTTCTTTACCCTCTTAAAAATTAAGGATCTTCTCTCACAAAGAGCTTTGTTTATATGGGGTGTGTGTGTGTGTGTGTGTGTGCGCGCGTGTAGAGATTGATATATACTGAATTAGAAATGTAAATGTCTTAGTATTCTTATGAAAATAGTTTTGACCTCAGAGACCCTCTGAAAGATGCCCACAGTTTCCCTGAGACCATATTTTTAAAACTACTGCCCTAAAGAGATAGGGACCATATAGGTCAGATGATACCCAGGGATCTATGGACCAGACTCTGAAAACCACTGCTCTAAATAACTCCAACTTCATTTTTCTTAAATAGCACTTCACAGAAAATCTTTCCCTTTTTCCTGAAATTTCTGATATTCAGGAGACTTTTTTCTTGTTCATTGGACACTCTTTGGATAATACAAATTTTAAAATTATCTAACCTTTGAAAAGGGCAGCTGGATGGCACAGTGGATAGAGCTCCAGGCCTGGAGTGAGGAAGACCTGACTGAGTTCAAATCCAGTTTCAGACACTTAGCTGTATGACCTTGGGCAAATCACTTAACCTCAGTTTCCTTCAGTTTCCTCATCTGTGAAATAAGCTGGAGAAGGAAATTGCAAACCACTCTAGTATCTTTGCCAAGAAAACCCCAAACAGAGTCATGAGGAGTCAGACATGACTGAAACAAATGAAAACTAATGAAACTTTGAAAAAGACAGAATAGTCATGAGTAGAAATACAATGTAGAGATTCTGTTGAATTCCTACAATTTAGCACATGCTTTCTCATTGTATTATGTATGTTAGAAATGTGTCTCCAAGACCATGTATAAATACTTCTTTGAATCCTTCATAGGACATACAGGACAATGCCTCAATAGCGTCAGCGTTCAATGACCTGAGTGACCTCTATTCACCAAGAGGATGAATTTCAAACTCACCTTTTATTATCAGAACCTTCATTACCAGAGGTAGAAATAGCATTGGTTGTATATAGAAACATTCTAGTATGTGTATTCCCTCCCTTCTTTCTCCTTTTGGTGCCACAGCTGGGTCTCTCCCTCTCTCTCTGTACCCAGGTCCCCTTCGTTGAAAGGATCTTTGTTTCCAGAACTGGACAGCCACCTTATTATACTTGTTAACCGATTTACCAAGGTTACTGTTAACAGGATTTTACTGAGCCAGTCTCTAACCTGAGAATGATGAAACAGCAGGTCACAGACAAAGTGCCAGTAATCAGGTAGCCATTTAATTAATTAGTTTCATTATGAGGAACAGATTTGCAATTCAGGGATTCTCCTGATTGGAATTCCAGGCTGCTGAAGTGAAGACAGAGATTATGTACATAAATCCCAAGTGGGAAGGGAGGGGACAAGATGACTACAAACAAATCATTCTCAGGGCCAGAGGGGTTTCTCACCACAAACCAACAAGTGGAAGACAAAACAACTCCAGAGTCCCGTGGGAGCAATATTGCTCGACTACTTGGTGGGTCACAGGATCAGAGTTCTGTGACAGGAATAGATTCTACAGTCTGATTCATTTCACTTCAGGAACGCAGGCAGAAGGAAGCCAGTGATTGTGAGCCTTGTCAAAGTTTGATCAGTTCACGCTGCACTGTTAGCTCTCACAAGAGAAGCAGTTCTGCAAAATCTAATCTATTAGTATATTCATTACACATATGTCAATTATTATAAAAATCAGAATTCCCTTCACATTACAAAGGCTCTGCGTTGCCTCAGCCACTAACCTCTTTTCTCATCAAGTTCATCCAAAAAAGGACATGATTTTTACATCTTATTTTGATTCTTATCTTTTGTTTTAACTTTACTTTTATTTCTGATCACATACCTCCCCACCTCTCCTGCTCAATAAGCCATCCCTTTATATCAAATTTTTTTAAAGAGAGGAAAAAAAACACTTCAGCAAAACCAATCAATATATTAATCACGTTTGACAGAATAAGCAGTGTTCCATACCTATGGTCACCAACTCCACAAAGTGAGAAGGGAGGTGCTTTTTCTCAGCTGTCCTCTGGGACCAACCTTGGTCATTATGATTACATAGTATAGAGTTTTATTACCTCATTTCTTCTGTTTATGTTGTTACAGTGAACATGCATAATGGTTTCCTGGTTCTGCATACTTCATTCTGCATCAGTTCACGTAAGTCAAAAAAATCCAGGTTCTGGCCAAAATGGCTGCCCAAACAGGTGGGAGACCACCCAACTCCAGGGGTGTCCTACAGCTGGCTTTAACTGCCTTGCCAGAGTTGATTGCTAAATTTTTAATTACACCTCAGAAATCCACACATTCTACAAAATGGTTTGATTTTTTGTTTTGTTGGTTATCTAGACTTAAGAAAATGTTAATAGTGAAGATTGAACTTTAGAAGTATCTTGTGTACATTTTTTTTTGGAGACTTTTATTAAGCACCTACAAGGACCTGTGATTTCATTGGTATAGGGAGCTTCCAGGTGAGGAAACTTCCTTTGCTCATTCATGAAGGCAGCTTTTCCACAGTCTATAGCCTTAGAAAGTTGTCTGGTCGACTGAGAGGTTAAGGATTTTCCCTGAGTCACACGGTAAGTATCAGAGGCAGGATTTAAACCCAGGTCTTGGGTTTAAGGGGCAGCTAGGTGGTGCAGCAGATAGAGCACCAGGCCTGGAGTCAGGAAGACCCGAGCTCAAATCTGACTTCAAAGACTTCCTAGCTGTGTCACCCTGGGCAAGTCACTTAACCCTGTTTTTCTCAGTTTCTCATCTGTAAAATGAGCTGGAGAAGGAAATGGCAAAATCTTCCAGTATCTTGGCCAAGAAAATCACAAATGAGGTCAGGAAGAGTCGGAAATGACTGAAAATGATTGAACAACAGCTTTGGGTTTAAGCTCTGGACCCTCTCTCTATCTACTGTTCTACCTAGAATTTGAGATAAAAATCAAATCCTATTTGTTAAAGGAAAAATCCTGGTTTGGACCTTACTCTGGTCAATTAAAGGCTAACTCAGGAAATAAGACAAAAAGGAGTTTATTGGCACCCCAAGGCATCAAACAGTTGGAGTGGGGCCCTGCCACCAAAATTTTCACTTCCTTAACTTTATTTTCCTTTTCTTAAGTTCCCTCTCCTTTTGACCATCAGACACATTCAACACAATTCCCCTAAGTTCACCAATAGTTTTCCCACTTCAACCAGGACAGGATCTATGAAAGTAATCATGAATGACTGCTGCCAACTGATTAACAAAGGCTGAAATGATGACTTTTAGATCAGGATCATTTTCTGGATTGAACTGAACAAATTTCTGGGTGGCAGCATACAAAGGAATAAAGAAAGCAATTTCCTTCAATCTATCGGTTACTGTACCGCCTGCTCTAGATTGTCTTAGAGAGTGATTTTTGCATTACTGAATGTTCCCCAGTTCCTCTGTTATAATTCCAATTTGGGCTATTCTGGGCCATATGATTCTGTTCTGTTCATCCTCTAACTTTACTGCATCGGACAGAACCTTTGCCTTGTCATCGTTTGGGGGAAAGGCATCTAATAACTCATCAATATCTTCCCAAGTGGGTAGCTAGGTGGCACAGACATTACTAGCTGCATGACCCTGGGCAAGTCCCTTAACCCTGTTTGCCTCAGTTTTCTCATCTGTAAAATGAGCTAGAGGAAGAAATAGCAAACCACTTTTTAAAAAAAATTTTTAATTTAAATTTTTTTTAATTTTTAGACAATTGGGGTTAAGTGACTTGCCCAGGGTCACACAGTCAGCTAGTAAGTATCTGAGACCAGATGTGTACTCAGGTCCTCCTGATTCCAGGGCCAGTGCTCTATCCACTGAACCACCTAGCTGCCTCCTGCACACAGTCTTTACAAACACACCCAACCATTCACCTTTCTGTAACCAATGTTCCAAGAGAATTTCTAATCTCAATCAATCATCAAACATGCATTAAGTGTCTAATAGGTGCTGGGGATGAAAAGATAAAAATAAAAAAAAAGGAAAGAAGCAGCTGCTGTCAAGCATTTCACATTCAATAGGGGTCTAAGTTTTATCGCCACTGGAATTTTTTGTATGTGTTTCTGCCTTTCCCTTATTCTCCCCCACTCTCTTTCTTTATAAATAAATCCAACAGTGGAACCAATACCAGATTCCAAACTGAATGGATCAACTTTACAGATCCCCCTGCAAACAGCAGCCCCATGAACTTTTAAAGATTTTTACCCTAACTTCATCCCCTACTGCTTTTCTTCCATCAAAGCATTACTTTCAGGATTATACACTTACCTACTCTCTTCTTCCTGCATGTGTGGAACTCAAATAGAAGTAATTATTCCTTTTGTCCCTCTCTTCTTTTACTTTTTTTTTGTATTATCAAATATACAAATATCATTTCAACAATTAAATATTTATTCATTGCCTACTATGTGCCAGGCACTGTACTAAGCACTGGAGATAAAAAAAAAAAGAGGCAAAAGACAGTTCCTGTCCTCAAGAAGCTCACAGTCTAGCAGAGGAGACAATATGCAAACAAATATATACAAAGCAAATCACATGGAGGATAAATTGGAGATAATTAATAGAGGGAAGGCACTTGAATTAAAAGGGGTTGGGGAAAGCTTCCTGTAGGAAGTAGGATTTTTTTTTTTTTTTTTTGGTGAGGCAATTGGGGTTAAGTGACTTGCCTAGGGTCACATAGCTAGTAAGTATCAATTGTCTGGCCTGAGACTGGATCTGAACTCAGGTACTCCTGACTCCAGGGCCAGTGCTCTATCCACTGTGCCACGTAGCTGCCCCAGGAGGTAGGATTTTAGTTGTGACTTAAAGGAAGCCAGGGAGGTCAGCAGGCAAAATTTGGGAGGGAAAGCATCCTAGGCATAGGTGAGAGCTAGACAAAATTCAAGGAGCCCAGAAATGGAGTGTCTAACCTGAAACAGATATGTTTGTTCAGGGGCCAGGAGGCCAGTGTCAGTGGATGGAAGTGGGGAGTAAGGTAGGATGGACTAGAATGGCTTGGAACATGAAACAGTGGATTTTGTATTTGATCTTGAAGGCAATATGGAGCCACTGGAGTTTACTGGGAGGGAGTGACAAGATCCAATCTTCAATTTAGAAAAATTACACTAGTGGATGAATGGAGGATGGATTTTATTGGGGAGAGATTTAAGGAAGGCAGACCCATCAGCAGGCTCTTGCAATAATTTAGGTGTGAGGTGATGATGGTCTGCACCAGACTAGTAGCAGTATCGGGAGAAAGAAGGGAGAATATTTGAGAGGAACTGCAAAGGTGAAATTGACAGGCATTGGCAACAGCTTGGATACGGGAGCTGAGATAGGTGGGGCATCCAGGATGACATCTATGTTGTTCACCTGAGGGACTGAGATGATGATGTTGCCCTCTGTTGTTAGTCCTTGGGTTTGGAAGAGGACCAATGACATCACAGGGTGATGTCTTGATTCCTACATGAATTGGATCTAAGGCAGTTACACAAAGCTGTCAGCCTCACTCTCTCTTTCAGAGTTACCCAAGTCCAGTGGCAGGATAAAACTCAAGATGACTGGCGATGGCCCGGGATGTAGTGGATGACCTTGGAATCTTTGACCTAGTTCTAAGTTCTCCACATTGCCTGCTTCAGCCACCTTCATGGCCTTTGGAACACATTATTCTCATTCTGACAGGGAAAACTAGGGAGGTGTCTGCCCCAAGCATGATGCCCTCTAGTATAATAGGGAAGGTAGGAAGATAGTGCAATGGGCCTAGAGTCAGGAAGACTTGAGTTCAAATCTGACCCCAGACACTTACTAGTTGTGTGACCTGGGGCAAGTCATTTAATCTTGTTTGCTTCAGTAATCTCATCTGTGAAATGAGCTAGAAAAGGAAATGGCAAACCACTCCAGTATTTTTGCCAAGAAAACCCCAAATGTGTAGAGCCTATATCAGATTGCAAGCCCTCATGGGGTGGCAGGAATGGAGAGGGAGAAAATTTGGAACTCAAAATCTTATGGAAGTGAATATTGAAAACTAAAAATAAATAAATTAATTAATATAAAAAAAGAAAAAGGGGGAAAAAAGCCCCAAGTGGAGTCATGAAGGGTCAGAGATGACTGAAATGACAAAAAAGAGGGGGGAGGGTTTAGGGGAAAGAGAAAGAGTCTTGTTTTGGACATGTTGAGTTTAAGGAGTATACTAGACATCTAGTTCCAGGTGAGATTGGAGGTCACAAGAAAAATTGAGGCAGGATAGATTTGAGAATCAATAGCATAGAAATAGTTATTAAATATATGGTTGTTGATGAGATCAAGTGAAATAGGATAAAGGCAGAAGAAAAGAGGGCTCAGGACAATTACCAGAGGGAGACCTAATTGATCTTATTCCCATCCCTCCAAATCCTGATTATGACCTTTATGTATTAGTCTAACTGATCTCATTTCTGGCTTTTTAACTGAGTCAATTTGGTCTTTGTTGCCTTAAAATTCCAACACTTTAGTCATTCTGATAGAACTTCCCACCCCTAAAATGAACCTTTTAGATCTCTCTAGTCTGAAGCCTTTCTTCTAGCCCCATGGTTTCTTTCTCCAATTAGCTTTCCCAATACCTTTTCCCTAGAGATCACCACAGAAACTCTCTGCACTTTTTCTTGTGAAAATAACATTCATGATTTACATAACATTATCATGATTAATCATGATAACATGATTAACTCCTCCTCTTTTTTAATTAATTTATTTTGATTTATCAACAATCACTTCCATAAGCTGAGTTTAAAATTTTTCTCCCCCTCCCTCCCCAAGACAGTGCACAATCGGATATAGGCTATACATATACATTCCTATTAAACGTATTTTTCACATTAGTGATGTTGTAAGTAAGAATTAGAACCAATAGGAGGAACCACTAGAAAGAGGAAAGAAAACACAACAGATGAAAAAAAATAGCAAATAGAATGCTTCGATCTGCATTCAAACTCCATAGTTCTTTCTCTGGATGTGGATAGCATTTTCCATCATGAGGCCTTTGGAGATGTCTTAGATCCTTGTATTTCTGAGAAGGGTTAAGTCTATCAGTATTAGTCATGGAACAATGTGGCTGTTCGTGTGTACGATGTTTTCCTGGTTCTGCTCACTTCACTCAGTATCAGACCATACAAGTCTTTCCAGGTTTTTCTGAAGTCTGCCTGCTCATCATTTCTTATAGCAAGATAGTATTCCATTACATTCATATACCACAACTTATTCAGCCATTCCCCAATGGATGAGCATCCTCTCAATTTCCAATTCTTTGCCACCACAAAAAGAGCTGCTATAAATATTTTTGTACATGTGGGTCCTTTTTCCTCCTCTTTTTTCCCCCTCCTTACTCTGAGATTATTTCAGAGAAAAGAGCTCCAATAAACCAGACAGCTAAACGTGTATAACTATCCAACAATTCAAACCAAGAAGCAACTCCTAGGTGCCATGCCTTGTGGCTAAGATCTGAGCATACAAAGAAAGGCAAAAAATACAGTCCCTGCTCTCAAGAAGCCCAGTTTAATGGGAGAAACACATAATCCACTATGTACAAGCAAGATACAGATAGGATACATTGGAGATAATCAGAGAGTAGGCACTACCGTTAAGAGAGATCCCAGAAGGCTCTTTTCCTCCACTTTTGCTTTTTAGTTGAACAGAAGAACAGTGAAAATAAACATGCAATAAAAACAAATGTAATTATTATAAAGCTCTCCTCTGAAGTGCTTCAAAGCATCTTACAAAATATTTTGATGGAAATTATGATTATTTTACAGTTAGAGATATGGGTGCATAGAGGCAGGGTCATTCAGTCTGAGCTTCAAACATTGAAGTCAGAATTAGTTGGTCCATTATACTCTCATTCCTTTTCTTTTAAAAATGATAAATATTAAATTGTGAGATCACAAAATTGCTAATGACTAAAGTTTATTAGTGGGTAGTGTCTTGAAGAAGAAAAGTTTAAAATGGCAGATGTGGGAGATGTTTCTAAATTTAAAAGTTGTACAGTGTGTGTACACACAGAAATGTTACAAAATACAAAAATCAGAAAGAGTCGGTTTAATATTAATCACTCAATAAGTATTTTTTGAATATTTAACGTATTACTGGAGTCACTGAAAAACATTCAAAGAAAGTTAAGATTTTGACCTTTGAAATACAGAGTTCTAAATGTTTTCCAGGTCAGGACAAAGAATTTATTTCCAAACTGACTGATGCTCTTTGACGCTTGTGTCAACTTGAATTTAAAAGAAAACAGTCAAAATAGCAAAATGGAGGTTTTTAATCAGGGCCAGTGAGCTGCGGCTTGGGGTGTCACACAGCAAGTGCTGGGGTACTCAAGGAGGGGGCTGGGAACAGGGCTTATAGGGTACTAAGGCAGGGGGAATGGCCCACCTGCGGGTGGGAGAAGTTAGGCAGAGGGAAAGGGGCAGCAGGTGCTAGGGGATAGGACATTCTATGGTTTCTTGAAGTAAATTGTTTTGCATGACTACTAAAAGTCCAAGGAGAAAGCTCTGGAATTTTGAAGGGGACATTTAGGACATTTACAAAATAGTCAGAGGCTGGGAGTGATAATGTCTGGTTATCCTCAGACAATTCAGGGGTCCCAGAATTGGTAACAAAGTCAGATTCAGTCAACTGAGTTTGACATCAGGTTAAGTTAATTTACTGTAGGCATACTACACATGAATACATTTTTTAAAAAAAATTTAAGTATGACATTGTACACGCGTTGATTTTTTAAGAAAACCTTTGTTACCTGAAGAATCATGGTTACTATCATGATCATCATTATTACCTGAAGAGCATTTCTTAAAATTCCTTCTTTTCAAAAGAAAAATTTAGAAGACAATGGCCCTCTGCCCTCTTCTGAGGAAAGATCTGTTTGAAAGTCACCAGAATTTGAAAGAACAGAGTAAAGGCCTGGAGGGATTTCTTTGAAGTTAAAGTATTTTCTGGCTTCTTAAGCACAAACCTAGCCCAAGATTTCTCTTCTTCTTTGCATCCAAGATGAAAGTTAGATTTGCTCCTCCCACTCTGATTAAAATTGTGGGTGTCTTCCAGTATAATTAATGTGTATTCCCTAATCCCACTGGCGAAGATAGAAAGAACTCTCCCCATCCAGAGATTGAGGCTACGGACCGCGCAGCAGGCAAGGCTGGGCAAACCTAGGTAGAATTCCTGAGTAGACATTTCCCTGCCAGAAGGGCCGGCTATGACACAGCAGTTAGGATCTGGATACCTGGGAGGGACGTGTGTGGCGAAACATCAGAAGCAGGAAAGGATGGACATCCTAGACATTTTGACCTTAAAGGAAGATATGCAAATTGGGCATTATATCCAATGCAATGTGTTCGTATCTATTTTTGCGCAGCAGGAGCAAGAAGGGATGGATATCCTAGATATGTTGACATTAAAATGAGGAATATGCAAATCAGGCATAACATCCAATGCAACATATTCGTATATGTTTTTGCGTCGACACCTCGGTCATTTTCCCCCCTCCAGGCTGCAGCCCAGAGCTAGGGGTGAAGGGGGGTGGGGGAGGGGAGTGGGTGTTGCACAGTTCCTGATATAGACAGTTACTCTGGGAGGCGAGGGGGACAGTAGTGATGGTGAAGTCTCTCCCATAACAGTTTTCCCTTCCTCCCAGTCAGTGGCTCCCACTGGCGGGTTCATGCATGGGGGTTGGGAGTGTCTGCGCCTGCCATCCCCTCGTGACCATGACCGTGACCGCGGTGGGGGGGGGGGGGGTAGGGGGTTAAAGAGATGGGGGGCGACGGTGGGGGGGGGGGCGGGGGTAGGGGTGGGGGGGGGGGGAGATACGACTTTAAAGGCTGGGGGCGTTGCAGAGTGTGCGTCAGTGGCTGGCGGAGGGGGCGAGCAGTGGGCACAAGCTGCCTGACAGACGGACAGACGGACGGACGGCTTGAGTGATAGACAGACAGACGGTGGAACTGAGCCAGCTGGGGAGCTGGGGGCGGGCGCAGTTGTGGGCGCAGCCGGGAGGTAGGACGAGGGGCAGGCGCAGAACTGGGCCCTGGGCGCAGTGAAGCCGCTAAGCCTCGGCATCCCTGCCGCCGCCTCCCCCGCGGCGGAGGAGAAGGAAGGGGACGGCCGGGCGAGCGATCGCCGCTGGCCTGGGGCGCGCCTGCCCACAGCCACCGCAGCCGCTGCTGCAGCGCAGCCGCCTCCAGCTCCATTCATTCTCCGAGGCTCCGCCTCCTCCCTGGCTCCTCTCCTGTGCGTCCGGAGGGCGCGCCCAGCCGAGGTAAGTGAGACTCCGGGTGGCTTTCTTCCCTGGGCCCGCAGCCCCCCTCCCCCCTCCCCATCCTTTCCTGGCCTTGTCCTTAGCCTTGGCACTCCGGTCCCCGAGAAACGTTCTCCAACCCCCTGGTGCGGCGGGCGGGCAGTCAAGGCCGAGCTCCGGGAGACAGCCCCGGCGTGCGAGGTGAGGGGCAGCCATGCGTCCGGCCCCAGGTGCGCCCAGCTTCGTGGAAGCTCCACCATTTTGTGTGAGGGAATTTCTCCTTCTCCATTCCACGTCTCCAGCCTCTAGCTGGGTCTCTGCAGCTGGTAACCCTCTCGTGCATCCCTTCCCTCTCCCGCCCCCAGACTCCCCCCCACCCTTACTTAGGCTCAGTGAAGGGGTGAACATACTGTACCCTTCAAGTTTGAGTCCTTTGGGGATAGAGGACTGGCTATGTGGTCCTCTAGGCTGCTGCCCCATCAGTAACCTTTAAATACTCTTGACTAGTCGCCCAGAGGTTCTTTGGGATTCATGAATTTGTTTTTTTAAAATATATTGATGTATCTCTCGATATGATTAGCTTTCTTTGTAATCCTATACATTTTATTTTGTGTATTTAAAAACATTCTGAGAAGGGATCCATTACCATCGCTATACTTCGGAAAGGGACCAAGAACCCTTGGATTAGTGGGAGGGAACTTGGAATTCAAAGCATTGATTTCCCCCCCCCCCTCCTCGAGTTGTGACTTCTTGACCACGCTTGTTTTTTTGTTTTTTCCTTTTGTGTGTGTGTCCCTAGCAGTGAGCACAGTGCTTGGCACGTAGTAAACGTTTCATGAATGCTTGTTGACTGGCTGGCTGGCAGCTTTTTTACAATCCTATAGATGACTTATCAGGATCATCCTGTCCCTCAGGAAATCAGTATGTGAAGCCTTGAGCTCTCTAGATGGCTTTATGGATGAACTTATGAGTTGGGGTCATAGTTCTTTCGATTTCTGCCATTGGGAAAAAAAAGGATTAAGTAGTCCTTCCTCAGCTCAGCTAAAGCAGTTAGAATATAGAAAAGATTTAAATTGTCTTTTCCATTTTTCCTATCTTCCCCTTTCCCCTACGTTCCTCCAGACTTTGGTCTTCTTAAAAATAGAATGAAATAAATGTATATCTGGGTTGGTGGGGTTTGGAGGTTTGCTTTTTACCTCCTGAAAGAGGAGAGAGGGATTAGAATTAAAATTAACTGGTCCAAATTTAGGGACCATTACAAGGAAAAGTGTGTATATGTAGTATATTAACCCACCAAGTGCCATTTGCTTGGTTCCAGAAAATTTTGCAGTTATGTTTAGATGTAGTATTGTTTATTTATATGCTCATCCTTCATTTATTGGGCTGCCAAGGAGATGATAAATTGTTTATTTGGGCCATAATTTGGATTATATCCAGTAATGTAGAGTTGGAATTGTGTGCAGAATTTAAATAATAGAATGTTGGTTAGTGACTGTTGCATAATGCCTACATTTTGTGTAAGTTAGTTTTATGGAAGAGTCACCAAAATGAGTTTGTTCCAGGCACTGTTAGTTTCTGTTTTTCTACATTATAAAGATTCACAGTTGACCTTTAGAAGTGATAGGATATCTTGGTTTTCTTCTGGAGTATTTATATGGGGAGGATTCTTTACTGACAGGGCAGAGTCTACAGAGATAAGTTTTGGTTTGGTTTTAGTGGTTCGGGGAAGTGAGAGGAGTTGGGGAAAATTCCATTGTGATGACTTTCAAATACATAGTTAACATGCTGCAATTTTCTGCTGAAAATTTGTAGTTTTATTATTAGAAGCTGCCATCTTAAAAGCCACCCAGGAAATAATAAATAAGCTATGGGTGGCCGCATTGACTTTTCACAAGGACAGTTATAAGAAGTTTTTATATTGTCCAAGTTCTTACAAATGGTATCCTTTCCCAGATTAAAAACTGAATAATAATATAAATCTGAAGTAGGAATATAGAAAATTATACTCAACATGTCTAAAAAGGAGAACTGATTACCTTTTCCCCTAAACCTGACCATTTGCCAAATTTTGCATTTATTTCCTCATGAGATGGCATCATCCCAGATCATAACCACAAAGTCAGTCTTCCTTGACTTTTCCTCTACATCCCTTTCCCTCATTTCCAAGTTGCCAAGTCTTGTTGATTAGTATTAGCTCTTAAACATTTCCTATCCAAAGTCATACTAATAATTAGCCCCTCATCCCCTTTCTATCGTGGATTCTTGGAATAGTGCTCTCATTTGTCACCTGCTTTCAGTCTTCATTTTTATTATATGAAGATGTCAAATAATTTTCCCAAATTACAGGACTGATCTCACCTGATCAAAAAACCTTCCGTGGCTCCATATCTAGTTAAAGCCCAGAATCTGGTTTCAGCCTACCTTTGAAGCCAAATTTTTCGTTGGTCTCCAGTATGTTAGAGACTAACTGGACTAATGGCTGTCCGTTTCCTCCCTTGGGGCATTTGTCTCTTGCCTGGAGTATACTTCCTCCTCTTAGTTTCTCAGAATTAATTCTTATCTTCCTTTTAGATAATTTCTGTTGTTGCCTCCTCTTTGAGTTCTTAACTATTCCTGGAACTTCTTTGACCAAGTTAAAAAAAAAAAAATCAATATAGGAAGGGAAGACCCTCCTGGTTGCTGGCCAAAACCAAAACGATTGCTTTTTACACTCTGCTTTGAGCCATCAGGGCCCAAACTATGACCAAATGAGGCTTGGACTATGACCTACTGTTGGCCAATCTGTGAGAGCCAGAGTGATTTGGGTTTGATTCTTTGCCTAGTTTCTTCTTAGCCTTAATCACTGAATGGGCATTGCCTCAGTCAAACTGAGACCTGGGAAAAGACCTAGCTTAAAAAGGCCAAGGTCTCCCACTGCATCAGGGCCATCTCCAGTTGTCCAGATCTATATTTTGCCACTGGACCTAGATGTCTCCATTGGAGAGAGTGAGACTGGTGACTTTGCACAGACCTTCCTCACTTAAATCCAATTCATGGCATCACCTCCCTGATGTCATGTTCCTCTTCGAGAAGGAAGGATAAACAACTCCTAGAGCAGTTGTTAATGTTTTCCTTAAATTGTCTTGTATTTTCCTCATGTTATATATCTCTGTAGGATATAAACTACTGGAAGGCAAAAAAAAATCTCTGACCTACTACCTTATGTATTGTAGGTGTTTAATAAATACTTGTTGCTTGTTGAAATGAGTGTACATTTATAAAAATGCCTATTTGCTCAGCATTGTGCTAGGAATAAAGACAAAAAAAAATGGAACAGTCCCTGTAATTTCTTAAAGAAATTACATTTTACTGGGAGAAAACACAGCTTGTACAATAAAGTAATAAAGAGGGAGGGGGTGTAACTAATGTCTGGTGGATCAGGAATGGCTTCCTGTGAGAGAAGATACATGAACTGGTCCTTGAAGGAGCTGAAGAGAGTATTCCATGCATTGTTAAGGACAGCCCGTGCAGAGGCAGGGACAGTGTAGCCAGATCCCTTGAGTATGTGAGTGTGGGAGTAATGTGGATGCAGTCTAGAAAGATAAGTTGGAGCCAGATTGTGAGGGGCTTCAAATGCCAGATGCAGAACTTTGTATTTTTTTCGTAAAGGTAGTAAGGAGATACTGGAGCTTCTTGAGCAAGGAAATAACATGGTCAGACCTATGCTTTAAGAATATCAATTTGGCAGCTGTGTGGAAAATTGATTATAGAGAGAAGAGACTGAAAGCAAACTGGTTAGCAGGCAATTGAAATAGCTATAATCCAGAGAAGAGGTGATGAGAGGTTCTCAAGTAAGGTGGTATCAAGGAGAGAAGAGGAGGAATTCTAGAGATGTTGTGGGGATATAATCAGCACTTGGCAACTGATTGGAAATGGGGAGCAAAGGAGAGGAAAGAGTTGAGGATACCTCCAAATTATTCTCTGGTAGGGGAGCTGGAAGGATGTTGGTATCCTTGAAAGAAATAGGGAAATTAGGAAGAGGGGTAGATTTTAGGGGAGGAAAACTTCTTGTTTTTGGAAAATGTTGAGATGTCAGTGGGACATCCAGTTGGAAACTTTCAGAAGTCATTTGGGAGATGAAAGATATGTACATATGTATATGTAAATATGTATGTTTTTATGTATGTGTATATGTAAATGTGTAAATCCACATTTAAGAACTATTTGCATAGAGATAGCCTTCTTGAGGTAGCTGGGTGGTGAAGTAGGTAGACCATTGTGCCTGGAGTCTGGAAGACTTGAGTTCAAATCTAGCCTCAGATACTACTACAGATACTATTCATACACACTAATTGTGTGACCTTGTCACTTAATCTGTTTGCCTCAGTTTCCTCAACTGTAAAATGAGGATAATAATAGCACCTACCTCCCAGGGTTATTGTGAGGATCAAAAGAGGTAATATTTGTAAAGTACTTAGTACAGTGCCTGACACATAGTAGGCCCTATATAATCAGAGAGAGTAGTGTCAACAAAAAACTCAGGGAGTATCCAGGAGGAAGGAGTGGTCAGCAGTGTTATACAAGTGCAGAGAGATCAAAAAGGGTGAGTACCGGGAAAAGATCATTGGTTTGGAGTAGAATATTGGCATTCAAAGCCAGAATGATAGGGGTTGAAGTGTGGATTGAGAGGAAGTGGAACCAAAGAGGGTAAGACAGGGTTTTTCCAGTGGGGTATGGCTATGGAAGGGAGCATAAATACACAGAATACAGTAAGGGAATGTCAAGGTCAAGTGAAAGGTTTTTGTTTGTTTGTTTTTACCAGGGGGGCTATCTGGGCGAGTTTTGTAGACCACAGAGAAAGAGTTAGTGGATTAAAAGAGATTGAAGATTAGAGAGGGGATGATGTAGGGGATAAGCTCCTAGAGGAGACAGGGAGGAATCAAACCAAAGGCAAAAGTAGACATGTTAGCTTTGGCAAAGAGAAGGACCACCTCTTTGTCAGAAGCTGGAATGACGGAGCAGGAATTTGGGGATGTTATTGGGGAGATTTAAAATGTAGAACTGGGAAGAAGAGGGAACTCATTATGGATGCCCTTAATTTTCTCTGTACACGTGAAGTGATATTTTGTGCTGAGAGTAGGAAGGGGGGTGGTGATGTGTCAGTAGGTAGCTTGAGGACAGCAGATTTTGAACATCTGTGGAGAGTGCAACAGGAGACATTCAGGGAAGAGTAAAAAGAATTGCTGTATAGCTGTGAAGGTCCAGTTGAAACAAGACCATGTAACCAGCACAGTTTTGTGACTTCCTTCAGAGGTGGTTGGCATCTCATGTAGAAGCAGGGAAGTCATCTGGTAGGAATAGTTTAGGATTGGGATGTGGAAAGGGATGAGTAGTGGTGAATAGGACAGCGGGGTAAGAGATGCAAGAGTAGAGGACAGCATAAAGTCGAGCTGGTTACTTGTAACCCTAAGATTTCTTTAAACCATCCCATCATAGTCACATTCTACATAGTCAACCCACACCTGTGCACTCTGTCTTTGTTGGTTGGGTTGTTGTCCATCATTCTCAAAGAAGACCCAAATGACATCACTATGTCAAGGTCAAGGTACAGTGTGTCCAGCTGTGGCTGATCAGACCAAAACAAGCTGGGAAAGCTCTACCACAGTTTGGGGCACAGGTAGTGTAGCCCATGTGAGTGGAGATGTCTCTAAATTTGCACTTTTCATGTTTCTTTTGAGCTACTGCAATTCTGCTTTGCTTATGGAGCACAGTACCTTCTTCAACCAGTGCACGCCATGCGTGGGGGTGGGGCCGGCGGTATGGTTCTGTGCCAGTGTCTCCCATGTCTTAAATCGTTCCAGAGTTCTTCAAGACCTTGATAGTGACCTTGTATCGCTTCTTCTGACATATGTGTGAGCACTTGCCTTGTGTGAGTTCTCTGTAAGATAGTCTGTTAGGCAAAACGTAGCCCATTGGAGTTGCACTCTCTGCAGTAGAGTATGAATGCTTGGCAGTTAGCTCAAGAAAGGACCTCAGTATCTGGTACCTTATCTTGCCAGGTGATCCTCAGAATCTTCCTAAGACAATTCACATGGAAGCAATTCTGTTTCCTGCCATGGTGTTTATACTCGCTTTAGGTTTCACAGGCATATAACAATGAGGTCAGCACAATGGCTCTGTAGACTTTCAGTTTGGTAGACAGTCAAATATCTCTTGTCTCTTACACTTTTCTGTCTATATATACTCTTTCTAACTGCCCTAATAATGATAAAGTTATTAGTTACACGTATCATCTTCCCATATAGGAATGTAAACAGTTTTTAACTTTATTGAATCTCTTATGATGTCTCTTTCATGTTTATCTTTTTATGCCTCTGAGTCTTCTGTTTGGAAGTCATATTTTCTATTTAGCTTTGTTTTTTCATCAAGAATACTTGAAATCCTTTTTTTTATTAAATATCCATTTTTTCCCTCTTAAGTAACTCAGTTTTGCTGGGTAAGTGATTTTTGGTTCTAATCCTACTTCTTTGCCTTCTGGAATATCATATTCCAAGTCCTCTGATGCTTCAATGTGGCAGCTGTTAAATTTTATGTGCACCTGACTGTGGCTCCATGATATTTGAATTGTTTCTTTCTGGCCAAAATTTCCTCCTTGACCTGGGAGCTTTGGAATTTGACTATAATAATCCTGGGAGTTTTCATTTTGGGATCCCTTTTAGGAGGTGATCGGTGGAATCTTTCAATTTCTTTTTTGCCCCCTGGTTCTAGAATATCAGGACAGTTTTTCTTGATAGTTTCTTGAGAGATGATGTGTAGGCTCTTTTTATTTTCTTATCATGGCTTTTAGGTAGTCCAATAATTTTAAAATTATCTCTCCTGGATCTATTTTCCAGTTTAGTTTTTTGCCCCAATGAGATATTTCACATTTCCTCCTATTCTTTTTAAAGTTTCTTAATGTCTCATAGAGTCATTAACTTCCTACTTGCCCAATTCTAATTTTTAAGGAATTTTTTTTTTTTTTTTGGTGAGGCAATTTGGGTTAAGTGACTTTCCCAGAGTCACAGAGCTAAATGAGTATTATGTGTCTGAGGCAGGATTTGAACTCAGGTCCTCCTGACTCCAGGGCTGGTGCTCTATCCACTGCACCACCTAGCTGCCCCAAGAAATTATTTTCTCTTTTTTTTGTTTTTAGGCAGTAGGGATTAAGTGACTTGCCCAGGGTCACACAGCTAGTAAGTATCAAGTGTCTGGTCTGGGGCTGGATTTGAATTCAGGTCCTCCTGACTCCAGGGCTGGTGCTGTATCCGCAGTGCCACTTAGTTGCCCCAAGGAATTATTTTCTTCAGTGAGCTTTTGTACCTCTTTTTCCATTTGGCCCACTCTACTTTTTAAGGGGTTCTTCTCTTCAGTGGATTTTTGAGGCCAGGGTCCCTGCTGCCTTGTGAGGGAACACAAGCCCTCTTCTCTGCCCTAGAACTGTGACTAGGGCCCTGGTCCCTTGTGGCCGCACACCCTTGTGCTCTGCTTCACTCTGGGACCGCCACCTGGAACTATGGATGAGGAGTGCAATAGGATCTTGAACCCAGTGCCAGCAAAGAGTCGCCTGTAATCTCTTTCTGATCAGTTGTTCAACCCCCTTACAGTCTAGGTTGCTGAGAGCTTTTGGAGCCACTGCAGCCGCTGATATAACCATCTCCAAGGTGTGCAGGTGTTGAGGAGGTAGTGTTCCACCTCTGCTCTGTGCTCCGCCTCAGCGTGGCAACTTTCCTGCCAATCTCCTAAGTTGTTTGAGGCTGCAAAATTGTTTTGCCCTGACCTTTTGTTGGCTCTGCAGCTCCAGAATTCAATTTGAGGAGGTATTTTAAAGTTGTTTGGAGGGGAATTTGGGAGAGTTCAGCTGAGTTTCTGCCACTACTCCACCATCTTGTCTCTTTCAGTGCAAAGATTTCTATGGGAGGAAAGCGAGACTAGAATGGGGGGTGATGGTCAAGAGTAGAATGACCAGAGAGGTTTTGGTGAGAACTAAGAATAGGTGAGGCATAGAATAGGACAGAAGGATGGCGGGTTATGGTTAAAGGATTTTCAGCATTCTGGATTTTGGTGTTGGAATTTTTGTGGTTGATACTGTCAAGGATATGACCATCTCTTCCTGTGTGTGGTTGAGACAGAATGAAAGTGGAGGTCTTTGGAGCTGAGAAAGTTAATTGAACTGGGAAACCATAGTATGTAAAGGCATCAATATGTATATTGAAGTCACTAAGTATAAAGGCAGGTGGGTATAGTGAAGAGGAAGACTGAGGCTGATGTTGAATGCCTTGATAAAGGAAGGACAATGATCTGGGGCCTGTCATGCTGCCAGAATTTGGATAAGGTGATAGATAGATATAGATAGATGTGTAGATATAGATACATCTCATATATATATACATATATAGATATATCTTATATATATATACATATATAGATATATCTTATATATATACATATATAAATATATCTTATATATATATATATATATATATATACGTATATAGATATAGATATCCTCAGATACTACTACGGATACTACTGTATCTCACCTTATCCAAATATCTGAATTGGTGGGGACCTTGGAAGAGGAAAGATTGAATGAAGCGGCAGAGGGACAGTCTGGAAATAGAAACCAGAAGTTAGTAGGATACCTGCTTCTTAGAGCCTGTACCGGCCGCGCAACTGCCAGCATCAGACAGTCCCTCACACTATCCTTTGTGTTGGAGACATGAGAGAAGTTAACATCTCGTACTGGTGATTAATGCAGTGTCTTGGGGTTAAGGGAGTGAAAAAATAAGTCTATTACTGGGTAGTTCATATCCATCATATTCTCACAGTAGAATATAACGATGATGACAATGAAAATGATTAGATAGCATTTATATATTACTTTAAGGTTTACAAATTGTTTTACAAATATTATGACATTTTATTTTATCTTTGCAACAACCCAGGGAGATAAGTGATGTATTATCTTCATTTTACAGATTAGGAAACTGAAGCAGACAGTAGTTAAGGATCACACAGAGTCATAAAGCATCTGAGGCTGGATTTGGACTTAGGTGTTCCAGACTCCAGGTCTGGGGTTCTATCCACTCCACCTTTGAAGGATGAGAACCTCATGTTTTTGTCTTTCCGTTCCTAACTCTTAGCATAGAGTGAAAAAGCAGTATTTTATATATTTGGAAAGGGGATTTATTTTTTAAAATAAATTTTTATTGATTTTTTTTGTTTTGTTTTTACATCACCTGCATTTCATTCCTCCCAGAGAGCCATCCCATATAACAATGAACACTCAAAGAAAGAAGAGGAAATACAGAAAAAAAATTACCCAGCAAAGGCCTGTTTTCAAACAGTAATAACTCTGATAGCAAGCATTTATGTAATGGTTTAAACATTGTACATATGTTATCTTGTGATTCTTAAACAGTAACAAGGACAGCCTTAGAACTGCCCTGGCCTCCCAGGTATTCCCTGGATAAAGGCTGGCCCTGGGTAGGACTTCTGCATCTGTAAGCTTTTTGTTCCCACTAAATTCCGAGCTGTGTCAGCCGTACCATTTCATCATATGCCATGTGATAGAATGACTAACATAATTAAATCTGTGCTACTGCATTGTCTGTGGGATCTGGAAATGTTTTTCTTCAACTGTCTTAGAGATTGAGCATCATTTGTAAATGGCTGGGAAAATAATAGTAACTCACATGTATATAGCATTTCCTTCATAGAACTCTGTGAGATAGGTGAATTTAAAACTGGAAGAGACTCAGAGGCCATCTGATTGGTCAGTTGACACACATTTATTAAGCATCTACTATATCCCAAGCACTGTGTTTACAATCCAAAGAAAGGCAAAAGGCATGAAATTGGTGAGTTTTAGTATCTAGTCTTAGATGTGATTTTATTTTCTTGTGTAATATTCTAATTGCTGCCTGTATTAATGTGGGAAAAAATAGTATGGCTAATAGGGACCAACCACAAGCCCAGCCCTGGAATATAATCCAAGATGACACTCATTAGTATTACTCTGCTGTGCCCAGCTCTTGGCTGGTTGGGACAGGTAGGTGATTGGTGGTGGGACTCTTGGATAGTGAAGACACTTGGATTTGGGGGGATAATTGGAAAGTGACTATTTGAGAAAAGTCCTGAATCCCATCTTAGAAGTGTTTTCTGTTAAATTTTAAACTATTGCCTTCCAAGTTTGGGAAGTAAGTGGGCTATACCTTAATTATGATCTAACTGGTGCTATGAATGGATTGTTGTACTTGGAGTCAGAAAGTCTGAAGTTCAAATCTTGCCTCAGGGACTTCCTAGGTTGTTGTATGATTCTGGGCAAAAAACTAAATTTCTGTATCACCTTTCCTTATAGGATTGTTGTGGGGATCAAATAAAGCACTTTGTAAACCTTAAAAGTTCTAGATAAATCCTCTTGTTGTTACTGTTTTTAGCTTAGGAAACTCGAAATTAGAGGTGAATATCCTTTTGTGTGTATTCCTTAGCAAACAAAGAGCCATACATAGTCTTTCAGGTGTTTAATACAGCAAGGGTACTCAACTTTTGGTCTCAGGAGTCCTTTGCACTCTTAAAAATTATTGAGGACTTTCCTAAAGAGTTTTCATTGATATGGATTACACATTTATTGATATTTACTGCATTACAAATGAAAAATCTTAGTAGCATGGTATTTTTTTGATCCCTGAAGGATCCTTGGACCATACTTTGAGAACCACTGTAATACAGTATTGGTATATTTAGATTTCTAAGTTTTTCAAAAACTAGGCTGATTAGCTTCTAGAATTGTTCCACTAGAATGAAACATCTGACATCTGGTGAAGTTTATTTTTGGATATTTTAATTGTGAGTAGCTCTCCTATAGCAGAATTCCTAAAGAAAAAATCCCATAGTGTTTTGTTGTACCAATGTCTTAGCTGGTAAGTTGACAGAATTTGGTCAGGTTTGTTTTGTTTCCCCTGAGTATGTTTGACAGAGTAGAATAAGGATGGCTTCTTAAAAGATAGTGAAACTTTTTTTATCCAATTGTGTAACCATAAAATTTTTATTGTTTTTGGAAATAGCACTTTTTTGAATGTCATTTGAAATTTTACATTATGCAGATTTTGCAGGAATTATGACTATTTTTGGATGTTGAACTCAAGACAAAAACATTCTATTTTCAAAATAACAAAAAATGCAAAAATGGAAGTAACTAGTTAATCTCTTCCAGCTGAGAACTGAGATATATTTGAAGTGACTGTTGCTCTCTATATCTGATGTTTTAAGAAGACATTGCTAACTTGGAACGATGGTTTTTTATATTTGCTTAATTATCATGAATTGTAAAGAGTTTAGACACTATCTTTAATAAAAAGAATTAATACTATTTTATGAGATTGGCTGCCTAGGCAGTGAATACAGTGAGTACTTGGATTTAGAAATCACCTGGGCCATCGCTGCCCGACCTCTGTTTAAAGTTGTCAATTCCCTACCCATTTACCCACTCTATGGGCTTGAGTAAATAAAATTTATATTAAAACTGTTTAGAAATTTTATTTTATCTGCAGTAATATGATGTCCAAAATTTAAATTTAAAATTTAATTTAATTGGCTTACCTAGCAAACCAAATGGGCATGCCCTTTAAGAAACCTCTAATCTGTAAAATGTAAACTCTCTTAAGAGTAGGGAGGGACCTTGTCTTTCTTCCGTTTTATTTTCTCATAAATCACCCAGTAAGTAGTTCTGTATGTAGTAGGCTTTTGATAAATGTTTAAACTGAAAGTATTTCAACTCTGGCTGTGGACCAGCCTGCGACCCCCCAACTACTTTTTATTATTGTGTTTGGAACTCAGAATGCCTTCACCAATGAAACAATTTTTCAAATAGACTTTTGATTTTTTTTTATTGTTAACACATATCAACAACATAAACACTTCAATATACAAAGAAAAACATGGTGTAGTGATTGGCTTGATGAACTTAAGAGTTAAAGAGATCTGAGTTTTAACCCTGCCTTAGACAATTACAAGCTGGGTGACTCTGGGCCAAGTCACTCTGTGTATCTTGGCCTCCATTTCCTCACATGTAAAATAAGCGAATTGGACTTAATGACCTCTAAGGTGCCTTTCAACCTTAAATCTATGGTTCTAGTTTAAAATATTATTGAAATCAGGAACCTGTTCTCTGTCCTGGATGGAGTTGCTGAAGTGTTCTCAAAAATGTGCCACTAAATTGATTTCTTCCATTTCTTCTAGGCCACTGATTAGAAGGAGAGGGAGCAAGTAGGCAGTGTGAAGGGGCTGAATAGTTTTGGGGCTGGTCTTATCCAGTTTCAGCTGTTGTTTTCTAGGATTGAGTAAAAGCAAACCCAGCCCAGTGGGGAAGAGCCATGTATATGTTCTTTGAGGGGTTGGAGACCACTTGCTTTACTTATGAAGGTGGAGGAAGTGGGGAGATATGATTTGTTGTATGGAAGTTTTGTTTACAACCAACTTGTCTAGAATACAACCCATCTTTAAATTGAAACAATACCTCTCATTTGTTTCCTAAATGTCATTGTTGAGTTGTGCCATATTGTAATTGTTGCTTGATCAGTACCATTCGTCTTCTTGTCCAAGTTTCTAGCAATGGCCCCACCCAAAGAGGGTACCCCAAGATAAATTAGAAAATAGAGAGTTCATATCATGGGGGAGGAGAACATCACATCTGACTCTTAAAAGGTGATTACATGTAAAGTAATGTTTGGAATTTTTGTGATTACTATGGTAGCTACAATTTTTTTTAATCATGTAGATGTAATTTGCCACAAACTCGTGAAAATTCATACTTAGGCAAAATAGGGCTTTCGTTTCCTAATTAAAAAATTCTTTAAATAGCAGTTAGGTGGCACAGTGGATAGAACATTGGGCCTGAAGTCAGGAAGACTTGAGTTCAAAACCAGCCTCGGGTACTTCCTAGTTGTGTGACCCTGGGAACTCACTTAACCCTGTGTGCATCAGTTTCCTCATCTGTCAGATGAGTTGGAGAAGGAAATGGCAAACCACTCCAGTATCTCTGCCCAGAAAACCCCAAATGGGGTCATGGAGAGTTGGACGCAACTGAGATAACTCTACAACAACAACAACAACAACAAATAGCAAACTCCTGCACTTTTGTATAAATGTATCTACTGTTATCTTATTTTTAATGTTTCCCTCTGTACCCTGTTAAATATTCAGGGTTACATTTTTTAGCAGTGAAAAGCTGCAAATACAGGTGTCTTTGCTTTTTTTGTACTTTTGGGCCCCGTTTTGAAATAAGTAGATTGATGAAGCATCTGGATGTTCTCTGAACCCTGGTGACTTGTCAGTGGTGTTTTGTCGCCCTTTTCTGTTTCCTCTTCCTTTTTATAAAAAAGAAAGTTTTTCCTTAAATTGCTCAGCCTTGGGAAAGGATTTCTTTTCCTGCTAACTGCTTTGACAAGGTTCTGGATAAGATGTTATAAAACTTAGTGCTTGAATTTTCAGGATTTAAACATTGTCATGCTATGGCTCCGCCTTGCAAACTGAAAAAAAAAATCCATTTGAGTTCAAATTCCTCCTTTTCCATTTTTCCCCCCCAAAATATTTAGGAACTGAAATAATCTTAGAAGTTTTCTTTTACTTGCTCAAGGCAAGCTCTTATTTGAGAGATCTTTGTGAGAATTAGATTCATTTTTCAACTAAGATGAAAGGGCATCAGCAGTTTTGATTAAGCTCTACCCTGTGTGTCCAGCACTGTACTAATCCAATCCAATAAACATTTATTAACTGTCTACTAGAGGCAGTCGGGTGGCCAGCCCCACAATCAGGAGGACCAGAGTTCAAATCCTGCCTCAGACACTTAGTAGCTGGGTGACTCTGGGCAAGTCATTTAACCCTCTTTGCCTCAGTTTCCTCATCTGTAAAGATCTGCATATCTGCATATTTAACAGGGTACAGAGGGAAATATGATGTAGAAATATTAAGAATAAGATAATATGGATAGATTTATACACAACTAAAAATGTGTGTCTAAATTAATCTGGAGAAGGAAATGGCAAACCACTTAAGTATATCTGCCAAGAAAACCCCAAATGGGGTCATGGAGAGTCGGACTGAAAGGACTCAACCACAGCAACAAATATCTACTTTGTAAGAAGCATTGTTGAGGATGCAGTCAGTTAGGAAGACAGTCCCTGCCCTCTAGGAGCTTAACGGTCTGAAGAGGGAGACAGCACACAAAAGGAGGCAGGAAAGGAGTTTGGGGAGTGCTGGGCATTAGGTTCATAGATTACGACTGGAAAGGACCTTAGAACCCACCTAATTAACTCCTCCTTTTACACAAAAGGAAACCGAAGTCCGAAGTTTAAGTGATTTTTGCCAGTGGTCATATAGACAAACAAGGCAGAGCTGGGATTGGAACCCAAGTCCTTATTCTAACTCCATTTTACAGAGAAAAGCAATTAGGGAGTAGTACAGATGGTACAAAGAACATTGGCTCAGTAGTCAGAGACCTGGGTTCAAGTACCACCTCTGACCTTGGACTAATCACTTAATTGCTTGGGCTTCAGTTTTCTTGGTAAAATGAGGGTGTTGGACCAGGTGGCCCCTCCAGTGAGTCCAGCTCTAGGTCTGTCCATCTGAATTACAGAATCTAAGATGACATTATAATTGAGTGTTAAATTCTGTGGTTCGGACTTCACAACCTGGTTCCAACCTGTCTTTGCTGATTAATTTCACATTATTCCCCCTAGAGCACTCTACAGGCTGGCCAAATTGGCCTGCTTGGTTTTTCCCATACATGACATTCCTGCTTCACTCCACCTTTTTTTTTTTTTTTAATGCCTTAATCCAGGCCACATTTTTTTGGTCTTTGTCTTTTAAAAATATTTTAATGCATTTGTGTATTTTTACATGTATTTATAATCTGCCCATCTGACTACCTTCTTTCCCTCAAGAATGCAAGAATCCCCCCAAAACAACTCATGAATAGTCCAGCAATACAAATTCTCACATTGGCCCTGCCTGAAAATCTCTCTTCTTTTTAAGTCTCTTCACTTCTCTGACAGGAGGTGGGCAGTGGCAGCAGCAGTGTGTTTGATCTTCAGTTTTCTAGACTCTTGATTTATCATTGTATCCATCAGAGTTCTAGATCAAGGGTGAAACCACCTGTGGCCCTCTAGGTCCTCAAATCCCCTTAATAAAAGGATTTGTTCTGTAAAACTTGAACTCAATCAAAAGGCCCCACCCAAAAAACCTGAGGCAGCAGGTACACTTCCCCTCTAAATCTAGGGTTTTAAAAATTATTTTTCCTCTGCAGTGTTGTCATTATGGAAGTCATTTCCCTCATTCTGATCACTTTACTCTGCATGAGTTCATTTTACCCCATACTTTTTTAAAAATTTTATTAAATATTTTTATTTCATTGAATACTTCCCAGTTTCATTAAAAATGTTTTAAACATTCATTTATTAAAATTTTGAGTTCCAAATTTTCTCCCGCTCTCCCAACCGTAAGAAGGCAAATAATGTATCAATTATACATGTGAAGTCATGCAAAACATATTTCAGTATTAGCCATGTTACCCAAAAACCCACAAAAAAGCAAGAAAAATTAGGTGAAAAAAGTATTCTATCTGCACTTGGAGTTCATCAGCTCTGTGGAGGTAGAGAGTATATTTTTTCATGGGTCCTTTGAATTATCTTAGATTACTGTCTTGCTCAGAGACTAGCTAAGTCTTTCACAGTTGATCATCCTTAAAATATTGCTGTTACTATGTACAATGTGTTCCTGGTTCTACTCACTTCACTTCGCATTAATTCATATATGTTTTCCCAGGCATTATTTTTTAAAATAAATTTTCAATGATGTCTTTTAAAAAATTCACCATAATTTTCCCTAGTATTCTCCTTCCTCTTCCTCTCAGCCATACCATATAACATTTTTTAACATAAAAAAAGAGAGAAAACTCAGCAAAATTGATTAATACATGAAAAACTGAAAATATGTGCAATATTTCACCCATGGATCTCCCACCTCTTAAAAGAGTTGGTGTGGGATTTCTTCAGTATCTTCTTTGGAAGTATAAACTTGTTCTTTGTAATTTTGCAACATTTGCTTTTGAATTTTTTATAGTGGCTGTTTCTATTTACATTGTTTTATTCATTGTGTATATTGTTTTCTTGTCTCAGTTCACTCTCCATCAGTTCATATAGGTATTTCCATGCTTCTCTTGTTGTTCAGTTATGTCTTTATGACCCCAGTTGGGGTTTTCTTGGCAGAGATACTGGAGTGCTTTGCCATTTCCTTTTCTAGCTGATTTGACAGATGAGGAAACTGAGGCAAAGACGGTTGAGTGACTTGCCCAGGGTCACACAGCTAGGAAGTGTCTAAGACCAGATTTGAATTCAGGAGGATGAGTCCTCCTGGCTCTAGACCCAATATTCTATTCGCTGCTCCATATACTTCTCTGTATTTATTGTAATTGTCCTTATGGCACATTAATATGTACCATTTCATTCATATATCATAATTTGTTTGGCCATTCCCCCATTGATGGATGTCTATTTTGTTTTCAGTTCTTTGCTGTCATAAAAAGTGCTGTAATAAATGTTTTGGTGGTTTTCTTATCAATGGTCTCCTAGGATTATAAAGCAGTGGAATCTTGGAGTCAGTAAGTATGGATAGTTTAGTCACTTTATTTGCCTAACTCCAATTTGCTTCTCATCATTTTGATTTTACAGATTTATAGTTCCACCAACAATGCACAAGTATGCCTGTCTCTCTATTTCCCCCTCCCTTATTGATTGTTCCCATTTTTTATCATTTTGCCACTTGTATGGGATATAAAGTGAAACAAGGACTGTTTTGATTTTCTGTATCAGTTCTTAGAGATCTTCCCAGTTTCCATTTCATTATTTCTTATGGTGCAGTATTATTCCATTACATTCAGATACCATAATTTGTTTAGTGATTCCCTAATAGAACAGCCCCTTCATTTATAATTTTTGGTTATTACAGAAAGAATACATGCAGGCTACATTTCAGGGCCTGAGCTTTTCTGTGGAGCCTTTACTCGTCACCCAGGCCATTTCTGAAATCCTATTAACATGTAGCTATATAACCTGTGTGTGTGTGTGTGTGTGTGTGTGTGTGTGTGTGTTCTAGATCGGAAGGGAACTTGAGATTGATGTAGAAACTTGAATTATTTTTAAAATACGTATCTTGTTTCTGACATCTTACTTTCCTCAGGTAGACTGTAAATTCCATGAGAGTAGGTTCGTATCAATGCTATTGTTCAGTCTTCAGTTGTTTTTCTTAGCAAAGGTATTGGAGTGGTTTGCCATTTCCCTTTCCTTTCAATATGCTTCCTCCCACTACCTACAGCAAGGCTGTACCCTAGGCACTGTGCTGGAGATACAAAAGACAAAGTGATTAGTCCCTGCCCTAAAGGAGCTTCTACTCTCCTAGGGGAAGTAAGTATTGTTTAAGGAAAATTGAGGAAGGAAAGTACACAAACAAAACATTGGGGGAGATGAGGGAAGAACTCCCAGAGAAGATGGCCTTAGAACAAGCCTTTGAAAGGAGGTAAAATAGGATTCTAGGAGGATGTGATGAGGAGTTAACACTGGCCTGAGAGATTGGTGGTGGGAATGGCCAAGGCTTGAGATGGAGTATGGAGGAAAGGTAATGTCAGGTTCTTGAAGTGCATAAAATCATAGATGTCACCATGCTCATCACATTTTCGGATGACATAAAGTTGGGCAGGGAATGAGAAGAAGGGAACATGCAATTGTTAAGCACCTACTATTATACCAGGAACTCTGCTGAGCACTTTACAAATAATGTCTAATTTAACTGTTATTATCCCTCATTGTGAGCAGCTAGGGAGCATCATAGTGCACAGAGTGCAAGGCCTGGAAACAGGAAGGCTCATCTCCCTGAGTTCAGATCTGCTTTCGCCACTTAACAGCTGTGTGACCTTGGAAACTCACTTAACCCTCTTTGCCTTAGTTTCCTCATCTGGAAAATGAGCTGGAGAAGGAATGGCAAACCACTCCAGTGTCTTCGCCAAGAAAACCCCAAATGGGTCATGAAGAGTCAGGCATGACTGAAAACAACAGAACAACAACACCATTTTGCCTCCAGGACCACCTCTCTAACCACTGTACCACCTTGCCGGGGTAGCTCACCCATAGAATGACTGGATCCAAAAGGATCTTGAATGGACTGAGCTAAATCTATTAAATTCAGCAGGAATAAATGTAAAGGCCTACATTGGGGTTAAAAAAATCAGTTTACATAGGGGAGGCATGATTAGATGATTGGCTGCGGTGTATGTGGTGGGGTGTGATTGTAGTAAATTCCAGTTCAGTATGAGTCAGCTGTGTGATGTTGTAAGACTGAAAACTAATGTGATCTTGGATCATTAAGAGTCATCACTTCCAGAAATAAGGAGGTTGTGGTCCCTCTCTACTCTCACCTGGTTATTGTTTCTGTTTAGTCATTATTCCTCATGGGGGTTTTCTTGGCAGAGGTACTAGAGTAGTTTGCCATTTCTTTCTCTATCTTATTTTACAGATGAGGAAACTGAGGCAAAGAGAATTAAGTGACTTGTCCAGGGTCACACAGCTAGGAAGTGTCTGAGGCCAGATTTGAACTCAGGAAGATGAGTCTTCTTGGTTTGAAGCTCTGCCACCTAGCCTAATAGTAGGTAGCATTTTTATAGTGCTTTAAAATTTGCAAAGTGCTTTGCGTATGTTAACTCATTTGATCCTGGAGTATTTTGCTCAGTTCTTTCTTGCACACTCTAGGGAGGATGTTGATCAACCAGAGAACATCCAGAGGAGGGCTGCTATTGTCTGTTGAAGGAACTGAGTGAGTGTATTTAACCTAGACAAGACTTGGGAGAGTACTTGATAACTCATTAATATTGAAAGTCTGCTGTTTGTCCTTTGTTCTCAAAGAGGACCATGACATCAGGAAGGTGATTGCAAGTAAATTGGATTTAAGTGAGGCAGGGCTATGCAAAGTCACCAGCCTCACTTTCTCTAGAGCCATCTGGACCCAGTGGCCAGATCTGGATCAGGAGGACTGGAGATGGCCCTGGAGGTGGGGGGTGGGGGGACATTGGCCTTTTTAAGTTAAGGTCTTTAGCAGGTCACAGTTTGATGGGTATGGAAGAGGTTAGACTTTACCTGTTGGTCCCTCAGGGCAGAATCAGGAACAGTGGGTGGAAGTTACAAAGAGGCAAATTTAGACTTGAAGTCCAGAAAACTTGTCCAGAATTGTAATCCGGCTGCTTCTGGAGGTAGTAGGTTTCCTTTATTGGCAGTCTTCAAGCAAAGGTTGAATAAGCCCTTGTCTGGTCTGGTACAGTTGGGATTCCTTTTAGGGTGTGAGTTGTACTGGATAGCTTAAGAAGTCCCTTCCAACCCAAGTCTATGATTCTGTGAAATGTCTGGAGTAAGTGTGTCTTGGTTGTGGAGATCCTTAAATGCCAAGGCAAAGAATTTATATTTTATCCTTTAGCCAATGGGGAGCTGTTAAAGGTTCTTGAGAAGGGGTGTAGTATGGTCATAGGATCATAGATAGAGCTAGAAGGAAACTCAGGGGTTGTTTGACCTGCCCAAGGTTACATTGGCATTAAGGAGTGGAGGGAGGCTTTGATTACAGGTGCTCTTTTCACTGTACCAAGATACCTCACTAACGGCATAAACTTGTGCTTAAGGAAGAGGATTTTTGATGACTTTCACCTTATCTGTAGAATTTTAATAAATTTTTGGTGATATTTTGGTATAAATAAACACTTGGTAGTAAATATTTGATAATGTTTGATAGGTACAGAACTTATTTCTGTAACTTGTATAGAATAATAGAGGGGCAGGAAGGAGAGACTAGGCAAAAAACACTAGGAAAGTTAGAGAAAGGAGTGAGTACTAATTGCTAGGAGTAATAAGAGAAGGTCTTATGGAGTAGGAGGAACTTGAGCTGAGCAATGAATGAAGATCAATTAATAAACATTTATTAGGCACCTACTGTGTACCAGGCACGGTGCTATAGGTATGGAGATTATAAAGACAACATTGAAATAGTTCTTGTCCTCAAGGAGTTTACATTCTGTTGATAGTGAGATAGGGAGATAAAATGTGGATTTCAAGGAAAAAGCAAGTATGCTAAGTATGAACCATGAAAGGCAGTGAGTGATATGAGAAAACTGGAGTGGTTTTCTGAAGGACTTTTAGTGCCCAGCTAGCAGTTATATTTTAACTTAGAAGTAATAAGGAACCATTGAAGGTTCTGGAGCAGGTGTGGTCCAGCTTATACCTTGGGGAAATTATTTTGGCCACTGTGTGAAGAATAGATTAGTGAATGATAGAAGATGCTGGTGGTAGGGAGATAGAGAGTCCAGGTGATGGGGGTCTACGTTATTGTGGTCGTGTGAGTGGAAAGAAGATTGATCACTGTAAGGGTTCAAATCAGGATGAAACATAAACGTACCTTTGAAAAATACCGATAGCTTTTGTTTTTACTTCACTGTCATTTCTGGATTTCTGGGCATTGCCTCCATCCCCTTCCTCATTGAATACTCTTTCTTAAGGAAGATATTACAGAAAAACAACCATACTATGGCTGCTTCTGGCAATGTATGTGTACTTTGTTCTGCCCTCATACTCTGTTGCTTCTTTGCTGAGAAAGGAGGGTATGTTTTATTATTGTATTTATTTTACACCAATTTATTCTTGTTCTTCAGACCCATTATTAGCTTTTCATTTCCTTGGAATTTGGCTTCTTTTTACTCACCGATCTTTGAATTTTCATAGTTGAAGTCAAGCTGGATATTGTATTTCTGGTTCTGCTTATTTTACTCTGCATCTTTCATGTTTCTCAGAATTCATTTGTCATTTCTTCCTGCATAGTAATATCCCATTGCATTCATAAACTATATCATACTCAGCCATTCTGCAATCGATGGGCACTTTGTTTCTCCATCATTGCTACCACAGAAAATGCTGCTGTGAATGTTTTGGTGTATACTGGAACATTCTGTCTTTGACATCCTTGAGCTATATACCCATTAGTGACATCATTGGGTCAAAGGTTATACTTTGCAGTGCTTTTGAGAGCTCTTGGTTCATATCCTTTGACCATTTATCTATTGGTCACTGGGGACTGGATATTAGACATATATTTATCAAATATTTATATATTTTGGATACCAAACCCTTATCAGAGAAATTTGATGCAGATTTTTTTCCCCATTTGACCACTTTGCTTCTTATCCTAGAAGCTGTCTATATAGAAACTTTTCATTTTCTGGTTTTCTCTTCTGCTGTAAACATAGTATTATGTTCTTTTAATTAATTTACTAAATAAAATAATAGGTGGTGCAGTGGATAGAGTGCTGGGCCTGACGTCAGAAAGGCTCATCTCCCAGAGTTCAGTTCTGGACTCAGACACTCACTAGCTGTGTGACCCTGGGCAAGTCACTTAGCCATGTTTTCCCCAGTTTTTTTATCTGTAAGATGAACTGGAAAAGCAAATGGCAAACCATTCCAGTATTTTTGTGAAGAAAACCCCAAATGTGGGGTCACAATAAGTTAGACACAGAGAAATGATTGAATAACAAAAGTTAACTTTAATTTTTTTTTTTTTTAGGTGGCTCTCTTCCCCTCACTCCATCTCCTCCTTTCATTTGATATTTCCCCTTCCTTGCCTTTCCTTCAGCTAGTCTGGTTCCTTAGTTTTTAAATTTCATTTTTTTGCACTTTTTGAAAAAGATTTTTCTCTTTTCATTATCCATCTTCTCGTGACTGTCATTCACTGATTCATCACCCTTAAAATTATCTCTTTGTCTTCATGAAATCAGAGCTTCCAAGGTATTCATTCTAGGCTCTCCTCTCAAGGCACTTTCTGCCACTGCCTTGTAGGGCTTATTCCAAGGATTCCCCTTTCCTATTGGGCCTCACTTGTGGAACAGTGCACATTATTGTAGGTGTCATAGAAGACACTGCCCCATTATAGGGCCCCTTCCCCACCATGTCCCTTATTACTCAGTCCACTTACGATTTATATCTGATCTTGTTGACCTTATTTTCTACATCTGTCTGGAAATCTCCTCCTGGTCTGTTTTCTTCCACTCCTCCAGCTGCCTGTGTTGCAAGGCGTACTAACTTTCTAATCCTTCTCCTCCCCAGAGCAAATAGACTTTTCAAGCACCAAAGCCCCCAGGCCTCATCCAGCATAAAGTTCTCATCTCTATTCATCTATGGGACCATTCACCAGTGGAATCTTCTTTCACTCCAAAGTAAGGCCTACTTCCTTCCCTCCCCCACTTTTCAACTTGCTACCCTCCCCCCCAGGTTCTTCTCTTTCTGAGACCACAGAGGTCACCTTTCCCTCTCATTGCTAGCTGTTAATTTGACCCTCACCCCCACAAATCACTCTTATCTCCCTACTCCCCTACTTTCATTTATATACTTTTTCCATGTTGTAATGTAGTCCCACAAAAGAAGCTTTCACTAGTAGACAAGATGTCATTATGTTCTGTCCATAATGCCCCCATCTTCCTTTTCACTGTCACTGCTACAAGATTTCTACCTTCACCCCTGTCTCATGTAGAAAGAAGTCTGTCGCTCTTTTATTGTCATTGCCTGCTGAATTTATTATTTACTCGTACATTTCTGTTGTTTGGGTTGTTTGAGAGGCAAATGATCTCTTCAGTTCTGTTTTTCTTTCTAAAAATGTTTCTGACTCTTCCTTATTATTGAATATCTGTCTTTTGTCCTGTGTAGTTAAGCTCAGATTTGCAGGATAGGTCACCCTGGGTGAGCACCGTTACCTTTTGGAACACATTGGAATAAACTTTCCTTTTTCTAGCAGCAGCAGAATGGTTTTGGATTATTTGAATGTCCTTTGTTTTGTATTTGAAGGTTTTTTTCTTGATGGCTTGCAGAACTTGTTTCTGAATTGAATTGTTAAATTTAACCACTATGTTAGTGTTAGGGTTTTTTTTGACCACTCATGTTAGGATTTTTTTTGACCTATTCTATTCTTTTAGGAGACCTATGATCTTTAGGTTGTCTCTGTACATCTTGTCTCTGAGTTAAATGTTTTTTGCATCTTTTCTAGGTTGTCCTTCACTTGTGTATATTTGCCTTCTTACTCGGTTGTTCTCTAATTTGTTTCTATGGTGAAGCTTGCCATTGCAGGTTTTTAAGTTTTTCTATTCTGTTCATTATTTTTGCTGTGTAGGACATACATTCTGCTCTCATAATTCTCATTTCTCTTTTTAATCACTTGGGAATAACATGGCTCTCTGTCCTCCTTAAATTCCACAGGGTCCTCTGTCTCACCAAGTATTGGGTCATTTTCCTTTATTTTGCATTGTTTATTAATAGATGCCTGAATAGATCTGGCGGCCATATTTCCTTCTGTTACTATTTTTCCTGTTGATTTATCTGTTTATGTTCAAGGTCTTTGAGTTTTCTTCTTCCTGAAATCTTTGGTACTTTCAGTCCTCCCCCCACCCCCGCCCCTTACTTCCTGACTCCCTTCCTTCTGTGGTTTCCTTGGAGGCTGGATCTCAAAACATCTCAGTTCCTTCAATACTGGGCAGTTGTCACCAGCCTGCCTATGCTCTGCTTGACTCCACTTGACCCCATCTGGGTGCTGCATTCTTTGTCTTAGCCTTGATGGAGTGCTGCGTAGCTCCCTACATGCATGGTATCCTGTCCTGGTGACCATCCCATTCCCTCTGTCCTCAGTTCAGAGGAACTAGAGGCCAGTTCTCTGGCCTCTAACCAGCCGTTCAGAGCCTTGCAGCATTGGTGCTTCTGGGTTGTTGCCCCTGGCAGACTTTTGATCCTGCAAGGCTGTGGCCAAGCTGGCTTTTGAGGCAGGAGCAAACTTTCATGGCCTGAAGCCCAGTGTCTCCATGACATTAGAGAAAGGAAAGGGGGACTGGGTCGAAGGGGTGAGTTTTGACCTAAGCCTGTGTCTTGTCCTTGGGTCTACTAGTGCAGCCTCACTACCTCTCATGAGGTGTAGGGGTGGGGTGCTAAGTTAGCTTAGGGTCAGTTCCTGGGTTTTGGGTTTGTTTTTTAACCCTTTTGGATTATAGGTATCCTAGACCAGAGACAGCTGAAGTTGCTTTATCTTTCGTGTCTAATTTCTGTTTTTGAGAGGGTATAGAGATCCAGGGAAAATGTCTAGTCCTCTATCTTGTTGCTCATGTGATCTGGTGCATCAAAGGTTACGAATACTTTGGTCACTTTTCTTGTACAATTGCAAGTTTTTATCTAGAACTGTTGGACAAATTCATAGCCTTACCAACTGTATTAGTTTTCCTGGCTTCCCATAATCCCTCCACTGAGTGTTCCCCCACCCTTTTTTGTTCTTCTTTGCTAATTTCTGGGGTATGAGGTGGAACCTCAGTTGTTTTATAAGCATTTTTCTTTTGCTGATTTTCATTTGCTGATTTCTACTGTACTATGTTTTTGATGCATTGAAAAAAAAAGCCTTATTTTCCACAAAAAAACATGTTTTCATTTTAGATTGAAGGAAAATTTTTTGTGGTTTTCTAGGCAGGGCTATGTTTTGTAGTATTTAGATTTGTTGGTATGGCAATCCAATATTGAAAAAAAATATTCTCCTGTGCCTCTTTATCATTTGCCATCCTAGGCACAGATGTCCAGTTGAGACAGATCTATTTCCTTCCAAGGTTTTATGCTCCCATGAGTGGCACTCAAGGTGTTATTTGGAGCATTACTGATGGGAGTTACAGGTGGTCAGGCCTTGTTATATTCCTTATCGCCTTTCCCCTGGGGTCCAGGAGAAGCCCCTTCTTGGCAAAAGAAGCTGGGATTAACTGGGGAAGCATAGGCAGGTTTGCATGATGGTGATGAGTGAGAATCACTATGAAAACTGATGGAGAGCTGGAAGTAGGAGCTAAGCACAGCTGGAGGGAGGAAGGAAAAATAGATAATTAGTTCTGCAAAAGGCAATCTCAGACACTAGCATTATGACCCTGGGCAAGTCACTTAACCCTGTTTGCCTCAGTTTCCTTATCTGTAAACTAAGCTAGAGAAGGAAATGGCAAACCACTACAATATCTTTTGTCAAGAAAACCTTGAATGGGGTCATGAAGGGTCAGATACAACTGAAACTGCTGATGTTGGACCAGAAGATAGCAGTAGGTAGGCAGACATCTGAGTAACTCTTCTAGTCCTATAGTATAGGTATCTGTGCTTACATGAGTTGATATAGACTTTGTGCAACCCATTACAAAATACTCAGCAGTGAAATCCCCCTTCTTTATCTTGTCTTGAGCTAGGCTTTCTGCTGTAAAATAGTTATGCTTTGATTTTCTTAAAAAAAAAAAAGAATCCCTGTGATCTTGGGTTGAAGATGTTTATAAACAATGCATTTGCTTTTTAAACTCTTTAATTTTTAAAATGGCCCTAAATTATCCAAGACTGCTAAACATGCACACAACTCCTGACTTTGAGTGAGAGAGAGAGAAAGCACTGTAGAATCGGAGACACTGTATATATCTTAAAAGTCTGGTTATCCTTGGAGCTAGGAGAAAGAGATAATTTTAGATTAATTATATAATGTTAAACAGCCTGGGTAAAGGGAAAGGATGGGATTGCATGGGGTGTTGGGTTTAGTCATTTTGATTCGGCTTTTCTGAGCTGTTGTAAGCTGCTTCCAAGTGATTACATAAATAATATGCAGTAATCTAGGTCATGCAGTAGTTGCTGACGTCTTCATGATAAAGGGTGTTATTTTCATTTCCATAATATCACATGTACAAGGGATAAATGCAGGGCTGTCCAGGTACAAAGTGCATTTGTCTTTTATTAATATTATGCATATTCACCATATCTGTCATCTACTAGGTGTTCATAGCAACACCCATGCTGTGTGACTATAATAGTGTTGGTTTGATTCTGTATGTCCTGCTAATTATTTATATTCAGTAAGATAAGGATCTAGCATCCAAGTCTGAGTATGGCAGTCTGTGGAATTGTTATAGTTATGAAACTGATCAATCAGGGAATCACATATCTTGAAATGAAATCTTTAGATAATCCAAACCAAATTCTTTTAGTTTTATCTGTTCACCCCAGTAGAATGTAAGCTCCTTGTGGGCAGGACTTTTTCTTTTATTTTGCCTTTTCGTATACTCGATGTCTTGTGTCCAGTAGCCACTTGTCAACATACTGCAGTGGACAGTGAAGAGTGCACAGAGCATTTGGAGTTAGGAGAAATTCAGTTTGGAATTCCACCTCTTGATAGTTATTAGTTGTGACAACTTTATCACTCTGAGCCTCAGTTTTCTTGTCTTTACATGGGGATAATGATATCTGTAGTACCTAGGGTTGCTCTGAGAAACAAATGAGATCTTGTATATAAAAGGCTTTGTAAATGTTAAACCACAGTTGTATATATATATAAATGTCAGGTATCTAGGCAGCTAGGTAGCCCAATGGATAGAGCACTGGGCTTGGAGATAGGAAGACCTAAGTTCAAATATGACCTCAGGTACTTTCTAGCTGTATGATCCTGGGAAGATCACTTAACCTCTGTCTGCTTCAGTTTCCTCATCTGTAAAATGGGGATAATTAGAGTACTTCTCAAGGGTGTTGTGAGGATCAAATGAGATAATATTTGTAAAGTGCTTGGCACGATGCCTGGTATATAGTAAGTGCTATATAAAGCTTATTCACTTCCTTCCTCTTCCCCCTGCCCCCCTTATTACTTTAAAAAATGATTTAATATTCCCAGATCAAAGAGAAAATATTGCAAGCAGCCAGAAAGAACCAATTGAAGTATTGTGGAAACACAATCAATATAACACAAGATTTAGCAGCTTCTACATTGAGGGCCCAGAGGGTTTGGAATATGATATTCTGGAGGGCAAAAGAGATAGGATTGTAACCACGAATCATCTACCCAGCAAAACTGAGTATAATCCTTAAGGGGAAAAAAATGGATATTCAGTGAAATAGAGGACTTTCAAGCATTCTTGATGAAAAGGCTCGAGCTGAATAGAAAATTTGACTTTCAAATACAAAGACTCAAGAGAATCATGAAAAGGGAAACAGGAAAGAGAAATTTTTTTTTAAATATTAAACATTTATTAATTTATTTAGTTTTCAACATTGACTTCCACAAGATTTTGAGTTCCAGATTTTCTCCCCATCTCGCCTCCTCCCCCACCCCAAGATGGCATGCATTCTGAATACCCCTTCCCTTAATCTGCCCTCCCTTCAATCACACCCCCCTCTCTTATCCCCTTCCCCTTCTGTTTTCCTGTAGGGCAGGAGAGATTTCTGTACCCTATTGCCTGTATATCTTATTTCCTAGTTGCATGTGAAAACAATTTTTAACATTTGTTTGTAAATCTTTGAGTTCCAAATTTTCTCTCTTCCTTCCTCCCCACCCACCCTCATTGAGAAGGCAAGCAACTCGATACAGGTTATACATGTGTAGTCATACAAAACACTTTCATAGTAGTCATGTTGTGAAAAACTAACTATATTTCCCTTCATCCTATCCCATCCCCTGTTTATTCTATTTTCTCTTTTAACCCTGTCCCTCCTCAGAAGTGTTTGTTTCTGATTACCCCCTTCCCCAATCTGCCCTTCCTTCTATCATCCTTTCTACCCTTATCCCTTTCCCCCTATTTCCCTGTAGAATAAGATAGATTTCCATACCCAATTGAGTGTGTATGTTATTCCCTCCTTAAGCCAAATCCAATGAGAATAAGATTCACTCACTCTCTCACCTTCCCCCACTTCCACTCCACTGTAAAAGCTTTTTTTTGTCTGTTTTATGTGAGATAATTTACCCTATTCTAATTTTCTTTCTTCTTCTCCCAGTATAATCCTCTCTTACCCCTTAATTTTATTTTTTAGATATCACTCCTTCATCTTCATTTCACCCTGTGCCATCTATCTGTCTGTCTGTCTGTCTATCTATCTATCTATCTATCTATCTATCTATCTATCTACTTTCTGTTCAGTGATGAGATTAGAAGGAGAGTTGGAAGTGCAAATTCAGCCCAGCACTCTAGTCCATTTGGTGGAAAAATAGGAACCACAATCATGATATTTTGATGTAGAACCACCCCCATCCCCCAACCACTTAGTGACCTGATATTAGATAAAGTTCCCAATAACTTTGAAGGAGAAATGTAGTAGAGCAAACTGTGCAAGGACATGGTAAAACGATTGGTGTCATCCACTGTTGTATCCACTATTTGTTGTTCTTAAATACACCTGGCCTCTTGTCTAAATGGTTACCATAATCCTGCAGTTTTGTCTAAAAAGACTTCTTTCATAATTATAAAAGTATTTGATCACCTACCCTTGTCTTCTGCCCATGAACAGGGAATGTCTTCTCATTCTATTAACAAATCTCAGTAGCTTCATAGCAAATATTCCCCTGGAAGCTCCCTTTTTTCCCTTGAATGAGTCCTCCTTTGCCTACCCCCATTCTCCTGTGAAAGGTGTTACTTATCCATCCTAAGTTGGCACAGAAAGCTTCTGATGGGCCATGTCTGAAAAATTAGAAAAACGACGTCTGTACCCTGGGAAACTGATGCTATAATCAGCAGTCTTCCTTAGCATTCTAATACATTTCTTTGCTTTCAGTTTAGCCTCCTACCTTTGACGTACAATCATTGGGCCTCTGCTGATGGGTGTTGTTTTGTTCATTTGTGTCTATCTTTGACCCACAATCATTGGCCCTCTGCTGACAGGCATGCCTTTCTTACGAGATCCCATCACTTTCAGTAGAGGGAATTCTCTGATACTTACTATAGAAATTTGAAAAGTGTTAAGAGGTGGGAAAAGATGGTTTTTAAGTTCCCTTTTCTAAATTAAAGAAAGAAGGTGTATTTTCTTGTTTTTCTAGTTTGATATAAATATTAGCTTTAGGAAAAAACCCATTGTGGGTTTTTAAAAATTAATTATGAATATGATAGCTGTATCCAAGGCCAGATTTTTTGTAACACTAAATTTTGTGACATTTATAGACTGTCTCATAATTATTGTTAAGCATCAAGCATCCAAACATTTCCCAGGTGACTATCATAGTATATACAGGGAGTCCCAAAAGTCTTAATGTATTTTTAAGCTTATTAAAATTAAGACTTTTGGGATACCCTGTATTTGACTCAACTAAATGCTGTTTTTATTAGATCTATAGTAGCACTTTTCATAACAAATCTGTTAGCTCTCTATCAGGTCATATATTGTGCTTTCTCTTCAGGATGGCTTCAGTCTGTTTCTTTTGACTTTGTAAGTTAAATGGTTAAGGAATGATTATTTGCTTTAAGGGCATACTGCATAGGAAAAAATGAAATGAATTACTCAACAGGAGATGCATATAAATTTTCAGATATTGCTTTTTTGTTGTTGTTGTTTTGGAGGCCATCTGGGTTACACAGCTAGTTAAGTGTCAAGTGTCTGAGATCAGATTTGAACTGAGGTCCTCCTGATTCCAGGGCTGGTGCTGTATCCACTGCACCACCTAGCTGCCCCTCCACACCACTTTTCAACCCATCCCCATACCATCCCTTCTCCCCAACTCCCTTTCTTAACTGCTTGGTCTCCTTTGTTTTCTGTTTTCCCCTATTACAATGCTATCTTCTTTAGGGCAAGGACTGTCTTACTTGTTTTCAAGCAAATATATAATAAAGGTTTTATTTCTCTTTCTATCTGGCTGGACTTAATTATCATTTAAGTTCTTTTCCTTTTATTTTTTTCCATTTATATTGTAATAGTCACTGCCTATATTACATATTGTTTTTCTGCATCTGCTTAATTTACTCTGCATTGGTTAATGTCTTGTACAGGTTTCTCTGCATTTTTATTCATTGTTGTGCAGCACATACTCTTAAGTTCATTTCTCACTAGTTGCTTAACCATTCCCCAATCAATGGAGCATCTACTTTGTTTCCAGTTTGCATTGCTAAAAATATTTTGGTGTATATGGGACCTTTCTATCTTTGACATCTCATGGGGTTTTAATTTCCATCTCCCTGTGTACCTTCTGTGATGCATATACCCAAAAAAGAAATTAATTTTTTTCTTTCTATGATTTCAAGGGAAATGGATGAAAGTAAAAGGCTGATTTATATGTAAAGTGTATACTAAAGCTAGTAAGCATCTTAATGCTCTTACGTAAGAGGTCTTGCATTGAATTTTTACCGGATTCAGATTTGTTCTAATGAGTTTTCCACTTGCTTAAAAATTAATTTGGACATTCTTTTACACTTCACTGGCCATTCCTCGTAAATACTTTTGATGAGTTAATTTGCCTAAGGCTACAGTGAACTTGTGTCATTCAGTATGAATTTAGTTGGGCCACTTGGTTTATCTCATGAACAGTACAAAAAAACAATACATGACAAGCATTTGACCTGGCAGATTTGCAGTCATGCAACACAGAAGCTTAAATATATCAAAGAAAGCAGAATGAGCAATGAGTTTTATTACGGTAACATATATTTGCTCTACAAATCACCTCCCTTCCCCTCTTCCCTATTTTTCCCCCTATGTGAAGGTAGGTGTTAGGCATCTGCTTGCTTAGCCATTATCTTTAACTGATACCTCATTACCTTCCAGCTCTTTGGATTGGGGGCACAGTAATAATTCAGGCTCCTCCTTTTCCCCCTAACCCATGTTTCTTCCCAAACAAGGGGCAGCAATGGATTGAGGTGGCTGATTTCTTTTGTTAACATGGCAGGATGATTTTGATTAAAAACTGATCTGTACTTTAAAAGGGGATAACTATTTCACTGGTCTCTACACCTTAACTTAAGAGTGTAACACTACTCCAAGGTATGACGAGCACCAGGTATAGAGCTTCAATAAGCTCTTAATATAAACATAAATAATAAAATTACATGTAACTGAATGATCAGAGGGAGTGCTTAGGACTTCAACTCAGATCTTTTGTCATGTTTACCCTCCTTGAGCTCTGTCCCTTCATCTTTTGGCTTTCGGGGAAAGAAGAGCAGGAGGAAATGATATGGATACAAACGGTGCCCTAAGGGCAAAAAAAAATATTAAGGGTTGCTTTTCTAGTACTTTGGAAATCCTGTAACTTGAGGGCATCCTAAAGTCTCTTCCCTTTATCTTGAAATACCACAAAACTTCTCCTTATTCTAAGCTCCCTTACCCTATATTCTCCCTGTCTCTAATGTTTAACCTGTGTCCCCTCTGCCCTGTCCTTAAATCTTTAAACTATAAAGAATTCCTTTTGTCTCTCTTATCCTGTCCTGTCTTTAATCTTTAACCTCCATAAAACCCTCTAAAACTACATCATCATTCTTTTTTTTTTATGGTAATTTTTTATTTTTTTTTTGTTTTCAACATTTACTTCCACAAGATTTTGAGTTCCAAATTTTCACCCCATCTCACCCCTCCCCCCACCCCACAATGGCATGCATTCTAAATACCCCCCTAGTCTGCCTTCCCTTCTGTCTCTCCGCGCCTTCTCTTATCCCCTTCCCCTTCAATTTTCCTGTAGGGCAGGATAAATTTCTGTACCCCATTTCCTGTATTTCTTATTTCCCAGTTGCATGTGAATACATTTTTTTTAAATATGTGTTTTTAAAACTTTGGGTTCCAAATTTTCTCCCTTCCTCCCTCCCCACCCACCCCCATTGAAAAGGCAAGCGACTCAATATAGGTTATACATGTGCAGTTATGCAAAACACTTCCATAGTAGACAGACTGAAAAACTAACTCTATTTCCCTTAATCCTATCCTGCCCCCCCATTTATTCTATTCTTTCTTTTGACCCTGTCCCTCCTCAGAAGTATTTGCTTCTGATTACTCCCTTTCCCAATCTGCCGTCCTCTCTATCATCCCCCTGTTCTTTTGTTCCCTTCCCCCCCCATTTTCCTGTAGGGTAAGACACATTTCCACACCCAATTGAGTGTGTATGTTATTCCCTCCTTAAGTCAAATCCTATGAGAATAAGATTCACTCATTCCCTCTCACCTTCCCCCTTTTCCCCTCCATTGTAAGAGCCTTTTCTTTTCTGGTTTTTTTTTTTTGTAGGATAATTTACCCCATTCTACGTCTCCCTTTCTCCTTCTCCTAGTATATTCCTCTCTCACCCCTTAATTTTATTCTCCAGTTATGACCCCTTCATTTTGAACTCACCCTGTGCCCTCTATCTATCTATATCTGTATTTATGTACATATAATTTTTTCCCCTCCAACTACCCTAATACTGACAGAGTTCTCGAGTTACAAATATCATCTTTCCATGCAGGAATGTAAACAGTTCAACCTTAGTAAGTCTCTTATGATTTTCTCTTTCCTATTTACCTCTTCATGTTCCACTCGAGTCTTGTATTTGAAAATCAGATTTTTCTATTCAACTCTGGTCTTTTCATCAAGAATGCTTGAAAGTCCTCTATTTCACTGAATGACCATTTTTTCCCCTGCAAGATTATACTCAGTTTTGCTGGGTAGGTGATTCTTGGTTGTAATCCTATCTCCTTTGCTCTCCAGAATATTATATTCCATGACCTGCGGTCCCTTACTGTAGAAGCAGCTGTTGTGTTATCCTGATTGTGTTTCCACAGTATTTGAATTATTTCTTTCTGGCTGCTTGTAATATTTTCTCCTTGACCTGGGAACTCTGGAATTTGGCTGTAATATTCCTAGGAGTTTTCCTTTGGGGATCTCTTTCAGGAGGAGATCGGTAGATTCTTTCAATTTCTATTTTGCCCTCTGGTTCTAAAATATCAGGGCAGTTTTCCTTGATAATTTCTTGAAAGATGATGTCTAGGCTCTTTTTTTGATCATAGCTTTCAGATAGTTCAATAATTTTTAAATTCTCTCTCCTGGATCTATTTTCCAGGTCAGTTGTTTTTCTAATGAGATATTTCACATTGTTTTCTAATTTTTCATTCTTTTGGATTTGTTTTACAGTGTCTTGATTTCTCATAAAGTCACTAGCTTCCAATTGCTCTATTCTAATTTTTGAGGAAGTATTTTCTTCAGTAAGCTTTTGGACTTCCTTTCCTATTTGGCCAATTTTGCTTTTTAGGGCATTCTTCTCCTCTTTTTGGACCTCTTTTGCCATTTGGGTTAGGCTATTTTTTAAGGTGTTGTTTCCTTCAGTATTTTTTTGGGTCTCCTTTAGCAAGCTGTTGAGTTGTTTTTCATGATTTTCTTGCATCACTCTCAGTTTTTCCTCTACTTCTCTTATTTGCTTCTCAGAATCCCTTTTGAGCTCTTCCAAGGCCTGGGACTGATTCATATTTTTCTTGGAGGCTTTGGATGTAGGAGCTTTGGCTTTGTTGTCTTCTTCTGGTTGTATGTTTTGATCTTCTTTATCACCAAAGTAAGATAATATAGTCTGACTCTTTTTGTGCTGCTTACTCATGATCCCGGCCAATTACTTGAGTTTTAAACTCTTTGTTAAGGTAAAAGTCTGCTTCCAATGTGAAGAGTGTACTGTCCCAAGCTTCAGGGGTTTGTACAGCTGTTTTCAGAGGTACTTCGAGGGACCTGTAAATTTTCACTTCTTCCAAGGTGTTATGATAAGGGGCGAGGTGTTTCCTCTCCACAGCCACAACAAGGTCCACCACACCGGCGTTCCTCCTAGCCCCAGGACCACCCCTCAGAACTGTGACCCAGATCCAAGAACAGGTAAAGCAAGATATTCCTGCCTCAGCACTGGCAAAGAGATCCTTGTAATCCCCCTCTGATCAGCCACTCGATTCCCCCTCAGTCTGTAGGCCTGAAGCTCAGGAAACAGTCGCTGCCCCGACAGCACGCTCTGGACCTGTGGCTGAGACCTAGCTCCTCTCTCACCGAAGTCACAGACTTTTCCCACTGACCTTCCACATTGTCTTTGGCATTCCTGGGTTGAGAAGTCTGGAAACCACTACAGCTGCCCGCGATTCAGTCCTCTGAGGCCTGCTCTAGGGTCGCTGTGGCCTGCGCACCCACCCTGCACTGTGCTCCTCTCCCCGCCTGGCGCGATATACCTTTCTGATCAACCATCCAGGCTGTCTTTGGCTGGAAATTTGTTTCACTCTATCTTTTTGTGGGTTCTGCTGCTTTAGAATTTGTTTAGAGCCATTTTTTTAGGTATTTGGAGGGCTTTGGAAGAGAGCTCACGACAGTCACTGCTTTCCCTCCGCCATCTTGGCTCCGCCCCTATATCATCATTCTGAAACCTCTATATAAGCATAACTCCCCCAAATATTGGGATTTCACTTAGCTTTCTTGCTAAGGAGGCCCATGCTGCTTACACGTTAAGTAAAGCTCCCAAACGAATGGCTACAGAGAAGGTCTAAGTGAATTCTTTCATACCCGAACTGCACTCCCAAACCTGACCTCAACAGTACCACTCTTCCAGGCTTTCCATAATAATAATAATAATAATAATAATAACAATAATAAAAGTCATAATAATAAACAACTAGTACTTACCACTCCAGTATCTTTGCCAAGAAAACCCTATGGACAAATTCGTGAGGTTGACTAAGAGTGAGACACAACTTTTTTTTTTTTTCCAAATATAGAATTTCCAGGAATCACTCAAGGTTTTATAGAGCTTTGCTCCCCCCCAAAGAATAAAAAAATAAAAAAATTCACAGCCATGTAAAAGGCATTGCTTATTTCTAGGGATATAAAAACATAATAGTCTCTACCCCTGGGGTAGGGAACAAGTGGGAGGGGGCAGGGTTTGTTCTGTGAGGTTTGGATTCAGTCACAGGGCTGCACTTGAGGACTTAGAGGGCCACGTGTGGCCTAGAGGCCACAGGTTCCCCACTCCTGCTGTACCCACAAGGAATTTACCTTTTATGAAAGGAAATAATCTGCACAGATAAATCAGTAGAAAATATGTATATGTAATAATAATAGTAGCTAGCATTTAGATTATCACCCTAAGGTTTGCAAAACATAAACATAATATATTGTCTTTACTACTGCAGAGAAGTGCTATTGTCATCATACCATTTTATGGATGAGGCTGCTGAGCTGAGGGGTTAAGTGACTTGCCCCAGGGTTACACAACCAGTAAGTGTCTGCTGTTGGATTTGAACTTGGGTCTTCCAAACTCCTCTTTCAGCACTTTATCGATTTTGCCACCTTGAAGGAAGCTAGAGATTTTAAAATGTAGAAGCAAGTAGAGAGTGCATTCCAGGCAGGTGGAACATGGGGCAACAAATGAGAGGGGAGATGGAATGTCTTTTAGGGAACAATAGCCAGTAGATCAGTTTGGTTGGAATGTGGAATGCCTGCCTAAGGGGGAGTATTGTGAAATCAATCTGGAAAAATTGGGTTGAGAAAGGTTGTGAAGGATTTTTAAATGCTAATAGAATAGTTGATAGTCAAGCTAGAGGAAATTTGGAGTCACTGAAGTTTCTTCTTTGTTTTCCCGGGGCAGCTGTGTATTTTCATCATTTCTTTGGAGCTCTTGAAACTGCTGCTTTTCGATCTTCCAAGGGAAGAGCTTCACCCTTAATTATCTAGTTCCAAAGGTTCATAGCTTCTAGTATGCCCATCCCTCTCTGAGTCATTAGCTACAGTAGAAATTAAATTTACAAAGGAGTACCCAAGTGGCTCTTGTAGATCTTAGCACAAAGGCTAGAACCTACTAAGCACTTAATAAATGTTGATTAATAAATTGATTGATTAAGCCACATGACTTAAAGGGGTCTTCTGACTCAGTAGCCCAAGTTTTCAGCATGGACCTCGTTTCTTATTGATTTTATTTATTTTTAGAATTGAATCTTATTTTTATTTATGCCTTCTGTTTTTACATCACTTTTCTGTCTGAATAGATAGCTCTCTATTTCTCTAACCGTGGAGCCATCCCATGAGACAAAGAAACTCCTCATTGATTTAAAAAAAAGTTACAGCAGAAATGTGCTACCCTTTTTCTTTATGCTTTTAAAGGAAACCAACCCTTGATTTATAGTTGATAATTTGGTGCTTTTACAAATTTTAATCCATGTTATTTTTCTTTTTAAGGGGATGGCATTTCCTGTGGACATGCTGAATAACTGTAGTCATGAAGAATTAGAAAGTTCTGCAGAAGATTACTTGTTAGATCTCAGGTGTGGGGACCCAGAGAACCCAGAACATTTTCCTTTTCTCAATAATCTGGTAAGGTGTTCTAGTCCTGGTTTTTATTTAATAATGAGTGAATTTAGAAGTGAAACTATATTTCCAAGGAGTGTTGGATTGTTTAATTTACAATTTTCAAATGCTAATTGTAAATCTTTGATACTTGAACCAGAAGTTTGAGTTATAAGATTGATGGTTTTAAAAAGAAAGCAGACTGAACTTTTGAATTTTGGGTATTTAAAAAAAATACACATGTTCATAATTTTTTAAAAAAGCTTACCTCGTTAGAAAAACAAAGCAAAGTTGTAATTAGCGTGTGACAGTGTGTGATAACAGCTTCAGTGGACAGGGTGCTGGGCCTGGAATTACAAAGATTCATCTTTCTGAATTCAAATTCAGCCTAGGAGTTCCTGTACTTCTGGGAGCCAAGATGGCAGACTAAGAAGTAAGTTGCTTTCACCCTCCCTTATTGACCTCTAAAAATCCAGAAAATATCACCCCAGGAAAAACCCTGGAACAGCTGAGCCAGCAGAAAGACGGGGTACAAGAGTTTTGTAGTCCAGGAAGCTTGGATTAACGGGAAAAGCATCTCTCGCTCTGAGGGAGGGGGAGCAGTACAGCACAGGAGGCATCCCAGCAAACCAGTGGCAAGGCCCACTCAGCAAACCAGGGGGAGATCCTGAGCCCCAAGGTTGTGGAGCAGGCAAACGCCAACACCTGGACCGGAAGTGCCTCAGCACAGGCAGGGGAACTGGTAAACACCAGTTTGCAAAACCACCACATGCTCCAGCATTCTCCTGCAGCCAAGTCTTCCAGTGTCTCAGCACAACTCCAGGCTAGCAGACATCCTCCAGCCCCTAAACATTCGAGTGCTTTAAAGAAGCCAAGGTAAGCAGGCATCTTCCAGGGGCCAGACTCCCTACCCCCACCCCAAGAGCTTCAGTGCTGCTCACTCCAGCTCAGCACCAGGTAAGCTGCCAGACACCTACAGCCTCCAGCTGCCAGCACCTGAGGCCCCAGCACACAATGCTAGTGACCAGGTTCTGGGCTCCCAGCACAAGCAGCTTGGGTCAGTGCCCCCTACACTGCAACAGAAGAGCTCAACTTTAAAAGCCAAGAAATAGGCAAACACCATGAGCAGAAAGCAGAAATAAAATGACAGTAGATTCTTATTATTGGGACAGGGAAGATCAAACCACAAATTCAGAAGAGGACAGCATTGTCAGTATACCCATATTCAGAACCTCAGAGGGGATTATGAACTGATCTCAAGTCCAAAAAGCCTCCTTGAAAGAGCTCAAGAAGGAGTTAAAAAGTCAAATAAGAGAGGTAGAAAAAAAAAACTGGGAAGGAAATGAAAGGTATGCAGGAGAGAGTCAACAGCTTGAAAAAAGAAGGACAAAAATTGACTGTAGAAGACAAGTCCTTAAAAAATGCAGTTGGCCAAATGGGGGGAAAATACACTGAAGAAAACAAGTCTTTCAAAAATACAATTGGCCAAATGGAAAAAAAGTACACAGAAGAAGTCAACTTGTTAAAAAGTAGAATTGACCAGTCGTAAAAGGAGGCTCAAAAACTCACTGAAGAGAACTCCTTAAAAAGTAAAAAAGGCCAAATGGAAAAGGAGGTACAAAATCTAATAGAAGGAAACAATTCATTGAAAATTCAGATTGGGCAGGTGGAAGCTAATGACTCTATGAGATATCAAGAATCAGTCAAAGAGAAACAAAAGAATGAAAAAATAGAAGAAAACATAAAATAGCTTATTGGTAAAATAACTGTCTTGAAAAATAGATCCAAGAGAGACAATTGAAAAATTATTGGTCTATCTGAAAACCATGATGAATAAAAGAGCCTGGATAGCGTTTTTTAGGAAATCATCAAGGAAAATTGCCCTGAAGTCCTAGAACCAAAAGGTAAGATAGTCATTGAAAGAATCCACCAATCACCTCCTGAAAGAGATCCCAAATCGAAAACACCAAGAGATATTGTAGCCAAATTCCAAAATTACCAGGTCAAAGAGAAAATACTGCAAGCAGCCAGAAAGAAACAATTTAAATATCATGGAACCGCAGTCAGGATTACATAGGACCTTGCAGCTTCTACATTAAAAGATCAAAGGGTGTTAAATACAGTATTCCATAAGGCAAAGAAACTTGGATTACAACCAAGGATCAACTGCTTGGTGAAATTGAGCACAATCTTTCAGGGGAGGAGATGGACATTCAATTAAATGGGGGACTTCTAAACCTTCTCAATGCCAAGACCAGAGCTTAACAGAAAATTTGATCTTCAAATACAAGACTCAGGAGAGACATAAAAAAGTAAACAGGACAGAAAAAAAAAACAACACCATGTTATTAATAAGGGCAAAATGTTTACATCCGTGCAAGGGAAGATGATACTTTTAATGCCTGAGAACTGTATTGTTATTACATCATTTTAAGGGGGTATAAATGGACAGAGGGGGTGGGTTTAAATTGACTTTGTGATGATAGAAATCTTAATTAAGTGGTGAAATGGGATTGTTCTGGGAGAAGAGGAAAGGAGGAGACAGAAAAGGGTAAATTACATCACATGAAAAGGCATAAAAACCTGTTACAGTAGAGAGAAAGAAGGGAGGGAGATGAGCATTGTTTGAACCTTACTGTCATCAGATTTGGGTCAAAGAGGGAATAACAATCAGTTAGGTATAGAAATGTAACTTACCCTATAGGAATTAGGAGGGGAAAGGGGAAAGAAATGAGAGGGGATGGATAGAAGGGAAGGTAGATTGAGGGAGGGGGTGGTTAAAAGCAAATCTCTACTGAGGAGGGAAAGGGAGAAAGGCGAAAGAAAAGCATAAAAGGGTAGAAAATAGGATGGAGAGAAAGACACAGATAGTAATTTTAGCTGTGAATGTGAATGGGATGAACTCTCCCATAAACTGGAAGCGGATAGCAGAGTAGATTAAGAATCATAATCCTACAATATGTTGTTTAAAAACCTGGAAAGACTTATACAAACTGAAATGAATACAAAATGAAGTGAACAGAACCAGGAGAACATTGTACACAGTAACAGCCACACTGTGCGTTGACTGACTTTGATAGACTTAGCTCTTCTCAGCAATGCAAGGGTCTTAGACAACTCCAAAAGACTCAAGATGGAAAATCCTATACACATGCAGAGAAAGAACTTTGGAGTCTGAACGCAGATGAAAGCATGCTATTTGCTCTCTTTTTCTTTTGTTGTTTAGTTTTGTTTCTTTTTTCTTGTGGTTCCTCCCATTAGCTCTAATTCACCTTTACATCATGACTAAGGTGAAAATTTGTCTAATATGAATATATAAGTAGAGCCTGTATTAGATTGCATGCCACCTTGGGGAGGGACGAGGAGGGGAGCAAATTTAAAACTCATAATCTTATGGAAGTGAATTAAAAATAAATTATCTTTTTAAAAAAAAAATCCAGCCTTAGATACTTACTTGTTGTGTGATCCAAGGCAAGTCACTTAACCTTGTTTGCCTCAGTTTTCTCATCTGTAAAATGACCTGGAGAAGAAAATGGCAAACCACTCCGTTATCTTTGCCAAGAAAATGCCAAATGGGGTCATGGAGAGTCATATACAACTGAAAAAATGACTGAACTAAATGTACCAGGCATAACAATGTATGATAAAGTAGGGAGACAAAAAAAACAAAAAACAAAAAATTGGTAGACCAGGTCTCTAATGCCAAATGGGGTCACAAGGAGTCAGACACGACTGAAAAAATGACTGAACTGAATGTACCAGGCATAACAACAATGTGTGATAAAGTCGGGAAATAAAAAAAAAACAAAGAACCAAAAATTGGTAGACCAAGTCTCTAATGCCAAATGAGTCACGAAGAGTCAGACACAACTGAAAAAATAACTGAACTAAGTGTACCAGGCAAAACAATAATGTACGAAAAAGTGAGGAGAAAAAACAAAACAAAACAAAAAATTGGTAGACCAGGTCTCTAATGCCAAATGGGGTCACAAGGAGTCAGGCACGACTGAAAAAATGACTGAACTTAATGTACCAGGCATAAAAACAATGTGTGATAAAGTCACAGGCGAAAAAGAAAAGAACCAAAAATTGGTAGACCAGGTCTCTAGTGCCAAATTTCCTAGTATCTGTGTAAATCTGGGCAGATTCTTTAACCTCTCTAACCTAGGCTCCAAACTGGACGATCTCTAAAGTCCCTGCCAGCCGGGAGTATACTGGGGAATAAAGTATGTACACATGACGTACTTTTAAATTTAATGTGCTTTATTAACATTTTCTCCCATCACTTAAATGTAGACAATCAACAAAATAATAAATCAAGCCCTGTCTTATAGTTTGCTGATATCTGGAAATCTAACAGCCCCTGGGTGCCAGTTAGAGCTGATTCCAGCACATACCTATTTCTGTGAAAATATGATATGGGGACAGGGCCATTGACTAGTAGAAGTGCTTCTAGAGGAAAGTAGCCAGGAAGGGAGTACAGCGGAGGGAGACACAGTTGGCAAATACTTAGACTATGCCAAATAAGGATAGACTGGTTTGGTCTGGATATGGAGATAATCTCTCTGTCCAAGGGTGACTTGGATGTCACTCTCAGCCTATCATTGTAATATTCATTCTCTCATTAATTGTTAACCAATCAGGGTTGATTCCCATCCTGGGGAATACCTACTCTTCAGAGGGTGTATAAACTGTGAATTGTCTGTCTTCCCCCTGCCTCTCCCATGATTGTCTTTGGTCTAAGAGAGATGGCCAAATGGCCATCCTTTTATTCATGAATGTGCTAGCCTTGTTAATAAGATGATTAAATTACTCAGAAGCTATGTCTCTTGAACCTTTTTTATCGCCACATAATGATGAAGCATTTTATATGCCTTAGCTCATTTGATCCTTATAGGGTCCTTTGAAGTAGGCAGGAGGGGTATTTTGAAACAAATCTCAGAGAAGTTAGGTGACTTGGTCTAGGGCTCACTGGATGCAGCAGAGATGGGACTTGCTCAGGCCTTTTGACATCTAGTCCTGTGCTCTTTCCATAAACGAAGAGTAGACTCAGTGGGGACATCAGTCAAATTAGTCAACATTTATTAAGTGTCCACTGTGTGCCAATGAGTGTGCAAAGAGCTGGGGATACAAATACAAATAACAACTAAGTCCTGCCCTCAAGGAACTTACAATCTAAAGGAAGGAAACTGAAAAGAATGGGAGGAGGAGGTGTGTGTGTGTGTGTGTGTTTTGGTGGGGAGGGAGACTTCTTGGAGAGTTCCAGAGAAGTCCAAAATTATTCCAATTGGAAATGAATAGAAAAACTGTGTTGAGCCCTTCTTTGTTAAATAGAAGCCCTGGGGCCCAAGGCCATGGTCTTAGTCTTTACATACCTGAGGGGTTGACTCATGGAGAAACCTTGTTTTTCTTGATTATATTGAGCAAAAAGGGGCATACGTTTTTGAAGAGAGATTTTGATCAAGGTGTAGAAAAACTTCCTGACAATTTAGAATTGCCAAAGTAGATTGGCCATCTTAGGGGATGGAAGCTCTTGTCACAGGAGGCTCAAGGTAGAGGTTGGGTGATTGCTTGTCAGGGATGTTGTAGAGGGAAGGGGTCCAAGGTGCAGCTGGTGATGTTTCATGACCTCTAAGGGTGTGCTTCAGTGATTGGAATCCACTGGTAATGTTTTGTGTCACTTGGGGAATTCCTCTTTGGATAAGGGAAAGAGATGCCAACATGATAAACAATATTTACTATGCTGGAAAAAGAGCATTCGTTTATTTAACCATATTATTGATTTAAAAAAATCCTTCCTTTCTGTCCCTAACTTGTTTCCTTTTGGGGTATAATTAGTGACAAACTATGATTATTTATGAAATGCTTTGCTTCTTATAAACTTTCTCCCTAATTTTGTACTTTGTCAGAGACCTTGTATAATTAGAATGAATGTGAGAAAAATGGTTACTTTTATTAAAATCAAGTAGATAGCCTCTTTGTAATAATAGCATTTTATGTAGTTTTTTAAAGTTTACAAAGCACTTTACCAATGTTAAGTTATTTTATTCTACTTGTGAGGTAGGTGCTATTATAATCCCCATTTTACAGATGAGGAAACTGAGGTAGATAGCAGTTAAGTGACTTGCCCATGGTTACCCAGTTAGTAGCCAAGGCAGGATTTGAACTCAGGCCTCCAAGTTTTCTTCACTCTATCTGCTGTGCCCCCACCTGCCTGATCACAAACAAATGTTCACAGATACAGTAAATATAGCTAGCATCGTGACTCTCTGTGTGATTTTGTTGCATTATCCCGTTAGCTCTTCACAATAAACCATTCTTATTTCTTTCAGATTCCAATCAGTCTGTCAACTGTTGGCTTCATCCCTCTTTATGGTGGTGATCAGACCCACAAGGTTCTTGCTCTTTTTGCACCAGAGGACTCACTCACAGGTGTATTTCTTGTTTGTTTTTTATAAATGAGTAGATTTTCCTCCAAACTTTTAGAAACATTTAAAACTACTTAGATATACATTTGTAACAGTGTATGTTTAACTATAATTCCTCAAGGCCTGATTTTAGAGAAACCCTCACTTGCCTCCTATTCCTTTTGTGGTTGCTTCCATATCCATTGCCCCAGTGTGTGAAATTATTGTCCTAACTGAGCAGAGCTGGCCAAGGTGGCTTCATTTTGCAAGTGTTAGAATAAGCCAATTTAAAGATATTGACTAAAATTCCAAAGAAAATGTTTATAGAACTGTGGTTCATAGTTTGATTGTTGGCTTTCTTTACTGATCTTATAGATAAACATTTAAAAAGCCCTTCTACTCAGTAGCAACAGTTAAGTACAATAAATAGCACCTTGGATTTAATTATTAATAATACTCTTCTCCTTCCTTCCTTCCTTTGTGATCTGCTTCCTCTGAAGCTGTGGCTCTGTTCCTTGCTGATCAGTGGTGGGCTGTTGATGATATTGTGAAAACATCAATCCCTTCTAGAGAAGGGCTTCGGCAGGTAACAAGATTTTGACATTTTCTACTTATGTTGCTTTATTAGGACCTTTTCTCCTAATACAATGTTTTGATGTAGACTAATTATCGTCAATGGCATTTGTCTGCTGTACTCTGCTCAATCTGAATAGAATCTTAGGAAATCTTTCCTTATGAAGAATTGAAGACCGCTTCTTGGAAACTTAAACCCATTGTGCCTTATTTTGCCTTCTGGTCCCCGGCAGAGCATGCCCACCCCTTCTTTGTGACTGCCTGTCAAATATCTGAAAATAACTGCAATATGTCATCCCCTTCCTCACTTCTCCTTCCATCCCTCCTCCTCACCAAGGGCATGATATTGAGGCCCTTCACTCTCTTGATTCTTCCCTTCTGGCTGCTCTGTAACTTATTAAATGTCCGTTCTATATGACATTTTATCTCCTGTCTTCTTTCCTTTATTTTTTAAAAATTAAATTTATTTTCAGTTAACAAGTATTTATTTTTCTCTCCATACTCCCCATTATGAATCAAAGGAAAAGGAAAAAGCCTCATTATAAATTTGCCTAGTCAAGCAAAGCAAATTCCAACCATTTTGTTGTGTTGGGGCAGCTCGGTGATGCAGTGGATAGAGTACTAGGCCGGGAGTCAGGAAGACTCTTCTCTCTGAGTTCAAATCTGGCCTCAGACACATATGAGCTGTGTGACCCTGGGCAAGTCACTTAATCCTGTTTGCCTCAGTTTCCTCACCTATAAAATGAATTGGAGAAGGAACTAGCAAAACACTCCAGTGTCTCTGCCAAGAAAACCCCTTATGAGGTCATGAAGAGTCTGATATGATTGAGAACAGCTGAACAACAAAAACCTCAATCAAAGCAGATTCTAACGATAGCTATGTCCAAAAATGTATTTCTCATTTATTTCTTTTTGAGGCATTTGGGGTTAAGTGACTTGCCCAGGGTCACACAGCTAATAAGTGTCCAAGGCCACATTTGAACTCAGGTCCTCCTGACCTGCAGGGCTGGTGCTTTATCCACTGTACCACCTAGCTGCCCCAATGTACCTCTCATTCTGCATCTTTAAAATATCCCTGCTCTGTCAGGAAATGGTTAGAATGCTTTTGTCTCCAGTACTCTGCAATTGTGGTTGACTGTTACATCGATCAGAGTTCTTCAATCTTTGAAAATCTTTTTTTTTTTTCTTTTGAGTGAGGCAGTTGGGGTTAAGTGACTTGCCCAGAGTCACACAGCTAGTTAAGTGTTATGTGTCTGAGGTCGGATTTGAACTCAGGTCCTCCTGACTCCAGGGCCAGTGCTCTATCCACTGTGCCACCTCCCTGACCCTCAAAGTCATTTTTGAATGATGTTGGTATTGTATAAATTTTTCTGTTTCTGCTTACTTCAGTCTTGCAAATCTTCTCAGCTTTCCCTGCAACCATCTATTTCATTGCTTATTATGGTGCAATAATGTTCCATTACATTAATATGCCGTAAGTTGTTTAGCTGTTCCCCTGAGTACTCCCTTAGTCCTCCACCTTGCTTTTTGTTTTTTGTTTTTTTGCTCCTACAGAAAGACATTTTTGTCCATATGAATCTATTTCTTTTTTGGTCTCTTTGGAGTATAGACCTACTGGCTATATTACTGAGTCAAAGAATATGTACAATTTAATGACTTTGGGGGCATAGTTTTAAATTGCTTTCTGGAAGGGCTAAATAAATTCAAAGCTCTAGCAACAGTGTATTAATGTTCCTGTTTTCCCCCAGAGCCTCCAATAATTTGTCATTTTCCTTTTTTGTTAATCTGAGAGTATGAAGCGGAACCTGTAATTTGCATTTTTCTAGTTATTAGTAATTTGCATTTTTTATATGGTTTTTGATAGCTTAGATTTCTCTTAGAAAACTTCACACCTTTCCTATCATGCCTTTGTATAAGTGGTTCTCTCATGTAGAAGAAAACAATCTACATGTATTTTAGCCAGATGTGTCAAAGACATTATTTATTTATTAGAGAAAAGGTCTACTAAAATTTATTTAGAGAAAAGGTCTTACTAAATCAGAAGGAAAAAAAAATTCCTTCCCTCACCCCCACAAGGTAGTTCCCAAATCACATTTTATAGCAATTGAGAAAGCAAAAGATGAAACTTCACAGAAACTGTAAAGCAAAAGTACAGTTTTCTTTAGTTTTGAAAATGACTAAAGAAAGACATCAGGGTTGCTATCTGCACACCCCTTTGGAGAAGATATAATGCCAAAACTGATTCATTTAATCTTTGTACATGTTATATATGTATCCTTCCCCCTCTATTGCCACCTCCAAATAAAATGAAAGCTTCTGGAGGGCCAGGACTGTTTTAGTTTTGTCTTTGTATACTCAGGACTTAGTAGCATAGTGGTGTGCTTAAGCACATCTCTGTTTAATAAACTTTGAATTATATTTTGCATCTTTGATAAGCATGCCATCTATGTTGTTAATAAAAATGTTAAATAGCAAAGTAGGCGGCACTGTGGATAGGCCTGGAATCAGGAGGACCTTCAGACACTTACTACCTGTGTGACCCTGGGCAAGTCGCTTAACCCTGTCTGCCTCAGTTACCTCATCTGTAAAATGAGCTGGAGAAGGAAATGGCAAACCTCTCCAGTATCTCTGCCAAGAAAACCCCAAATAGCATCGCAAAGAGTTGGACACAATTAATTGACTAAATAACAACAACAGGTACACTAGGTAGACAGCATTTCCCTGATATGTCAGTGTAGTGTCCCCATCAAAAAACAAAAATGAGATTGGTACAGGATAGCCTGATTTTTTTTTTTTTAAGGCAATTGGCATTAAGTGACTTGCCCAGGGTCACACAACTAGTAAGTGTCAAGTGTTTGGTCTGAGGCCGAATTTGAACTCAGGTCCTCCTGACTTCAGGGCCGGTGCCATCTAGCTGCCCCGGGTAACCTATTCTTGATGAAGTCCTACTAGTTTGCTCTTTATTACCCTTCACTCCCTTTTCTAAATATTCTTAAACCATCTCTAAGATGTTACAGAATGTTACCTGGAATTGAAGTGAAGCTCTCTGGCCTCTAGTTTGCACCCTTCACTCTTGACAGTTTTTTGAAAATGAGGACAGCTTTCCCCCTCTCCAGTTCAGGGGCATCTCCTCTCCCATTCCCCAGGATGTTTTAAAAGAAACAGACAGTGTCTTGCCAATCACACCTGCCAGATCTTTTAGTACTCTGGTAAGGTAGTATGTCTGGGCCTGGTAATTAGATCCAAGGGCAGTGAGGTGTACTCTTTTTTTATTTTTTTTTTATTTTTATTAATTTATTTTGATTTATCAACCATCATTTCCAGAAGCTTTTGAGTTTTAAAATTTTCTCCCCCTCCCTCCCTACATCCCTCTGCAAGATGGTATGCAATCAGATATAGGCTATACATATACATTCTTATTAAACATATTTTCACATTAGTGATGTTGTAAGTAAGAATTAGAACCAATAGGAGGAACCATCAGAAAAAGGAAACAAAACACAACAGAAGGAAAAAAAATAGCAAATAGTATTTTTCGATCTGCATTCAAACTCCATAGTTCTTTCTTTGAATGTGGATAGCATTTTCTATCACGAGGCCTTTGGAGATGTCTTAGATCCTTGTGTTGCTGAGAAGGGTTAAGTTTATCAATATTAGTCATCGCACAATGTGGTTGTTACTGTGTACAATGTTCTCCTGGTTCTGCTCACTTCACCCAGCATCGGACCATACAAGCCTTTCCAGGTTTTTCTGAAGTCTGCCTGCTTATCATTTCTTATAGAACAATAGTATTCCATTATATTCATATACCACAACTTGTTCCGCCATTCCGCAATTGATGAGCATCCTCTCAATTTCCAGTTCTTTGCCACCACAAAAAGAACTGCTATAAATATTTTTGTACGTGTGGGTCCTTTTCCCATTTGTATGATCTCTTTGGGAAACAGCCCTAGAAGTGCTGTTGCTGGGTCAAAGGGTATGCACATTTTTATAGCCCTTTGGGCATAGTTCCAAATTGCTCTCCAAAATGATCATTTTACAACTCTACTAACAATGCATTAGTGTTCCAATTTTCCCATATCTTCTCCAACATTTATCATTTTCCTGTTTTGTCATGTCGGCCAATCTGATAGGTGTGATGTGGTACCTCAGAGTTGTTTTGATTTGCATTTCTCTAATCAATAGTGATTTAGAGCATTTTTTCATGTGACTATAGATGGCTTTAATTTCTTCATCTGAGAGCTGCCTGTTCATGTCCTTTGACCATTTATCAGTTGGGGAAGAGATGTACTATTTTTGTGTTCTTACTTATCTTGGCTTTCAAATCAAGCCTGATATATTAAAAGAGTTCTGGACCTCGAGTTAAAAACCTGGGTCCATTAGGCACCTTAGCCACTTCATAAGTGTGGGACACTGTCCGGAGGAATATTCTCCAAATGAAAGAGAAATTTCAAACTGTCTTTCCATTGCTTTTAGGAAATTGTCATTCTTCCTGATGGCCTGGAGTCATAATGATCCTTTAAACTGCTTTACCCTCTTTTCATTTGTTTTTGTTTTTTTAAAGCTGTTATACTGAGTCATTTTACAGAGAGGAAGTATTTGTCACAAGTACATCTCACTAGATATTGTATACCTACCTGCTCTTAGACATTTCCTCTAAGTCTGTCCCATTTTCCTGCCTCTCACTTTCTTTTATTTCCATAAAAGGTGCCCAATCCTCTTGTTTTCTCTCTTAGCTTATACATTCAGGCTCAAGAGAAAGTAAAAGTCTAATAAAGAGGGGCTGCTTTTGATGGGAAGGAATTTGGAATGGTCCAATACAGAAGGGAGGAAGTTTAAGGTGGCCTTGGGTCAAAGCTATTTGTAGTTGTAGCCCTTAGGAGGCTGTGGACAATTTGTAGTCATCTTTAACAGTTTAAGAGAATCGTGGCTCCTGGGTATAAATTGATAACTCCAACCATTGTCCCAGGAATGAGAGGAGGAGTATAGGGTGGAATGGAGACATTGCTCGTGTAACAGGGAATGTCACTCTCTGAGTTGGGAGGTCTTGTAATCTTGTATTTATTAAGCACCTACTGTGTGCTGTGGATACAAGTACAGAGAATGAAAGAATCCCTATTTGCAAAGCACTTACATTCTAATGGGGAAGAGGGTTTTTAAGTGTCATTTTATTGGGGTAGGTGACATTATTCATTTGCCTCTTCATTTATTGTTTGTACTTTATCCATTTGCCTATCAGCCAGTATTTCTAAAGAAATCTCTTGTCCTCTGAAGAAAGTTGAGCCAGACTATTTGGACGTAGCCATTTGGCTTGTCTGTAGGAAACGATAGTAATGTGTGGAGCAAAGCACACCATCTAGACATGGATTAGATGTTTGTTACGTGGTATGTGTTGACAAGCAATGCAAGGTCTGCTTGTTTAAAAAGTGTGTGCTACCAGGCTGCCATCCATGGTGTCGCCTTCATCTAAACTGAATTTCCTACTGTTAGAACCACTTCTTTGGATTAGATATTAAGGGTGGTAGTAATGGCCTCTTAAAGCCACTGTGTTGTAAATGGGGAGGACAAGCAACCTCACCTGTTCACAGTAGCATTTATGCCAACATGAATTAATTTGTAATGAGTTCTTACTTTGGTAAGACCGCAGAGATCCATGCCTTCATGGGATGGCACACAAAATTTTTGTTTCAGTGTGGGGTTTGGAGCAGGGGTGGAAAACATTTGAGAGCATCAAGGACAGCCAACGTAGGGACCTTTCAAGGGACAACCAGGGAGGCAGATGAAAACCTTAGCTACTAAAGAGGAAGGTGGACATACTTAAGACAAACTTTTTTCTTGAATCAGCTCTCTTAATGTGACTGGTGCCTGTCAGCCTGTTAAAATAGGTGGTATTTAGAATGGATGGGTGGATAATGTGTTTGTAGTTTAGTGAAATATAATGAGTCTTAAAAGAAAAAGTTGTTTATGTCTTTTTTGAAATATATCATAATCATTTTTAGATAGGTCTTCCCAACATCATCCCTTGGAATTTAACCCTTCCTTCTAACAAAAAAAGAGTTAACAACTGACAATATTGACCACACCTGACAACGTGTGTAACATTCACTGTGGGCCCTTATTTAATTTATTAGAGCTGATGTGAATTCCAAAGAGTGGGAGCCAGGAGTAAGGTGAGTAGCAACACTCTTGATCTAACTGTTAGAATTGGTGTTTGACTCTTCCCCTTTAGGTGAGCACTCTTGGGGAGAGAGTGGTGCTGTATGTTTTGAATCGAATTATTTATAGAAAACGGGAAATGGAAAGAAATGAGGTCCCCTTTCTATGCCACAGCAGTACGGATTATGCTAAAATTTTGTGGAAGAAAGGTGAAGCCATTGGATTTTATTCAGTTAAACCTACAGGTGAGTGTTTTAAAGTATATTGTTTATGTCTACCAAAGCAGATTGTTCTATGAATACAAATGTGTTATTAAATTATTCACTTGGATTCTAAATGAAGTTATTTTATTTAGTACTTATTAAGGGAATTTTGTTTTGTTTTTTACTAATCCACGGAACTGAGAATAAGGAATCTTTTTTTCATCAGCAAGTTTTAAAAAAGTATCCTCTTTTAAGTTCATTCGGTTTGTTGCTCACTTTCTGAATTTCAATTAGGAACAATGGTATCAACAGCATTTAGGTAGAATTCCATACCCTATTGATGGAAACTTTTTTCCTACTCTGTATTCCCATTTTTAAAAATTGTAAGCCATATATACCAAATATTTGCTTCATTTTGGAACAAAAGCAAATGGAATTGAGTGAGGGAATAGACAGGTTATTTTTGGAACACGGTATTGACAGCTGGGAATGTAAATATTTTCTATACTTGTATTTTTGTTGTAACAGTTTTACACTATAGAAGATATTCATTAAATACTTTATCATGTCTTTCAAAATGTCTCAATTTTGGTGGTAAGTTTAGACAAATGCCTTGTGTTGTATTGCTGTAGAACAATTCCCATGGGAATTGAAAGGTTGATTGTGTTAGAAGGTGCTAACTTTGAGCAAAGGAAATACACCAAACTTAAAAAGTAACAAGTCCAAGGCTGTACCCTGGGTTCAAGTCTCTCTTTCTGTTCATTCTCTCAGAATAAAAAAAGCATATCTTTCTAGTTAATCATGGGAATTATTTTCTCCTTACAATTTCTTTAGTCATTAGCCCCAAGGATTAGTAGAACTTCAGTCTCCATTTTTCTTTTGTCCCCATCAGTTTCTTGGTCCTCTCACCTTAGAAACCGGTTGTCTTCCATGGGCTTCTCATTGCCGTTGTTCCTGCCTTTTTCTGTTCCTACCCCCTCTCATGAGAACACCTTGTTCCCTACCTATCTGTTACAACTCTTGTTCTATCAGCTTTGGATATTGTCTCCTAACTCACTTTGGATAGAACTTTGTGGCTGAGAACTACTTTGTAGCCATTTTCCCCTCATGTGCCTAAATAGTTCCTTAGTTCAGATAAAGGGCAGCATATGCCCTTTAGTAAAGAAAGTCCAATATAATAATTACTATTTAGCAAAAGTGCGAAATAGACTTTGAGCCACAATTGATTGCTTTGCTCAGTTTTCTGATTCTTTAAACCACGTTGTTTTGATTGTATTCAGTAAATTTATACGAAATGTATATTATTTGCCTTGAACTGGTTAAAAAAAAAATAGTGATAAATTGGTCTCCATTCTCATGATTGCAGGAAGCATGTGTACCTCCTATCTTACTCAAAGTTACCAACTTCCAGTGCTTGACACAATGTTTGTAAGAAAGAAATATCGTGGAAAAGATTTGGGGCTACTGATGCTGGAAGACTTTGTTGATTCCTTTACAGAAGACAAACTTGGTTTACGCTTTCCATTATCTTCTTTTATGCATACAGGTAAATGAATTTTAAGTTTTTACTGTGTTCTGGAAGTTTTTATACACTAAAATCATCTCTTAATCTCCACTTTTTAACATTTAGAATTTAAATTTCTCCCAAAAGCTATATTATGACATCCTAGATTCTTTGGAAAGGCAAAGCTTAATTTGTTTCCCTAGCATATCATTATCACATTTTGAAACAGTCTTTTAGCGTTCACTGTTATTCTTCAAAAATAATTTATAAAGCAAGGTTTATAAAAATGAGACATTTTGTTACTGACTTCCACTGTAATGTCAGACGTGCACTCTTACTGAAAACATTTTTATCCTAAGGCAGTCCATCTGCTTGCTGTTAGAAAGGACTCAGGCACTACTTTGGCTGGCAGCAGAGGGATCAAGTGTGGAATGCCCATCCCAAATTCTTGTAACCTTTGGCATCTGGAGCTTGGGTGGGCAACAGGTGTTCTAAACTTTTTCCTATAGTGATTCAACCCACCTCTCCCACAGTGTCTGATTATTTGGGAGAAAATTCTGTGCCCTTCTCACCATCCCCCTGCCTTCTCACTCTACCCCTAACCATCTTAATCTTGATTCCTTCTAAGAGTGTAATAATTTACAAATTGAGGAATCCTAATAGATAATGAATCACAAGTTGAATAAAGTTGGTTTGTAAGCTGCCATCTTTTTATTTTTTAATAATATTTTACTTTTTCTCAATTGCATGTAAAAGCAATTTTTAACATTTGGTTTTTAAAAATTATATTTCTAAATTCTCTCCCTGAGATGACATGTGCAGTCATGCTAAACACATCTCCATATTAGTCATGCTGGGAAAGAAAAAACAGACTAAAAAAACCAAAATGAAAAAATAAAGAAAGTGAAAGATAGCACGTTTCTATCTGCATTCAGACTCTATCATTTCTTTCTCTGGAAGAGAAAGCATCCTTTGGAACTGTCTTGGATCATTGTATTGCTGAGAATAGCTAAGTCATTCACAGTTGATCATCCTATGATAGTGCTGTTACTGTGTACAATGTTCTTCTAGTTCTGCACATTTCATTTTGCATCAGTTTGTGTAAGTCTTTCCAGGTTTTCTAAAACCTCCTGTTTGTCATTTCTTAGAGCACAATAGTATTCCATCAGAATTATATACCACAACTTGTTCAGCCATTCCCCAACTGAGGGACATCCCTTCAGTTTCCAGTTCTTTGCCACCACAAAAAGAGCTGCTATAAATATTTTTGTACATATAGATCTTTTCCCCGTTTTTTGAAGGGGGGAGTATTGGATCAGTTCACAACACCACCAACAGTGCATTAGTTTCCCAGTTTTTCCACCCCTTCCCAACATTTGTCATTTTTCTTTTCTGTCATCTGATAGCTGTGAGGTGGTACCCCAGAGTTTTTTAAACTTGCATTTCTCTAATCAAAAGTGATTTATAGCACTTTTTCATATGACTATAGATAGCTTTATTTTCTTTATCTGAACTTCATCAACTGCCTGTTCATAGCCAGTGACCATTTATCAATCACGGAATGACTTGTATTCTTATAAATTTGACTTAGTTCTCTATATATTTGAAAAATGAGGCCTTTATCAGATACTTGCTGTAAAGACTTTCCCCCCATTTTAATGTTTTCCTTCTTATCTTGGTTGCATTGATTTTGTTTGTGCAAAACCTTTTTAATTTCATATAATCAAAATTATTCATTTTATATATCATAATGCTCCCTATCCCTTGTTTGGTCATAAACCCTTCCTTTATTCATAGGTCTGACAGGTTAAACTATTCCATGCTCCCCTAATTTGCCTGTGGTATCTTCCTTTATGTCTAAATCACATACTCATTTTGACCTTATCTTGCCTTATGGTATGAAATACAAAATCAGGATAAAGAATAAAAAAGGGTAGGTGGGGAAATTATACAATTGGCTATAGGCTTGAGGACAACATGGCTGGTTACACAGGTGAGGCATGGTGAACAGTCTGATTGATTGAGAATGAGGGGCTAGCAACAACTCATTGCTTCCCTCCTGTGACTAAGAAGTGTCCATTATTTGAGTTTACCTGCAAGCTTAAAGATAGTAGACTAGACTTCTTTGGATAGTAAACAAGATTTCCTTGAAGGATAGCTTGGTGGTATAAAGATACTAGACCAGACTCCCTGATGTCCACCTGAATTCCCCCAAGATAGCAGATTTCCTTGAGGCAAGAATAGAACATGATTCGCACGAGAACTGGATTTTTAAACTTAACTCATTACAGACCAGGTGAATTTCTGAACTAAGTTCATAGACAAAGAACTATGACTTACCATTTACAGGGCAAAATCAATTAACTAAATAGGATAAAAAAAAATATACATGACCAATTTAATATTCTCAGTATATATTAAAAGTTGATCCAATATCATAACCAGTTGCCAATTCCAGTTTCATTGCTCTTTCTACTATGGCATACTTCCACTTGCACGTGGCTATCTTCTGCTGAAACCATCATTCAAGGGTAATCATTCACATTTTTAACTTAAATTGATTTTTTATTATTTTCACTAGCACATACTCTCAGAAGTTATGTTTTTAAATGTCTGGATTTAAAAAAAAAAAAAGAAAAACCACTACACATGTATTTTGTAGCTTGTAGACAGTATTTTGAGAAGTACCCAGGGGATCATGATCTTCTTTGGGAGGTTGAAGGAACTGGACAGTGGCATCAGAGAATACCTATCACCAGTGCTTTACAGAGAGAAGCATTCAGACGTACAGGTAAGAATTTTTACAAGTTGATTACAATTCCACTCTAGTTAAAAAAGCAAACGTCCCCTGGTAATAATATAACATAGTATGTACAACAGCAAATAACTACAGAGGTATTCTAAAGTTTAACTGTTCTTGTATATTAACGTTTAGGCTACTAATAATTATCCGAGTGGATCCAAGGGGCTTCTTCATATTTTCAACTAATTACTCAATATCCTAATTAGGAATTGATAAAGGACATAGGGCACTGGACATATAACAAGCATGCTTATTGTTATCTGGGATCCAAGGGCACAGGTCTCCATGGAATTCACAAAGTGCAAAATACCTACGTAAGAATCATTGTGGGCATCTTTTCTTTTAGTTAGAGTTTGAAGAAAAGGACTCTTCAGGATTGGGTGGTTATTATAACCAAATCTTATATGTAGCATTATAATGGTTGTGATGATGATGTTATAACCAAATATGTTAAGTGGGCTTGCTTTTCTTTTTTTAAATTCTTCTAAGCACAGAGGTTTCTCAAAACGAAGTGAGAAAACTCACATATGAAGACTGTGACTCTGCACCTACTCCCGAATATGAAATAGGATGTGGAGAAAACCAGCCTAATGAAATGCAGGTAACTGTAGGTGCACACATTTGTTTCTAAAAGTAAAATGTTTTTTGTGTATATAACAAAAAAACTCAATCCAGCTTATGGTTGTGAATGTTGTAGTATATTTAGCAAATACTTGTACGTTCTGTGAAAATGGTCTTTTGGAGGAAAGCATAACAAATTCAAGAGATTTTCAACTATCATCGCTAAGTTGTTCAGAAATGATAGTGAGCTTACATTTTATTCTAAGAGAAAATAGTGGAATTGAGAAACAGAAACATTCTTTGCTTTAAGAAAAGTGAATATAGGTAAACCTGAATTGACGTATACTATACAAAATCAGAGGGATTAATTTGCATTTGGAATGGGTGCCCATGGATGATAGTCACCTCCTTTTCATTAAAGGTCTCAAAAGCCAGGATTTATCAGAAAAGTTGTAGGATGAATTTTTGATTTGATATGGGTTGGACTTGGTGGTCTTTGAGAAAGGTCCCTTCCATCTTCTGAGATTCAACGAATTTATACATTATTCTTATTCAACATTTGTAAGAAACAATAAATTCTTTTGTTTGTCACTTGTAGAGTCTTTTTGTATTGGTCTGTGCTCTGAATTGTTCTGTAACCAAAATACAAGGTTAGAGTTATTATTTTTTTAAAAAAATGTATTATATGAGCCCATTAGGAATGTATACCTACTATGACTTTGACACTAAGTTATATGTTATTTGGCCATATGTTTATATAACTGAGACTAAACATGCTGTTTCAGTTTATAAACACAGAAGCTCCTTTGGAAACATTTCTTAAATTTTTATACTAAATTTTTGATTACAGTAGACTTAGCTTTCCTAATCATTTTGTACTTAATTCAAATGAAAGGAAATAGAGTTCCTTATAGCTTTTTGAAATCCACTAACAATCTAACTCAGGATTCTTGGAAGTGGGGGTGTGGACATACATATGTGCATATGTTGTAGGGAGAAAAAGACTTGCAGAGCACAGTGAATTGATAAAATGTATATTAAAAGTCGATAAAATATCTTAACCATTTTGCCTTAGAACAGGATTGGGGAACCTGCAGCCTTATGGCTACGTGTGGCCTTCCGATTTGTTCTATAAAATTTGGATTCAGTCAAAAGGCTGCGCTTAAGGATTTAGAAAACCACATGTGACCTTAAGCCGCAGATTCCCCACCCCTGTCTTAGAACAATCCAAATTGGTGTGCAATTATACTTAAACATAAAGGTACAGATAAAACATTTGCGGTTGGAGAAGCTCATGTTCCTCGAAGGAAAATCTAGGTAAAAAAGCTTGAAATCTAATCTATTACTCTGTTTTAGGTTGATCCTGTAAGAGGAAACGGTATCTCGGACACCAATGCAAGTACATCTGAAGGTAAGAAGTATTACTGGTCAGCCAGCCAGTCGCCAAATGTTTGAGACCCTCCTGTGTTCTTAACATCTCTCCATCTCTCCTAGAACCTGGAGTTCTTTCATTCTGTCTCTGCCACTAAGCTATCCAGTATGAATTTGGGTCATTCAATTAATGTTCCTGAGCATCTGCTTCTTTTTTTGGAAAATAGATACTGAAACCTGCCCTACTCTCCCCCCAACTTGGAGATATCAAATAATGAAATGGGATTTAGAAGCATATTGGTTATCAACCAGTTTGAGTTAATTTTTCTTTCTTTTTTTAAAAAAATTACTTTTTGTCACATGGGATGGCTCTCTGGGAGAAGGAGAAAGGATATTTGGGATAATTAAAGTGATGTAAGAAACAGAAAACATCGATAAAATCTGATTTTTATTAGGAATCATGAAGGCGCTGTCCTTATAAGACAGTGTTATTGTTATTGATATAATTGTCTTTGTTACTTTTGAACAACTAACTGGGCATAAATGAGTAAGGAACATGACAAATGTAGAGTCAATATATAAACAAAATCTAGTTCCTGTATTTCAGTGTATGCTGGAAATGCATCATCCTAGATATCTACTTTAGGATAGGCTTATTGTCTTTTAGGACTTGATAATACACCTATTAACTCTCAAACAAGAACCACTAATTTGAAGCGTCCAAAGATTGGAAAGAGGTTTCATGATTCAGAAATTAACCCTCTTCAAGATGCGGATGAAAACACTCCCCAGGCTTCATCTGTGGCTCCAATAAGCAGGTAAATAACCAACCACGCACTTTTATTACATATTGTAGTATGGAGCAAAGTAGATAGCTGGTCTCACGAAGACTTGGATTCGAGTCCTACCTCTGGCAGAAGCTGGCTGAGTAACCCTGGGGCCGTCACTTCATCTCTCAAGTGCCCTAAGATGTCAGCTTGCAGAGTAGATGTGGATCAACCTTGGTAAGGGGAATACCTCGCCAGGAGCTCCCTTCATGAAAGAATTTACAGGTTTAAAAATATTTTCTTAAATACTGCTGCACAGTCAGTAAACATTTATTAAGATTCCACTGTGCACTAAGCACTGAGAAATACTAAAAGAGGCAACACACAATCTCTGCCTTCAGGAAGCCCACAATCTAATGGGGGAAATACTAGAAGAAATATAGTATGTAAGACCCAAATCCACTACCCAATAAGTCATATACAAATGGTTCTCACGAGCATTATAAATTATTAGTTTTGATTTGCATTTCTTTTATTAGTGGTATATTTCATGCACCAAATATACTGCTAATAAGAGAAATACAAATAAAAACTAATCTGAAGTTGTACCCAGGAAATTGGCGTAGATGGGAAAAATGGCAAGAATTGTTGATTGCCCATATGGAACAATAGGCAAACTGTGAAATCCCAGGTGGAGCTGTAATTGATTCAACCATCCTGGAAAGCAGTTCAGAATTAGGTGAAGAAAGTCCCTGAAATGTCCATCCAGCAGTTCCACTTGTGTATATGTGCCCAAGGAAGTCCATAAATGAAAAGAAAGGTACCATATATATCAGAATATTTATAGTATCACTTGTGGTAGTAAAGAACTGAAGACAAAATAGGTGCCCATCAACTGAAAAATGCTTAAACAAGTTAGGGGACACAAATACAGTGGAATGTTACTGTGCTTTAAGAAATGATGAACATGTTGAATATGGAGAAGGTTGACATGAACTGATATAAAGTGGAGTTAGCAGAACCAGGAAAACAACATTTAGAATTACTACAACAACATAAATGTGAAGAACAATAACAACCAAAGCATTGCAGTTGAATGCTTCAAAATTATAATAGTCAAGGGGCAAGTGGGTGGAGTAGCAGTTCTGAAGTCAGGAGGACCTGAGTTCAGATCCAGCCTCAGACATTTACTAGCTGTGTGACCCTGGGCAAGTCACTTAACCCTGATTGCCTCCAAAAAAAAATTATAATGGCCAAGCCCAACTCCAAAGAAGAGAGATGAGAACACACTTCTTCCATTTCCATCTATATCCCTCCTCATTCTCTACCTAGGGAGCCATCCATTGTAACAAAGATTTAAGAAGCAACACAAAAACAGGAGTTCAACAAAATTAACAATATTACCCAAATTGGATAGTCTACGCAATTAGTTTTCCACATCCATAGTCTGTTCATCCCCACCCTTTCTTCCCAACCTCTGAAACAAAGAACACGAAAGCACATTTTCTCATTTTTCTTTTGGGAGTAAGCTTGGTCATTATAATTTCATAGAATTCATTTTGAGTTTGTTTTTGTTTTGTTCTTTCAATTTACACTGTTGTCCTTACATAAATTGGTTTCCTAGTTTTCTACTTAATTTGCATCAGTTCATATGGTGTTCTTATAAGTCTTTCATGCTTCTGGATTCTTTTTCATTATTTCTTACTGCACAGTAATATTCTATTACATTCATGGACCACAATTTGTTTTTCTGCTCCTTAATCCCGTGAACTATCTTGTTCTCATTTCTTTGCTACCACAAATGTGTCACTAATAATGTATGCTTTGATGGAAAAGAAAACTGGCAATTTTTAAAAATGTTGTTTTCCATTTTATCTTCTGGCTCATGCTTAGGGACCTGTTTTTCTATTTCAGTGAATCACTGCTGTAGGAGTCCTTTTATTCTCAAGATCCTCTAGTTTACTTATGATACTATTCAGATTTTCAAAAAATATTTCTGTACTTCATTATGAAAGCAGTTGATAATTTTCTGTGTATATGGGTATGTATAAGAATATTAAGAAGATTTAAGCATTTAAGAATACATATACATTCGTATACATATATATAATTGTGTGTATTAAATGCTTAAATTTTCTTAACATTCATACGTGTGTGTGTGTGTGTGTGTGTGTGTGTGTGTGTGTGTGTGTATCTGTATAAAAGTAGAAGCTACATAATTGAACTTTGCCATTCAATGAGTCAACAATGTTGTATGCCAGTATAAGAAGCTAATGAGATCTTGGGCTGTGCTGTTGGAATATGTGTCCAGAATGAGGAAGGGCACAGCCTCCAGAGTACTATGCCCTGACCTTTTCTGGAGTATTGTGTCCATTTCTGGACATCATATTTTAGGAACAGTCATTGACATAATAGAACAGGTCAGAAAGCAGGAAACCAAACTATTGAGAGGACTTATTTTCTCAGACCGGCAGTTTAATTGCATTTATCATTTATTTTATGAAGAGCCCCATATTTACTAAGAGCATTATATACCAACCCACACTTTGCTACATAAAATGGGGACTTGTGGTGACAGCCCATGTTCCTCAGAATGAGTGGGTGGATCAGCGGTGGTCAAAGCTATTAACAAATGACTAAGCATTCTTGCTTTTTATAGCAGCCTTCCTCCTCTGCCCCCCATTCAACTAGATCCTATTCCTTCCATCAAAATCTGCACACAATTGGGGACAGACAGTGCCTGCCAGGCAGTGTATTCCAAGAATTTTTTTATTAAGTAGTAGAGCTTCCTGAGCACTAACCAAGGGAAGGATGGATCTTAAATGAAATGCACCTTGAAATCAAGCCATCTCAAAGATCAGTTGAGGGAACTTAGGGAATTTTTGCTGGAGGGGAGGGAGAACATAGTAAAGACATAACTTTTATCTTCTAATATTTGAGGGATTATTGTGTAGATTATTGTGTCAAGAAGGGAAGGACTTGGGGGGAGGTGTTTTATTGATAGCTTTTGTTTTTATAATAGTAATTTCCTGATAGTGTGCACACATCCCCAGTCCCTACTGCACACAACTTCCATACACATTGAACCTCCCCCCTTTTAGCATAGAAAAGCCATTTTAAGCAAAATTTATCAATATAGACCAAGTCTAGCAATATGTACAATATTCTGCAATCCAGAATATTCCTCCTTTCCCTTTCTGACCCTCATATTATTTTTTAAACTCGTTCACTCATTTATTTTTAGTTTTCAGCATTTACTTTTATAAGATTTTGAGTTCCAAATTTTTCCCCTTTCCTCTCCTCCCCCCCTCCCCAAGATGGCAAGCAGTCTGATACAGGCTATAATATCAAACATATTTCCATATTACTTATGTTGTGAAAGAAGAATCAGAACAAAAGGGAAAAACCACGAGAAAGGAGAAAAAAAAAAGAAAAGAAAATAGTACGTTTCAATCTGTATTCAGGCTCCATAGTTCTTTCCCTTGATGTGGTTAACATTTTCCATCATGAGTCTTTTTCTCCCTCACTTCTGACAGAATGAAGGAAGTATATTTTGTCATCTTGTTTGAGGGGTCTAGATATATTAGTCATTACAGTTATTTACAGTACTCTGTATTGTTTTCATTTTTGTTATTTTAGTCACAGTACATATTATTCTGCTTTTATGTCATTTAGCACCACTTGCAATAGGAATACACTCATATACTATTTTGTCCAGGTATTTCCCAAGTGGTGAATATCTACTTTGTTTTTCTTGTTTTATGACCTGTTGCTATGAGTAGTTGTACGTGTAGAAGACTTCCTAAGAACTCACTTCTGCTTGGTTACAAAGGGCCAGAGCTAGGATCAATGTATAGGAGTTATAGGGATTGAAATTTTGTTTGGATCAGAAAAAGGAAAACTTACATACAGAAGTATGGAATGAGTTGTTTGGTTGTAGGTAGTGAGTTCTCTGTTGCTAGAGGTTTATAGGCAACAGTTGAATGATGACTTTCTGGGAAGTTTTGTAGAAGTGGATCCATCCATTCATGGGGAGGGTGGGGGTGGAACTACTTGGCTTCTCGTGGCCAGGTCCAGTTCTTAAGCTCTCACTGTTCTATCACCCTTTCTAAGAAAACAAAACAAAAATAACTTTCTTCCTTAGATTGGAATCTACTGCATATACATCTGAGAGCTCAGAAGAGTTAGTTGAAGATGAACCAGATGAGAGAGTGGTTGATTTTGAGCAGGAAAAAAAAGATAAAGAACAACATACCCTAGAAACACAAGGGTTGAATAAATCAGTCCCGGAGAAGAAAGATGACGAAGAGGTATGAGAACACAAAATAAAAGTCAAAATTATTTTGCTCTTAATAAAATATAGTGAAGAAATAAACTTAAAAGTTCTACCGTTTGTAATTATTTATTCATATAATAAAATTATATATCCATATGATATTATAATATAGATATATAATTCTGATTATCCATATAATAAAATGAATACAACTTAATAAGGGGGCAGAAATAGAGGTTCCTTTATTTGGAGCAAAAAAAAGAAAAAACTCCCCAAAACTAAAACCCACAACACTTTACCATGTAAAATTTGAATGAAATCAAAAGATAAATGGGGGAGAGGGTGGTTAATTATGCAACTTATAATAAGATTTGCTGTAGGATTTATTTAAATAGTGAGATCCCTAAATGCATTTATAATCTAAGTTTATAAAATTAAATGCATTTCAATACATCTTATATAAAATTTGAAATACACATCAGAACAATGCACAGGTATATATGTGTGCACATATTCATGTCAAACGACAGTGGATATTGTTGTAAAAGGAAGCCCTTTCTCCAGAAGGTGTTGTCATGTTTTGGGCTCATAACCAAATCACTCACCTAGGGACCTTAAATCAGACCAATATAGTGGAAAAATACTTTTGAAATATCACTCACAAGTAAGTTTTCCCATTCTTATCATTGCCTGAAAGTTCTTCCGAACTCCAATATCGTGTGACCATAAAAATATTGTTGTTTTGTGATTCCCTTGTTATCAAAATACTGGTATATTAGGTGTTTTAAGCAAATAGATAAGAGCCTATTTCTAAGCTGCTTTTAAAAATCATGCATTTTTATGTAAACAACTTTTTTGTGGAATACAGATACTAACCAGCAAATGCTTTCAGCCCTCATTGGTATCCTTGTTTTGGCGGAAGGAATATGACATAATTAAACAAGGGGAAAGAATCATTTACCAGTTCTCTAGCATGACCTCTCGTCATTACCCTCATCTTTGCTTGTCATCTTCTGCATCTTCTTATTGTTTCTTCCCTCTAACTTTCCATTTCCCATTTACCCTAACTTGTAGGAGGCAGAGGAGGTATCAGTCAGTCTTATCGCTAACTCTTCCCCCTGTATTCCTTGGACACTGGATACGAGGGAATGTTTCAGTCTTTCCCCAAGTACCAACCCTTTCTTCTTTAACAACTTTCTCTTCCTCTTCACCATATGCTCATGGCTTCATTATCTTGGGGAAAGTTTTTCACTTGATTATGTTGTCTTTTATCTTTATTATCCTATTTTTCCTTGTGTTCATTATCAGACTGCTAGAACAAGTAGTCTATGGTTTCTGTCTTTCACTTTTCCCCATCCTTTTCCTCCTTGAAATCCTGCTTTTGTCCCCATCACTCTATTGAAATTATATTCAACTTCCATTTTGTTAAGCTGAGTGGTCTCTAGTCAGTCTTTAGTTTTCAAGTGTAGGCTGCCTACTTACCTGCCTTTGCTACCTGGCACAATATACTCTTACGGTTCTTTTTCCTCTCCATACTCTTCCATCTTTTTAGGTATCACCTTTTTGCTGTTATTTAACTATGGACAATTTGCAAGGCACAGGATCTTTTTCCTGCTTGGTTTGTAAAAAATGTCTGTCTTCTTCTGGCCTCATCTAAGCTCTACAGATAGCTTCCAAATCTTTGTCTCCAGTCTTGACCGATGTTCCAATGCCAAACCATAGGATGATAGAATTTAGAGCTAGAAGGCTCTGGTATGGAACCCCTTCATTTTGCAAATAAGTAAAGTGAGGCCTACGAGGGTTAAATGAGTAGAAGAGCTGAGTCTTGAACTTTATTTATTATGCACATTATTCTGAATACTTCTCCCATTTCACCCTTGGCTGCCTCATAGACATTTTATATCCTAAATTCAGCTTCTCATTTCTGCCTAGGTGTCTTCAGCTTCCACATTTCTTAACCAGGCTCAAAATTTTGCTATAATTTTTTTTTTACCTCATCTCCTCCCCTTTTTCATCATTTGCTGCTAAATTCTATTATAACTTTTACTTTCAAAAATGTCGTTTGTTTCTATTCCTACTGCCACTCTGTTCTAGGATCTTATCAGTTGAAAGTTGGTTTATATCCTAATTGGCATTCTAATCTAAAAGTAGTATGCAGAATTGATTACTTTTTCTAAAACTCAAGTTTTTATCATGTTACTGTCTTGTTCAAAGACTTTTAATAGCTCCCTGTCACCATCAAGATAAGGTTAAACTTGCCCTGAGTCATTTTTTGAGACCCCATTTTGGAGCCTACCTCAACTTCTGTTTGATTTTCAGGTGGCCTTAATCTCATTTTAAAAATGGCTATAAAATTCTCCCTAGTTACCTCTTAAGAACATCTTCTGGATTAATTAGTAATATTAGATGTAACAAGAACAGTTTATTTTAGATTGAATTATCAGGATCGTCCTTCCCTATTTTTAGGAAGATAGTCTGTAATTGTGTATGCTTTCACTTAAAAAAATTAATAATGCCACAGGAATCTGAATTAGAACCCCTGAATGGTGAGGTAATGGAAGATACCATAAAGGCCTCACTAAAATCTGAAGAGGACACTACCCATGATGCTTTGGATGGAAATTCAAAATGGCCATCTGGTCATTCCAGTGAAGAATCTGGAACTCTCCTTGTTCCACCCACGATTGAATCTACAAAGGCTCCTGAGGATGCTACACCAGATAAGGTAGGGGAAACACCTAACTTTCCTTTCCTAACAAGGAAAGTAACCATCATGTGTTTCTGATGTTGCCATTGATTCAGAATTTGTATTAATTTACAAATTTTAAAGCATGAGTTGGCCAATAAAATAAGATTGGCAGGTGCTTTGACATTTCCAGAACCCACAGAGAATAATAATGATCTCTTTTCAGTTACAAGCCTTGCCAATTCTTTCTCCACAACATCTCTTATATCTTTCCCCTTCTTCCAGGGGAGCAGCCATCATCAGAGTTTAGACCCTATCACCTCTTGCCTGGGTTACCATAATAGCCCCTAGTCAATCTCCCTACTGCTAATCTCTCCCCTGTCTAATCAGTCCTTCATGCAGCTGCCAGAATAATCTTTCTAAAAATTGGAGCCAATGATGTCACTGTCCTAATCAGAAACCTTCAGTGGCTCTTAATTTACCTTAATTAGCCTGGCACTTAAAGGCTGTCCACAATCGGGCTCCCACTTGCCCTTTTCTCTTCTTTCTTTTTGGTGAGTTTTATTAATTCATTGCACTTAATCAGCACTTAAAAGATACCTACTATGTATGCTAGGTGCCATGAAACACAAAGATAAATTTTTTTTGTGATTTTTTAAAAATTAATTTATTTTGATTCATCAACAATCACTTCCATATGCTTTTGAGTTTAAAATTTTTCTCCCCCTTCCCTCCCCACCACTCTCCCCAAGATGGTGTGCAATCAGATATAGGCTATACATATACATTCCTATTAAACATATTTTCACAGTGATGTTGTGAGTAAGAATTAGAACCAATAGGAGGAACCACCAGAAAGAGGAAACAAAACTCAACAGAAGAAAAAAAATAGCAAATAGTATGCTTCGATCTGCATTGAAACTCCATATTTTTTTCTTTGGATGTGGATAGCATTTTCCATCATCAGGCCTTTGGAGATGTCTTAGATCCCAGAAAGACAAATTTAAAAGTCCTTAAGGAGCCTACAAATTCTACAGGCATTTGAGCATCTTTTTTTGGTCAGTATGTATAAGTCAATGAAATGGGCATTAAATCTGTTTCAGTCAACATTTTGCAAAGAGCTAAAAAATATTCCATGTTCACTATGACCCCTTAACTCGTGTTTGCCATTTTGTGCATTGTAGGAAACTTTCTGTTTCTATGCACTTCTTGCATTAGTTCTAGAGAAATTCCTGATAGTGGGATTCCTTCACCAAGGTCTGCTCCCTGTGCTTTGGTCATATCCTGGCTAATGTAGTAACAAAATCAAACCCAAAGATGATTATCACTGCAATGCTAAAATCCACGTAGTACTTTACATACAGGATGTCTCAAAAGTCCCAGTCCTGTTTTGACCTTTAATAGCTCATAAAATTAAGCTTTAATAGCTTAATGAGGCTTTTGGGACACCCTCTGTATTATTTCATTTGATTGTGCTATAGATACAGGTATTATCCCCATTTTTACAGAGGAGGAAACTGAGAGGATGAAGTGAGCTGCCAGAATTTCCAATATTGTTTCATACTACTACCCTTTATGAACTCTGCTTTCTGGCCAAACTGTACCATTCCCCAAACTTAGTACCCTATTTCCCACCTCCAAACATTTTCCTCACAACCATTTACCTTTTCTAGAGTGCACTCTCTCCTCCACTGTTGTCTCCAAGAAACCTTATCTTCCTTTATAGCTCAGTTCAGTTTTGCCCTCCTTTGAGTGCTCATCCCCTTCTCCACTTAGTAGCAGCATTCTCTCCATCCTCAGTTTTCCTTATGCTTATTTTTGTGCGTATTGAATCCTCCCAATAGAATATAAACTCCTTAAGGGCAGAGACTGTTTAGTTTTTGTGTTTGCACCCCCAGCACTGTAATACCTAGTAGATCGTTAATAAATAATTGTTGAATTGAAGGAACAATGTATTTATGCAAAATAACATGGCTGAAGGGATATAATATAGTGCATAAAGCATAATGAATGCACTAAAAGCAGTAATTGGAGACTTTGCCAATTTGGATTAGTAATAATAACAGCTAACATTTGTATAGTGCTTACTTGTGTTCAAGAACTTTGCTAAGCACTTTACAATTATTAGCTCATTTGACCTTGGGATCAGATCCTAGAAACAATCCTGTAGATGCTATGATTATTCCCATTTTACAGATGAAGAAACTGAGGCAAACAGGAGTTAAGTGACTTGCCCCCTGTCACACAGTGTCTGAGCCTGAATTTGAACTCAGGTCCTCTTGACTCCAGGACCATCATCATATCTACTGTACCACCTAACTGCCCCTGTAAAAAAGAAACAACTGAATCAAGCTGAATTTTGTTTAATGTAGTAGTACTTTGGAATACTTAGGACAGAATATGGTCAGGTATTAGAAAACCTTAAGAGACTAGCTTTTTAAAATTAGGGGGAAATTTTCTTCTTAAATGGAATGTCCTCTGAATATAAATAGGTGCTTGAAAAATGTGTTGTCAGTTTTTAAAAATTTTATTTATTTTATTCTGAGCTTAAGAAATAAAACAAGCGTTTCCATAACATAATAGAATAGAAATAAAAAATGAGTGCACACAAAACTGCAAATCTTTTATGTACAACTTGCTTTTCCTTTTACACAAAGTTATCATGTAACTTTTATTTCCTCATTTTCTTCTCCCCCCACCACCCTTGCCCTCAAGATGGCTACCATTAGACACAAATAGGTGTATATAATGTGTGTGTGTGTGTGTGTGTGTGTGTGTGTGTGTGTAAAATTCTACACATCTATTTATCAATTCTTCTGGATGCAGATGCAGATGTTTTCCCTGCCATCTGGTTGTAAGTTTGTTTTGCTTAAAAAATCCTTACTTTGTAGGTAGGGCAGAGATAAACTTGAGCTTTGAGCCTACCTACAAATTCCTACAAGTTCCTTCAAATTATAATCCACATTGGTGAAATTTTACCCTATTTTAAAGAATCAGATTCTGACTTGTTTTTGTAGTTATGGCGGCTCTTTATGAAACTTACATTTCCAGATACCTTTTTTATTTTTTCATGCTGCCTCCCTTATATTTCCATTTCTCTGAGCCAGGAGTTTTTTGAGAAAATTAGGATGGTGGTCAGTTTGAAACCTCAGACTCAGAAATGTGGGGGCAAGGGGGAAGTACTGGGGTCTAGCTTTCTGAGAGTCACCAGGTTCTGAGATAATAGTTCTTAGAGCTGAATTGATTTATCCATTTATTTAGTGTCTGATTTTGTTCCTGTTTTCCCCCCTAAGGCCACAGATGTGATTGATTCCAAAATGGTAAAGGACAAAAGCCTACATAATGAAAAAGAGAGCCCCGAAGAAAAATCTCTTCCAGCTCCACGAAAGAAACCTCCTTTAGTAGGTTCTGATACTGTTGCCACAACACTGAAGGAAGAACCATCTGATAATGGTCTTTCAAACTCTGTGGTAGGTGAAGCATCAGAAGAATCTGTTTCCGACAATGTATCGCCCAACACATCTTCCTCATTGGAAGATCAGGGGGAGGACATGGTCCCTGATTCCCAGGAAAATCCAGCGACGACAACCCTTTCTCAGAGTGCCCCAGGAGTGGTTGAACTTGAAGATATCCACAGTGCAGGACAAAAGAACCAGTCAGAAGAACAGTCTGAAGCGTCTTCAGAGCCACAGGATCATTTTCCCCAGTCAGCCGAGAAGGCTGCGGATAGCAGTTCTGAGGAGGTAGAAGTTGAAGTACCAGTAATAGACAGGCGGAATTTAAGAAGAAAGGCCAAAGCGTACAAAGGACCCACTAAGAAAAAAGCCAAGCTAGCTTGAATGGTGGAAGAAACAGCAGTCTTAAAAATCCTCTTTGTAACAAAGTTGGTGTAGTTTTTTATAATATGGCAGTTAACAAAACCACATGGGATAGAGGATAAACACATTTGTTGTTCCAAAATTTCAGGTTGGAATTATTTGTGATGCAATTTTTTCCCTCTTGTAGGAATCAAGATTCACCATTCTTTTTCTTAATTTTTTCAAGACCTTTTCTGCACTATATATAAAAATTTTTTTTAACCCACTACAATTCCTATTTTGGGTCACCAGATCAGATTGTGATTTCATTTTTTTTTTCCTAAGTAAAAGATGATTTCATCTTTAGCAGGTGGAGATAAATGGCCATTACTTTTGTTTTTTTAAACTATATGATAAATACAAAGGCGGCTGTGGAAGTAGCAGATTTCCACTGCTTATCACAGAAATCATCTTTTGTACTACAAGTTATACTTTTATACTAAGACGTTTTCATACAAAATAAAGTGTTTCACAATCTTACTCTTAAATAGCAAAATTCATTTCCAAGCAGTTTTTAAAAGATAGGAATGTTTAAGACAACAACAACTCATCTAAAAATATCACTAAAATAGAATTAAAAAGGTAATCGTCTTCAAATGGCTAACAGCATGACCATAAATCTATATTAAGTCAAAGGTATGTAAATAGTGTTACTTTGGCTTCTGATTCTAATCATGGAAGCTTATTCTTCCATCTGTTTGTGTTGATGAATAGACACACACACACACGCATCAATTCCTGAGTCATTCGTCTATGTTGTGATCTGATACTCCCAGTGATAGGAGCATTAATCCTTTGGTGTTGGGTAAACAAATTATATTTAAATTATATTAAATTTGTTATTTTGCAATAAATTATTTTTTTGTGATCCCTAACACTTGAATTTATCAGATGCTAAGAGCCTTAAAGGGAGTTTCAGTTTTCACCCCAATCATGCACTGTGTTAAAATTTCTCACTTATTAATTGTGTACCTCATTTTATGACCTTGGCTTTGGTTTCGCTGGAGTTATACCTTTGGTTGTGTCAGGTAGAAATTTGTCCTATGTGTTAGGACAAAAGCATTAGGGATTAAGTACCACCTTTGAGTCCATTTATTGAATCCAGTTACCAACCCAGTTGGTAGCTTATCTTTTCTTGCTCCACTGTTATATCATATGAATTCAAGAGCAATGAAATCCGTTTCCTGTTATGAAGTCCCTTAACTTGGCTATGGAACCGTAGTTACAGAAATTTTTTTTCTAACCTAGTCTCCCTATGGTTCTCAAATACCTCTCTAAGCCTTTGGGATGAGTCCCCCACTATCAGAAAGTTTTCCTTGTACTGCCTTTTTCTGACCTACAGTTGTTGGTAGCTGTTTTGGGGTCTTGTCTTTATCCCTCATTGAGTTTTACCCACCTGCCCCATGTCATGTAGTTACAGAATGGGGCTGACCTTGGTGTGAGCGGGGTTGCAGGACCTATCATGGATGCCAGAGTTATGAACTGTGCTGGAAGCTTCAGCCCTTGCTCTGGCTCTGCTTATGTCCCATTGTCCTGGTTGAAGGTTTGTAAAGCAGATGGTGTTGTGACTCATGCAGTCACGCTGAATTCATCCTAGGGAGTTAAGACTGTTTCCCACCCCTAGATTGTGACTAAGTTATAAAAAACCTTTTCTATTAGAAATGAAAATGGTCTTAAAATATTAAATCTCACATTAGTTACTCTTTGATGTTATCAGTGATTCTTGGATATGCACATGTAGTTTAAAAAGCAGTTAGATACATTAGGACAGGACCCCTTGTATGGTGAAAGTGAAAAGCCATTTGGCCCATCTGGGTTTAGGTTATGTTTTGATTTGCATCATTACAAGAGGTACTGGAAAGCTTTCTTCAATATATATTTAGATGATGTTGATTAAACTCAATGACTTTTTACCTTTGGGGGTGCGTATTTTGGAAAGCAAATCCCAGATTGCCGAGATGAGAGATATTCGAGGCAAACAAACTATTGAACTTTTTGGATTTTGAACACTCTGCCTTTTTTCATGTTCACTGTTTATTGAACAGGAGTGAGCCAAATTTTTGGGCATTTATCTGTTTTCTTAACAAATGGTTATTAAATAAAAAATCTTGAATGATTAAGACTAATAATGGTGTATCAATCAGAGGTAAGCAGCAGCCATCCCAGAGTTATGTGGCAATTAAAAATGTTCAAAAGACAGTTTCTGGGTAATTAAATCATTTGATTAATAAGCACATTTCTGAATAAAAGGATGCTCATTTGGCCATCTCTTTTAGACCAAAGACCATCATGGTGGTAGGCTCACAGTTTATATACCTTTTGAAGAGTAGGTGTTTACCAGGTTGGGTATCAACCCTGATTGGTTAACAATTAATGAGATAATGAATATTACAATGAGGAGCTAGACCTGAACTTTGATTAAGTAATTTATTTCTTAAGTTAACCCCAACCTTGGGCAATCTATTCAAAGAATTTATGTCCCACCCAAGCCTGAGTGGCACAATAGCTACCTTACCTGGGTGGGGTCTGAACAAGAAAGTTAATCCAATCTCATTATCAGTAATATCCTTCAAGACACTGAGCTTTTAAAATCAGGACTTTAGAAAAAAGTGGGAGACTCTGAATCTCCCCAAATCATTGCTTGTTAACAAAACAATCATTTCTCTCATTCCCCCATTTGATTCTATTGAGAGGCACAGCCTTCTCAATGAATCAATGATAATAGCATCAAGGGTTTCTAAATATTGTACTTATGAAGGGAGACAATGTAAGATGAACAGATAAGATGGACAGATGCTGTGACAAAATAAAAAGTAGATTAATAAGTAGACTTTACATGTAAAAAGGCACAAAGGGTACAATAGTAAAATAAGTCTTGTTCCTCTGGTTCTTTGGAAACATCTCATTTAGCTCTCTGGGAGTGGCTTCAAAGCAGTTCTTTTCTGCTTCAGTTCACTTGTAGAGATGCTCTTCTCTGCCTACAAAATTGGTTTTAATATGATTTTAAATTTACTTTGCCAATAACCAGGTCAAATAATGAAAGTTAGCTTAAACCTTATGTCTTTATTATTAGAAAATCAAATTTGGAGCCTTTTAGACCAGGAAATTTATAATTTTAGGTTGGGCAATTGTCATCTTGATATATATAGGAAACTCGGATACAAACAGAAAATTAGAACCCAAATTTTATACTTGGCATTATTCATTCCTCCATTAGGAGGATGAGATTCTGCTAAAGCATTAATAACAGAACACTTTTTATAAGAAGATGGACTCTAATGCAAAAATGAATTCATTTAAAAGTTGCCAGATTAACTTAAGTTGGAACAAAAGGCTCCATATATAAATATATATTTATATATAAATACATTGAGTGATGAATTTCAAAACAGTGCATATCAAGTAAGTAGCCATAAATTACTCTCCTCTAAGGAAATTGGTTGCACCAAAATTCTTTCCTTCAAGCAAAACTGAAGATGTTTCTAATCTAGTCTTAATAATTAATAGAATACAGTTGATCCCATATATTTTGAAACATTTAAGGACCTTATTTTATACACACACACACACATAACAGACAGATGAAAAGGCCAAATACTCATCTACTTTAGTTGGAAAAGACTAAAATTAAAGGCTGAAATCTTAAACCTGCATCTTATAGTAGCTCAGATGTGCTCCAGTATTAACTTATAAGATAAAGATTTAATATTGTGTCCATACTGATCATCTGACATGATTATAGACATCTGCCATAAAAGAACTGGGATATAAGGGAAAATGCTTCCGTAACTTCAAGTCAGCTCCAGGCAAAAGTTAGATCGACAATTGCATTGAGCCAGGCTTAAAGTCAGCCAGGTAGGATATTTTCCATTCAAGAGGAAATGTTGTGTTGGGGAAATTGAGTCAGGAAAATTCTATGTCAGCCCATGCCAAGATTTGTTCTCCTAGCAGCTAGGATCTAGCCTTTCCCATAAGAACTCTACCTGCTGTTCATAGATATAAACCCCATAGGGTTGCTGGCATCATAGATTAATTGGCTCAGTAGCATTCCTTGATGGTCATACCTGGAGTCAGACTAAATAATATTAGTCACAGCTCCATACGGTCTTGAATAGCAAATTATAAAAATCAGAGCATCAGGTGGATTTAGCTCTCAGAAATCACATATCCTAAATAACAAGTATTGACTTGTTATATAATATGTAATCTTACATTGGGTAACAGTAGAGATTTCATCATGAAAAATCAGAACTTATCTTGATATAACTAGTACTCAGGGTAAGCAGATGTTTTTTCATCCCTAAATTCAACATTACACAGATGATTTTGCTTTAAGATGCTTGATAACAAAGACTTATGATGGGATATATAAATATTATAATCCTAAATTGTACACAGAGAACACATTATTTGAAAAGTTGCCTATATAGTAAAACGTGTTCAGTTATTAACCACGTACAAATGGACGTAAACATAGACTACTGCTCTCAGAATCCTTTTAAACGATAGCGACATTTTAAAGCTGACTCTTACGTAGTTTGCATGCATTCCTATACATGTTCTAATCTCTGATTAAATAACAAACATAAGTAAAGTCAGATTACCCATTAAGGTGACACAAGATAGCTCGTAAGTTATTACTCTTCACTAATATAACTGACTGTACTGAAATCCTGTTCCTTAAAATATAAACAAAAGAGGTTCCTGATTTTAACCTCCAACTTAATAAATTTATATCTTTCACAAGCTTCTTTACCTTTGTCTAGGTATACTCATATCATTCTGAAAGAATGCGATACTTCAGGAACTGAATTTTATACATATGACAAGTTCAAACATTAACTCAACTTAGGTCATGGAATGACAACAAATTGAAATCAAAACAGCAGAATCTTTCCCACTTACAGCTTATTACAGTAAATCAGATGCCTTAGTGTTTTTCTATAACTAATAGATTCACTATTACAATAATGAGCTTCCATTTTGTCTACCCTGATAATAAGAATTTGCTAAGAGAGTTATAAGCAGGGATGTGGTTATTACAGCATCAAAATTGGTCCTCAAGGCCTACGCCACTATAAGTAGCCTGGCGTGTGGAAGCAGGTGAGCAGATTTCTTGTATGGGAAAATGAATTAAGAAGAGTCCAATCTTAGCTTTCCCAAGGTCACCTCCCTGCCATATTCCCAAGGACAGATAGAGATAGATATTCACCAGTTTTAGATCTCAGATGTTTTTTCCATTGTGCTCCTGACTTGACATTTTTTTTTAAGGCCAGTCCAAGGACACAACAAACCTAAGAATGAAACTCCAAAAAGAATATTCAGGGTCCTGGGGGCTGCTAGATGGTACAACAGATAGAGCACTGGCCCTGGAGTCAGGAGAACCTCAGTTCAAATTTGGCCTCAGACATTTGACACTAGCTGTGTGACCCTGGTCAAGTTACTTAACCTCAGTTGCCTCATTAAAAAACAAAATATAATATTCAAGGTCCCAAAAAAGTTTTCTCTTCAAATTATAAAAGTAGGTCTGGACACAATAGTTATCAATATCATCAAATTATTGCAATAAAATGGCTCACAAATAAAATTTAGTAGGCCTTCTAAAATATCAAAAGTTTTTTATAAAAAATGTTTTAACTCACACATTTCTTCCAAAAAGTATTTCCTTTTAATAAAAACAGCTTAATCTTATCCTGATGTTAAAAAGATAATCAGTAGACTTCCAGGAAGTAAATTAGTTGGAAACCTCTAAACTGATAGATATCTCTAATTCAGAATTAAAGCAAAAATGAACCTTTAAAATTGGAATTTATCAAAACTGAGTTGGTACAAATTGTCTTTAAATAACATCAAAAAATTCCCAAAGTCTTAAGAACAAAATGAATTTCTTATCACAAATTCCTAAGTAGAACCCCACCAGTCAAAAGGTATTTATAATGGGGAGAAGATTCAGTTTTTCTAAGCCAAAAAAAAATATACTCAGTTAAATTAGCCTTATCACAATAATAAAGTTTACCAGGCCTTTAAAAATTTACTCAATATCCTTTTCTTTTTTGTCTACTCCTAAAGTACAAATTCAACCTGGTATAAAATATATCACTAGAAATTAATTCTGGAATCCAACATAGTCAAATTGTGATAGTTCATTTAGACCCCTAGAAAAACACTGGTCAATTGTTAAAAATCTCCAGGTCAACTTATACACACACAATTATCCCGATACGAGACTCTCTTCTTATTTCCTGCAGGACAGATCTTGGCTTAAACCTGGATTTATAATCGTAAGTGGTAATATTTTAATTTCTAAGGCCTAGTACTCTTCGCACTTTAAAAGAAAAAAAGATTATTATCCATAAATTCATATATTTATTTTTTTCTCTCTAAAAAACATAGTGACAATTCCCAACTCCTATAGCCTTTTCCTCTACTTCCTTAAAGAGCCTGATCAATTATAGTTTGAATTCACACCTGTTATCAGGTTAGCTTAAAGTGTGCTTGACTAAAATATCCTAAGATTCTAAGTTGAACTGCTGCTTTTGGCCCAGGCAGAGACCTAAGGAATTTGATTTAATGCTGGCAGGGTGTGGCCAGTTTCCCTAGGTAGAAACCTTGAAGAGCTTTCACCTAGGGAGTTAATTAAATAGTTGAACTAAATAATAGTTAAATATTTGAACAGTACCAGGAAACATAAGATTTTTATATAATAATCATAGATCTTAATAACCTATATTTTGCCATGTCTAATATTTATGTAGTGTTAGATTTAGTAAGGGCTTTCCTGCAGATTTATTCTGAAAGGTGGGTGGGCATGATTAACTAGATGATTATCTAACTTTACTCCTTAAGAACAGTGATTACAGACTAATTTCTAAAAATCTTTTCCTTTGTAATTTCTAATTCTTAAGTCAAATTCAGTGCACTGGGGTTAGATCCTGAAATCTTAAAATACTGACACCCTAATTCAGTTGCTAATCTGTTATTGATTTTTTTTAACATATTTACATGAGCCTTTTTACAATTAAATCCATTACCCAAAAGAATTAAAGAGTTTACATTTCTAAAAAATTTCTAATACAAAAAATAAATTAATGTTGGGTACTTTTCTTTAAAACATTACAAATCACATTAACTTGGGTAACAGCTTACGAACAAACTTTCTGACCCAAATAGTATATTAATAATATAATAATATACATCTGGATTTATTTTTCAAACAATATAATAACATTAATTTATAATTTCAATGATTTAGTATTATATTTTACACAAGGGTTATTTATTCCAAGCATTTCATATTATGAGATTCACTTTCCAGCTAATCCACTGCCAAAGATTTTAAAGTGACAGTACGTAAGAGATGTTAATTATTTAATTATAACAAATTCTGTCAGACTTAGGAGCAGTTGCTTCTCAGATTCCCCCTAAGGCCCTATATTAGACGATGTGCGTAGAACAAGAGGGGCTTGAACACGTGGTATTCTCCATTTTGAGTCCCAAGCTCATTAATAGCCTTGACTGCCTACTTAACAACAGAAATATTTTTCCAAATTAAAAATCATACTCATCAAATTAAAAATCAATTTACCCTCCTCCCTTTCCTGCTGCTTTTCACCTTTTAGAATCTGGAGAGTTAACATTTAATAATTTACAAATCAAGAGAGTTGTATTTCTCTCACAAATTTCACCAACATTATTTATAAAAAAACAACTTTCATAATGTCAATATACATTTTAAACAACTTACTGAAATTTTAAAGTGATTGCATTTTAGGCTATGATAGAAAAGCTCTGATCAAAGTATCATAAAAGACAAAAACAAACTTATTTTTGTAGTTTTAAACACATTGCCCTGATGTCAGATATATTGAGGGAGCAAAGACAGTCCCCTAGACTTAATTTAAATATAATCTACAAACTTTAGCTTTGGTATCCAGTTAAACCTGAATTCATTCAACTTTGGAGTAACAAAATTCCCTTTTGCCAAGGGGCTTCTTAGCTTTTTCTCATCAGCTCTTGCTATCTTTGGACGTCTAGAAAGTTGCTAAATCCAAGAAATCAAAAACGTCATTTTCCTGAGAGATCCCTTCTCTCCAAAACTGTAAATTCCACTCCAAAACTGTAAACTCCTGATTCTCACCCTCCTTTTTCAGTTCCCCTCACCTAGCAAATACAGGTTATATCTTAAGAAAGAACAAAACACAGACAAAAATATACAGATATCAAAGTTGAGATAAAAACTACTTGCTTGGGAGAGCTTTTAACCCTGTTTTTTTCTTACCTGTCTGCCTCCTCCTTGTGTTCACAGCAGATTTTTTTCTATTGCTACACCCACTGAAACCTTACATTTAGCCTAATTCCTTCTTACAATTCCTTCTGACACACCTCTGCCTGAAAACCTTAAGATTTCTTTCAAAGCCCTCTTGGGCAGAGTTTTAATGTTACCTAAGATTCATAGTTTTTACAAGAGTTGGCACTCACAGCTTACCTGTTTTATCAAACCCTCTTAGGGCTCTCAATGAAACTTTTACCTGAAAGAAATTTTGGGCCACACCTGCTTATTAACTCTTCAAAATTAATAAGAGGACTGATCTCAAAGTGGACTCCACAATTTCTCAGGCGGCTCCCCACATCTCTGCTGAATCATCCCTAAACACCCCCAAAATTCAATTTTATAAATAGAACTTATTTTCAAAGCTTTTCTCTTTGGCAGAGGCTTTCATTTGTTCGCAAACCCTGTCCCATAAACCTATTCAAGAGGACACCATGCTGATGAGAGTGAAAACTAGAGAGCTGCAGTGTTAAAAACAGATAAATAGACCTGAAACATAAAAAATTATGACCCAGATAAAATTTAATTACTGATAAAAGGGAGAGTCAGATCACAGCCAGAATCCTAACAAAGAACTCTCCTTGTGGAGAACTCTCTATGTGGGCCCAAGATAGGGGAGTTTTTTATTAAGAATCTAGAGCACAAGGCATCCCTTCATGATTGCCATAAATGTGGCTATTAAAATACAGTTTCTGGGTAGTTTAATCATTTTATTAATAAGGCCAGCACATTTATTAATAAAAGATGGTCATTTGGCCATCTCTCTTAGACCAAAGACTATCATGGTGGTGGGCTCACAGTTTATATACCTTTTGAAGAGTTCCCCAGGTTGGGAATCAACCCTGATTGGTTAATAATTAATGAGAGAAATGAATATTACAGTGTGGGACTGGACCAGAACTTTGTTTAAGTCATTTACTTCTTAAGTTAACCCCAGCCTTGAGTAATCTATTCAAAGAATTTATGCTTCACTCAAGCCTGAGCAGAACACAATAGCTACCCTACCTGGGTGGGGTCTGAACAAGAATGTTAGTCCAATCTCATAATCAGCAATGTCCTTCTAGAGACTGAGCTTTTAAAATCAGGACCTTAGAAAAAAGGGGAAAACTCTGGATCTCCCCAAATCATTGCTTATTAATAATCATTTCTCTCAGTTATATATTTTATAATAGTCTGATAAGTATTTTGTTAAGACTTTGACAGTGGATGACATTTATTTAAGGTCTGGTAATAGGTTAGGTTAAATTTTTAATCCATAGTTTCCTTTTTATTTTGAAGTAAATTTAAGAAGCTGCTTTTGGTCTTATAGTTAAATAGTTTAAATTTTTAGATATTTTCTTACTTTATTCTTAATTTTCTTAGTGAATTACACATTGTTCTTTTTGATTTGCTTACAAAGGGTATGGGTGGGCCTTTGGGATTCTGCCTACTTTGTCAGTTCTGTGCACATGGTCATTAAGTTTACAAACCTGGAAACTGGAAAGCTGCATCAATCTGAATTGTTTTTTCAGTGTATAGTTTGTACATGATCACTGGGGATTAGAAATGTAAACCTATTCATGATTGTTTTTAACTCTTGTATATGCAAGTGAATTGTAAGCATTTCTTTAGGAAAAAAAAAAGCAAACTCTTTTTATTCAGCCCATCAGACTACTATCATTTAAAATGCTACTTTCTATGTGTGTGGGGGAATTGTCTTGTGGGTAAAAATTGGGGAAGGTTAGGTCAACTTTAACCAGTAATTTTTATGCATAATGACTTAAAATGAGTACAGAATTTGACTGCTTTTTAAACTCTTTCTGACAGAGCTTACCTTTATTAAAGAATTTTGTGAACTTAATTGGATACTTTAAGATTTCTTATAAGGGAGTACACAAAATTTTGCAGTTATGAAGAGCTGAATGATAATGGAAATCTTAATCCAAATAATTTCATTTGTTGTATTTTTTGTTGAATTTCTCTTCATGCCCTAATAATCCTTTGTGATTTCATTTTTTTTCTCTATAATATTCTAATGTTTTCTTTGTCTCAAGAAGGGGCTTCAGGTCGGTATTTGTATATAAGCATACATACTTGAAAATTATATATTATAAATCCAAATGCTATTAGTTAAAACTCTACTTCCATCAAAAATTTAAAATGGTGATAAAAATGCTAGTTATTTCAGAATACATATCTATAGAGAGAGTTTGATGTTTATAACCTGTCTGCCATCATTAGAGTGGGGATATGGACTATTTTGGCTTTTAAAAAAATGTAACTTGACCTAAACATTATAATGTTTTAACTTCCGAGACACTTCACTCTAACATTCCTAATGTTTCATGCAATACAAAGAATTATATTGTGGTAAAGATCAAACGTCCTGGTGCTTAATGGGGTTATATCCAGTATAGAACCAAGACTGAAGGAGAACAACCTGAAATGCTTTTTATGTGAGTTTAGAAGAAAAGGTGTGTGAAAGCTGTCCATTTATACAGATTGGGAATTTATTCTCTTTGGATTTGGAACCATGTTTAGGTATTACATGACATTTATTTTTTTCTCCTTTCTGTGTTTTGCTTTACACATTGCAGTTAAGAAATCTTGAGGTTTGGTCATATCAGCAGTCAAATTGGAATAGTACTCAATGTAAATAATTTCATCAGCATGATTCAACTGTGGAATAGTATTTTAGAAGTTTAAAAGTATTCAGCATATATTTATCTTCCTTTTTGTTTAGGAGCAGAACAGTGTTTAACTAGTACTGTAGCCTCAGTTATGAATGAGACTATAGTTAAACATTTTGTACTTCGTTCTAATATTGGGGGGTAGGGGGGCTCAGAATCATTTGCTGCTGTACTTATTGCCTTCTTAAAGGCTTTCTTTGCACCTTAGAAGATATTAACTAAAGGGGGAAATGTCACATACATTAATTTGCTTTCTTTGACATCTATGGTCCTTAAAGGTCAACCTCAGTTCTCAAGAAGCCAATCTTGAAATATTCTTTACCTTTAAACACAAAAGGATCACCACTGAACACAACTTCTGTGCAGCAGCAACATGTGTTTCATACAGTAGTTCATTTAACTAGATCTGCACATCACTTATCATGACAAAAGTACCTGTTAAGATCCCCTTTTAAGCAATAAAGATTAGTCTAAGTTTCAGCTTCTGTGCTTTATTCTAAAATAAGTGATTTTGTCATGTTGAATCTTCACTTACAGAATATAACTTTTTCATAAGCTTCTTTAGGTGTTTTATAAATTTGTTGGTACCATGTTTATAAATCTTCCTGAACATATGTTATTATTCTCAATGATTAAGTCTTATTAGAGTATTTACATTGCTTTACTTTGAAAGTACTGGGGTTTTGGTGTTTTTTTTTCTTTTAGTGTTTGAAAGTATTAATTAAACCTATATTTTATAATTGTTTTCTGGTTTGTTTTGAGATTCTCTTTACTTTGGTAGTTTTCTTGGCTGGGCTTATTATGAAAAATGACTTTATTCACTTTTTTTTTTAGCTCTTTTAATGATAACATCCCTGTTGTTTAATTGTGCTGCAGATTTAAAAAATAAACAGTGAGGCTACATTTAGTTTACAACTTATCTCCACATTAATTAAGGCAATATTTAGGGGAAAATGTTTTTAACTTGATTACCTGATTACCAAAAAACAAAACAACAAAAAAGACTTTTACCTGAATTATCTGGGAGAATGCATTAGTTTTCCAGTTTTACAGATCAGGAATTATGATTTTCATAAAACTTATTTAAATACTAACTTATAAGGAGATACAGTCTTTGAAGCTAAGGAATACGTATCCCCTACAACACAAGTCAAACTTCATTAAAATGAACTTCATCTGGGGTTAGGATGGAATCCAAATGCTTATTTTTACCAGGGTCTGACTGTATGATTGTATTTCTTGGAATTATTTCATCTGTAAAATGGAGTAATAGTAACACTTATCTTCCAAGGTTATCATGTGTACTAAATGACATAATATTTGCAGAGTACTTTGCAAATCTTAAAGTGCTATTTAAATACTAGTTGATTATTACCATTACTGTAGTAGATTTTTTTTCATTCACTTACAAGCATTTATTGAAGATCTACAATGTACCCATACCTCCAGTATTATAAAAGTACCTGCTTTCAAGAAGCACACATTTAAATCAATCAGTAAGTACTTGACTGGCTATGTAAGTAGGGTTGTACAAGGGCTTGTCACTAAGCAACTTAGTGTAATTGTGTGTGTGTGTGTGTGTGTGTGTGTGTGTAGTAACTAAAAATAGAAGGCAGCACATCCTAAGGGCCGAATGAACTCTGAGGACAGTTAAATGCTATAGGAGTTTAGAGGAGAGAGATTAGACCATTGATGTGCAAGGAGAAGTTTTCGAGGTGGAGTTGGGATTTGAGCTGGGCTTTGAAAAGTGGGTAGCCCAAGAGAGGGATATTCAAGGGGAGCAAAGAGGTTGGTACAGGGCTAGGATGAGTAAAGTTGCTGAGAAGGTAATAAGAAAACTTTTCAAAAAGAATATAACTGGTGTGCTTCAAATAGAAAGATTTTATGTCGAGGGAGCAGTAAGAGATGAGTCTAATAAAATCCAGATACAGAGTCGTGGGCTCAGTCCCAGACCGAGAAGCTCTGGCCTTTTGTGGGTAAGAGAGAGCCACAGAAAAATTTATTTTGTTAAATGTTTCCCAATTACATTTTTTTGGGGTAAATAGTATTTTTTCTTCTACATACATGTAAAGATACTTTTCAACATTCATTTTTTATAAGATTTCGAGTTTCAAATTTTTTTTGCCTCCCATCCTCCCTCCCCAAGATGGCATGCAATCCAATATGGAGTATACATGTGCAGTCATGTAAACATATTTCCATATTAGTTATGTTGTGAAAGAAGAAACAGAACAAAAGGGAAAAGCCACACACACACACACACACACACACACAACAAAAAAGTGAAAACAGTATGCTTCGATCTACATTCAGACTCCATAGTTATTTCTCTGGATGTGGGTAGAATTTTCCATCATGAGTCTTTTGGAATTGGCTTAGATCATTGCATTGCTCAGAAGATGCCTACTCATCATTTCATATAGCACAATAATATTCCATTACATTCATATACCACAGCTTGTTCAGCCATTCCCCAACTTGTGGACATCCCCTCAATTTCCAATTCTTTGCCACCACCAAAAGAGCTGCTATAAATATTTTTGTATATGTGGGTCGTTTTTCCTTTTTGTGATCTCTTTGGGATACTGACCTAGTAGTGGTATTGCTAGATCAAAGGGTATGCATAGTTTTATAGTCCTTTGGGAATAGTTCCAAATTGCTCTCCAGAATGGTTGGATCAGTTCACATCTCCACCAACAATGCATTAGTGTCCTAATTTTCCCACATGTTCAATATATATAATTTTCCTTTCTGTCATATTGGGCAATCTAATAGATGTGAGGTGGTACCTCAGAATTGTTTTAATTTGCATTTCTCCATAATCAATAGTGTTATAGGCCTCCCATCTTCCCAGTTACTTAAATTCACAACTTTACAGTAACCTATATATTCCTTCCACATCTCAGGAGTGGTTGGGGTGCAGTTTCCCCACAGTCTGGAAAATCTGTGTGAACTTTTTTGGTCCTCCCTTCGTACCAGAGAAGTCTGAATTTTTTCTTTTATGGGGTGCTTACAGTACCTTATTGTAAAATTTGGGTTAAGTATTGGGTCATAGGCATATTTTATGCATTTCTGAGTTTCTAAACTTTTTCTGTGTCATCTGCTGGCCTTCATGTATTTTCTGTGGCTTCTGTAAAGCTCCCCCAAAATTCCCATTTACAGTAATTTCTTATGCCAGCCTGCAATATATCAAAACCTCGATGTGGAAGGGATAACTGTATAACTTCTCTCTTACAAACGCCACCCCATAGTAAAGCAGTTGCTAAGCTTTGTAGATTCTTCCTCCAAACTATCTTTGGCAATCATCCTCCCTTGGGACACTTTCCTCAGTCACTACAGGACTGGACTGTAATTCCCCTGCTTTCAATCACTCTGTTCACCAATGAATTCATCTTCCACATAGCTGCCAACAGTAACTGACTTGATCAAAAACCTTCAGTGGCTTCCCATTACCTTTTTTTTTTTTTTTTTTGCATACGGAGCTGTAGTGAAGAAACTTTATTTACTCAGGCAGATAGATACATAGATATCTTTTCTCCAGATTACAGCTTTGAAAAGAATTTTCTTAGGCACCGAGAGGGTTTTAAACTAAACTAGCTGTTGCTCAGGCCATTTCTCATCTCTTCATTTCTCATCCAGCTGCAGGCCTTTGGATGTCTCCATCATGCCCCCAGGTGGGCACAAGGCTGTCTTGCATGCTTGAACTAGAGCCCTGTCTCATCTCTCTCATAATTCTTAGTTTCATTTAAGGCTTTAATTTTTTTTTTAAACATATGGACACCTGACAACTTAACCAGGGATACTTAGTAAAGAAAATCCCTGACCCCAATCAGCAACTGGGGCAACATTCACAGGAAGGAAAACCTATATGTGGTTTTATGGACCAATTGTCCCTTCATCTCATTGTATTAAGTACTTTCAAGCAGAATGGGTTTGGCCTGCAAAATCAGTTTTTAAAATTTAATTTAAACATTGATTTTTTTCTTCATCCTCACTTCCCACCCTCTCCCCCTACTTTACTAGGGGGGGGAAGAGGGAAGCAAAACTTTTGTTTAAAATATGCCTAGTAAAGCAAAACAAATTCTCCTATTGGCCAGGTCCAAAAATGACTCGTTTCTTTGTCTCATTTTACAACTTGAGATCATCACCTCACTGTCAGAAGGTGGGTAGCCTGTTTTCATCACTGGTCTTCTGAGATTGTGGTTGGTCATTGTATAGATCAGAGTTCTTTCGAAGCTGCCTGTCCTCATATTGTCATCATTATATAAATTGTCCTATTGATTGCTGCAAAATCATAGCCCTCGTCCTACTTTTCGGAGGTATAATTTGAGTAGGGAGACATTTTCTCCTTCTTAAGCATCTTGCTTGACATAACTGAATATCTAATAATTTTATGGAACTGTTTATTCCCTCTGTTGATATTTCATGTGCATCTTTTTGGAAGGAGTCCCAAGGTTCCAGAGAGACCATAGAATAACATCCTTTTAACTTAACAATAATACACTTTATTAAAAAGTTTTCAATTAGATCTCATTTTTATGTAACTTCATTTCTAAATATATCCCTCCTTCATCTATCACCTAGTAAATTGTTGTTGTAACAATTTTTTTAGAAAAGAGGGTAAAATTTTTTCAGAAAATTCAATCAGCTCATTAATTGTGCTTGACCATATATTGTACATTCATGGTCCATCACCTCTGTGAAAAGGGAGAGATGTGCACTGCCAGTCAAGGTGCCTATACTGGATGTTTTTTGCTTTATTGTTTTTCTTTATCACAAGGGGTCCCATCTGAGGAGTTGGGGGTGGGAAATGATTTATTTAAAGATCAAAGGCATTAACAAAGTGTATTTCAAGAAAAAAGTACACATTAAAGAAAGTAAAAACTATCAATACTCTATGCCTCTTCTTGTTATTTTTCAAACCTTTACTCTGTCCTCACAAAAGTTGCAGATGATTTTGGTCGTTTTTCAGTTCTTTTCAACCTTTCTGCAGCATTTGACAATGTTGACTGCCCTCTCATCCTACTTATTCTCCCGTCAGGATTTTTGTGCTCTCTCTCTCTCTCTGTCTCTGTCTCTCGTCTCTTCAATCTTTCCTGTCAAAGGACTAAGGTGTCCTTATTTTCTTCCTTCCCCCTAGCTTTTCCCTAAAAGGCCACAAAGCTATTACTGGGGCCAAGGTAGCCTCTGGTCGCATTCCTGAGGTTTCCAAGTCACCTTAGGGCATAAAAAAGCCCATCAACCTGAAAGTGGAGCCAGACCCATTTAGACTGTGGTTAGTTGTCACCATACCTTGCCCTGTAGGACCACAGGTTTCACCTCATTCACTAAATGCTGTTGCTAAGTACTGTGGAATACTCTTCTATTTTAGGATTAAGCAAATCTCCTTTTCTTAAACTGCTGAATCACCTATAGCTGTCTCATTTGCTTGAATAGGAACCTAAACTGGTCCTGAATGATATTCTAATGGGGGAGAATATGAAATGCCTGGAATAAATTATGGCTATTGCTACCCAAAAAAATGGAATAGAGTATCACCTACACATATGCCTACTCTTTCATTTAAAAAAAAACAAAAAAAAGAACAAACAAAACCTTAGATTTACATACATATCAAGAGCATCCTCGACAAATAGATCAGAAGAGAATAAGCCAGCTTGCACAAATGTTATCCTACCACAGGTCATATCTTCATCCTCATGCAACTGGCTAAAAGTTTCAGAGACTAAAAGACCTCACTGCTTAAAGTAAACATTGATTTAATTAATTTGTAGGGATTCGACAAATTATATCATTTCGCTGCCTCTTCATCTGCCACAAATCTTGGTGTAAAAACTGCATTTAGCTTCCGTCTTTTACAAGTATTCATTCTAAGTTCTCTTACACAAGATGACCAACAATCCCATAAAATTTCTCTTGTTGCTGTTGAACAATGAATCCAACTCATTTACTTGTTATTCTTAGCTGCAGCTTCCTTTTTGTTCACTACTTTAATTGATAGCCACAAAGTGAAGATTACTATGACTTGGGACATCCATTTAGCATGTCAGCGTGGTCAGTGGACGTTGTGGATAGATGGTGTGATGGTCTTAGCTTCTTCCTCTCCTTTCCCCAACTCTACCACTGCAGAACTGAAAGGCTCTAATAGGCTGCCATGGGCAAATAATGTTAACAGCCACCTTCTGGTGATGAGCTTTAACTCACTCAGTTTGGCTGGTCCTTCAATTGGAGACAGTCTCTCCCTTAGATAGTACCTATCCTTTCCGGCACAGAAGAACTTGTCAGAGCTTGCTCTGAAGGAGTAGTTTTCAAGAACTCATAGCCACTTCCACCCCACTGGAGTTGTAGACAGCATGTGAATTAATGTATTATAAATGTAAGCTTTTATAAAACATTTAATTATTGATAATACACTAAAGCTTCAGTGTTCTAGTTGTTTCTGAGGGTAATGGCCTCCAGGTTACTCTGGCAAAGCAATGAATTAATAAAATGAAAAGAATTAACAGTAATTGCACTGTCTTTAGTCCTGTGAAGTTTTCTTCTAGTAGTATGGATGAATTTTTGTAAGCTCACTGACAGCCTAACCCAGTTTCTGTCCCTTTTCCTTATAATTAGTGACATGGTTTGCAAACCAGATAAAAAGCTATCTGGTCACTTTTAATTTTCATCCTTTCAACTATCTTTTAAGTCAGACTTTATATAAGGTACAAAAAATTAATATCAATTTAATTTGAACTAAGCTCTTGTTCTCCCCAATCATTCATTGATTTAGATTGACCTAATGCCTTTTGTTAGCCTTACTCTTACCTGAGTCTTAAGTGGTCAGAAAAACACTTTTAACAAAATGGAGACAAATAATGTACTACTTCTTGATCCTGAGAGAGGATTTCAATGCATTCAGTAGTCAGAGTAACTACAAGCTTTTTTTATTGCCACTCCAAAACAGGAAAAAGTGTCAAAAGAGTAAGAAAAGTGTCTCATCTCTTTTCCAATATGTAGAATTGTGTCTTTGGTTTTGTTTTGTGACTGTTCAATGTAGTAACTGTTGTGGTTTTCTTGATATATTGTAGAATCTTCATTCAATCAGTCAATCAAACAAGCAAGACTGCATTGATGCATCCATCATTTTCTGGATTGTTGGTAACCTGTGCATATTTTCCTTTAAAAAAAAATTGAGGCATAATTAGTATTACCTAATAAATCACTAACTTTAGTTTGTGACATAAAAGCTCTTCAAAACTATTCAAAAGCTATTCAAAGTGTTCAAATGGAGATATAATCAAATCTCTAAATGTAAAATAGGGCATGAACTTAAGCTTCAAAAATTATGTAAACTATTTAAAAATAGCAATCACCTACAAACAAGTTAATAAAAGAGCATAAGTCAGCTTTAAAGAATGAATTAAAAAGTGTCAATTCATGCTAACTATGTGTCAGGCACTCTAAAGAGAGAAATGTTTCTGGAAGAGGTTTTTTTTAAATTGTATGCTAATCTGAAACAAAGGCCCCATTGGAAAAAAAACCACACAAAGAAACTATTTATCCAATGTTATGACTATCAACAATGGAATACCATATCCTAAAGAATAGTTGTGAGTTACCCAAAGAGACTACTCATGGATGTCAACCAGTTTCAATGTGTTACAAAGTATCCATCTTGCCAAGGATATGAGAGAGATATATGAGAAGAGAAAATGAGTGGGTCATACAGTTAAGAACAAAGAATAACCAATTGATAGCCTGTGTCTTCAATTCATACCCACTGAAATCAAGAGATCCAGAGGAACACTCCCCACCCTTGAACTCCCTAGAATATTGGAGCGCTTTATGGCTAGTAGTAAATGGATATGAATACCACAGAATGGGCAGGCCGGCATCATTAGAGGGAATATTCAACAAATAATTCAACAAAATCACAGATCTATCTAAATGTTAAGATTTAAGATATAATGAAATGTAAGTCACATTTATGCTCTCCTCACAACCCTGCAAGATACATGGTAAAAATATCCCCATTTTGTAGATTAAGGAAGTGAAGCTCAAAAACCGACTTTTCTATCGAATCAAGGTTCAAATTCAGACCTCCCAACTCCTGTTTCTGTACTTTCTACTTCACCATGATGCCTTTTTAGTTACAAAACATTTGAGCACAAAGCTTTATATTACAATAGCTTCAGTAAGTGTAAAAAGAATATGCTTCTTGGACTAATTTAGAAATGATATGGGTTCTGAGTGAAGAGTAAACACAGACCTTCCCAGGTCTCTGTTAACAAACAAGACAAAGGAATATTGATTTAGGTATGTCACAGTATTTCAATTTTCCATGTTGACTTGGTAGAAAGTTTAGTTATATATGTGATTAAATAAGAGAGTTAATCACATATACTTGTTCATGCTAAAGTACTTGTTTAAAAAACATTTAATCACAAACTTTTTTGAACTAGGGTAAAATGTTTTACTTTTGACAAATTCATTCCATTCATTCATTCATTCATTCATTCATTCATTCATTCATTCATTCATTCATTCATTTATTCATTTGGCTAGGCAATGGGGTTAAATGACTTGCCCGGGGTCACACAGTGTTATGTGTCTGAGGCTGGATTTGAACTCAGGTCCTCCTGAGGGCCAGTGGTCTATCCACTGTGCCACCTAGCTGTCCCTATTTTTGACAAAATTTGACAATTTACCTTGGTAAAATCTGATGTAGCTGCAATACTAATCTTTAAAAAAATAAATAAATAAAACAAGAAACTTACTGCTGAGCTGTGAGTTTAGAGTACAAATATAATTTTTGTAAAAAAAGGAATTTATTAGTTTTCCTCATGGATGTGATATAAATTTGATAAAAATCAAATCCACTCCAGTGAGCACTAAAAAAAAAAATTATATACTAGCTGCTTCTTTTAAATGTCATCTTATGTGCTTATTTTCAAACCACAGATTACTAGCAGTTATCAGTACTGTGAATCCTACTTACCCCAGATAACTTTGCCTCCTTGTGTCACAAGGCCCAGCTCACTCACATTCACTTCAATGACAGTCCCTTTGGTAATAACACCCAAAGTTGTATATAGTGGGGAGGAGGGATTCTTCTTCACACCAAGTATGGGTAGGCAAAAAGTGGCTTTAAGTTCGGGGTGAGTTACATGAGCCTTCTTAAAACGTAAACCCTGTTAAAAATGAAAACAATAGCTAATTTCCAACTACCTAAATTATTTTTGCAACACTTGTGTAGTCAAAGATTATGGAGGTAATAAAACTCAATTAAATAAAGAGCATGTTCTGCTCACAAAATTGCCCCTACTGAAAAGTTTATCTTTTGTCTTAGACATATTAAACTGCCAATAATTTGCTAAAAAATTTCATCAAATGAAAATCTATGAGTTAGTTTAAGAAGATAACAAATCCATAATATCATCAGCATCTATAGTTAGAATGTACTTTTCTCTCTTCTAAATACTAACAGATATCAGCCAAATATTCTCTACTGAACATTTAAGAGATAGGAATCACTCTTGCCCTTTGCCTTTTGTCCTGTAAACATGTCTGGAAGGGGCAGTAGCCTAGTAGGTATACAACAGCATAAGGTGAAATGCTTTTGTCATCTTTGCAGCTATCTAGTAAAATAATTATGCAACAGTCCATTTGATAGTCAGCCTCACCAAACTGCCTGGCTATTATTTATTATTTATGATGGGGAAAATTAGGCTAAAAATGTAGATTACAATAATAATATTACAGTAATAATAATAATAAATCATCAACCTCCTCAGTATTTTTTAAAAGAATAGAAACTTAAATCTTTATTTATATTACTAAATCTTAACATGTTTTCAAGAATTACATGTTAAGTTTACAAAAGTCTTATTTCTGTTACTACCTTAAAAACCTTTTCTGAAAGAGTAATTTAGAATTTTAATAGTGATCAATTTCAGGAGACTAATTTGCAGAGTTCAAGAAGCCAATATGTAGAAAATAATAATGCTAATGTAGCATATTAAGTTACAAATAGATCACTGGAAATGTTCAACTACTAAATAATTCAAATTATAGAACTATGACTTTTATTAATTCAAACAAGATTTTGCCCCCTTCTGAGGGCCACTAAAGACAAAGAAATTAAAAAATACTGAGGAAAAAAATTATCTTCTTTAACTTAATCTTTTTTTTTCTGTGTTGCATTTTTTTAAACTTACTTCATACAGACCCAAAGGACCGGCATCACTCTTTGAACCAGCAAATACTTGCAAATGACTTACCATTGGCCTAATAAATCTTTCATATTTCGGTGGTTTTCGTGTAAAGCCATCCCCAACAAAACACACTTTAGTAACCATTCTCTTCCAAGCCTTCTTTTTTCTCTTTCCTGTTCGAATAACCTTTAACACTTCTGTTTCTCCTTGGGCACGAACTTTTGGCAAGGGCACTTCCCATTTACCCTAAAAATATACATACAAACCACTGTTAACGTATGGTGTTGGTAGCAAAATGTGGAGACTTTTGAACCAAAAGCTAATAAAAATAACTCGGGTTTACACAGTCGGTTGGGGTTTACAAAGCACTTTTTATACACTTATTCATTACTCTGTGAGGCAGGTAATACATTTATTACTCCCATTTACAGATGAGGAAAATGAGACTCAAAAGTTAAATGACTTAGACAAAAGTCACATGGCTAGTAAAGCACAGAAGCAGAAAGTCCAGTAGAAAGAGTTGCTTTTTCGAATCTGTATAGATTCTGTATAGAATCTATATAGAAAAACAGGGTATGGAATTCTTGATTAAAAGTCTGATCTCCTTAAGACCCTTGCAGGTTTTATTATTGGTGGTGGCAGGAAATAGCAAACTGAACTGATAAGTAATGGTTTCCAATAACCCTTCAGTGGTTTCTGATTGCCTACCAAATCAAGCCCAAAGTCCTTAGCATGGTATTGAAGATTTTTCACAATCTGATACCACCCTAATCCCACACCATACCGCACTTCAAGCTCTATACTTAAGTAAAAGTAAACTACTCACTGTTCACCTAACATGCCCATATCTTCTTGCCTCCATGACAGGGGTGGGGAACCTGCGGCCCATGAGGTCTTTGGATACGACCTTTTGACTGAGTCCAAGTTTTACAGAACAAATCTTTTTATTATTTATCTTGCCTCTATCCATCTACCAGCTGAAACCTCTCCAAGGTAAAATACCACCTTGTTCATTAAACCTTCCCAGATCTCTCAATTAGAGATGCTCTTTCTTTCGTTGGATCTTACGTAGCCTGTTATTTGTACCTCTTATGTACTTATATTTTATTTTCTTAAGTTTTGTATCCCCACCTCCTGCCCTCACATTTATTTTTGTATTTTAGCACCTAGGACAGAGCTCAGCATATAGGAGATTGTGCTGGGGTATTATATCATTGTCTAATACTGAAAGGATGAGTCTAAGAGAGTAGCCACCTCTTAAAATATGACACCATCACTAATGGTTTATTGCATGACATCACTGAAATGACAGAAGTTTTACTAGATTTATTTTCCCTCATATGAAATTCTGTGAAGGAACTAACAACATACACTAACTTTAAAAACATAGCAATATATGTAGTATCAAGAATCACTAAAGCTAATGCTTATTTCATTGCAAATTTTGTACATGGTGAGACAAATTACATAAAGACCTAATTTTATATATTCTAAACTCCTACCCTTATTATCTGTACCATTCAACAGAACTTATAGTCTTACTAAAATCTAAGTGCCGTGAATACAGAGACCTTATTTAATACTTTTATATTCTTATTCTTCCTGTACCTCACCCCATGGCCAATATTTAATTATTCAAAGCTTGTCAACTTGTATTATAATTTAACTGATTCATGGTTTTGTATTATCTCTCTAATAATATTGCAAACTGCCTGTGGATAAGGACTATATCCAGTTTTTCACGTCCAACTTCCCCACCCCCCCAACAAAACCGAACCCTACAATTCATTCCATGTCATTTATTCACTGGTTTTCTCTGTTAATATACTCTTACCTCCCCAAAAGTACACATTTTTACCAAGATGGAATGGCTTCAACTGCAGTTCTAGAAGTAGAATGTCACCTATTTTCTGTCAACTAAGGACTAGTCTATCAAAAACTGGACAACCTCACTACCAAGTTGGCCATAAGTTGCTCAATCTTTTGGCCATCCAAACTCTCAAAGACTGTCTATCTGCACAGGGGTAGGAATAACAACAGAACCATGAATCCTTCAAGAAAAGATTGGACACTTCTAACTAACCCTTTTGTTTCAAATAAATCTGAAAAACTACAAAACATTCCTTATGAATTTTGATGAAACCAGATATGAATATTTCTCATAAAAGAAACCATTTAAACATAGCCAAAAAGAAAGAAGGAAGAAAGAAAGAAAGAAAGAAAGAAAGAACTATCACTTACAGCTTTTTCTTTTCGTTTCTGTTTAATCATGTTGGAAAGAACTTTGGCTCGGGATTGTCCCTCTCTGTCCAGCAGATATGCAGGCACTGCTCCCTGGGGAGTTTTTTCATCATTCTTTCGCTTGGTATTTCTCTTTTCATGCATCTTGATACTACATAAAAAGTCCAGAAAAAAATTACCCCAAATAATTCCTACAAAAGTTAATCCAATACATGGTAATTACAAATACAGCAAATAAATAGAATATACTCACGTCTTTTTCATCTGAATCTTCTCAGCATGACGCTGTTTATGGTAGAGTTTGGCCTTTAGACCAATCATTTTCTTTGCTTTCTTTGAACGTTCATGAGCCTCTCGGCTTTCCTTCTTTCTCTTTTTCTCATGATAATCCAAGCGGTAGCCATACCGTTTTCGGTGTAACTCTATGTATTCGTTCTGTGGCTGTAACGCACAGAAGGCATAAAATACTTTTAAAAGCACCTACTGAAAGAACAACTTCCCAAATTATTGCTTTCTTTTATATGGACCCTAAGCTATGAGAATATCCACCCTAGCTGAAAGTGATTATTCATACATGCAAGGTAATCATAGTATTTAAATCCACATATGCCTGCTCTAAGACAAAATGAATTATTTTTTACATAGGAGGATAGTTGCGGGGAATCCCTTAACATACTATCTGTTCATCATAAGTAATTGGCAAATGCCATACTGATTCAGAGAGATTAAAATAAACTCATTTTATGGGTAGGAGAGATTTTCAACAGTTAAGTTAATAAACTGCCATGATTCAAATGGAAAACTACAGGAAGAGAAATGCTTCCCTTGTATCTTTTACTTTTCATTTAAAGAAAAACTGCTCTTGCATTTTGAGCTTCCAAGAATCATTCTGATGCAGTTACCAAAGGCTTGCTTCATGAGAATAAGGCTAGTAGGTCACTTGGAGTGAATTACCTAGCCCAGTGAGTGTGAATGGAGATTTGACACCGTCAGCAAGAACATCTCTGGCATCAGTCTCCTCATTTTTTTTTTTTTTTTTTTTTACAACCACCGTCACCTTTTCCCTTAAACTAAGTGTTCTTTATCCAGCCTCTCCCCTGTACAATCATTCCTCACACAGCTGCCAAATTAATATTCCCAAAACAGAGGTCTGACCATGGCTCATCTGCTCAAGAAGCTCCAGTGATTTCTATCCGCTTTTGGGATAAAATATAAAACACCCTGTTTGACATTCAAACTCCATAACAATCTGGCTCCAGACGACTTTTGCTGAGTGGTTCCACATTCTTTTAATCAATGTATTGCATATTCCAGCCTCCGAGCATTTAGACAGGCCCGGGCCCTCCTTCATCTCTGCTTCTTGGAACCCTTGGCTCCCTTCAGGCTCAACCCAAGTGCCCCCTCCCAGGAAGCCCCAACTAAGCAAATCCTTTTATTTTGTTTCGTCCAGGTCTTGTATGTGTCTGTATACATCCCTGCCCCGCGGCCGTAAGCTCCCCGAGGGCAGGGATTACATATCTCACTCTTGTCTTTGCCTCCCCAGAGCCGGGCACTGTGCCAGAAACAAATGAAGAGTTTAATAAATGCCTTTGGTCTGACTGACTGGAGACTGACCAACTCTAGGACTCCAAAGACACCGGGGGAGGTTCCGGGGGTAAGGAACACGTGGCCGCCGGACCTCCTCCCCCGCCCTCCCCCATTTCCGGGTAAACACGGCTTACTCCGCGGCCCCGTCGGGCCTGACACCCGGGGGTCTCCACTCCCCACCACGCCTCCCTGGGCGACCGGTGTCGGGAGCTCTCCCTGATCCTTAGACCCGTCTAAGTGGCCCGACCATCTCACCATGTTGACGGCTGGGGGCCCGTCGAAGAGCTGCCGAAAACGCTTCCAAACTTCGGACCCTCAGCAGTTACCGACCGACTCCCCAGCCGCCGGAAAAGAAAAAGGGTCTCTCTTTAAAATTCCCGGACTCAACCAGAGGTGTCGGAACTTCCGTTCCGCTTCGCTCCGTCTTCTCTTTCCCAGTGCTTACCGCTTCCCACCAGAGGAGGGCCGGGCGGAAGTCACCGGAGGCTGCATTTGGCTGTTGCACTCCTGCGGCCGGAGGCGGAAAGTACTGACTTCCGGCTAGTGCCTCGAGTAGGAGTGAGCTGATGGCGGAGGCTGACGCCTTAGAGGTGGTTTTGCAGAAGCCGTAGACCGACCCCCAGACCAGCCGAGCGTCCGCTCCGTGGGGGCAGCTGTCCCTCAGGTGGGTCCTGACGAGGACGAAGGGCTTTGCGATGGATTCCCGGAGTTTGCTTTTCTGACCACTCCGAGATTGTAGGGTCCCTGAGGACAGGTATCCGGGGACCGTCTCCGGTCCGAGCCCTTCCTCTGCCCCAGCACTCAATGCTTTAGACTTGTAAAACAGATCTAAATTAAATTATGTTGCAATACACTTCAAGTAACACACTGGAAACCAGCTAGACCATAGTTTCTGAAATTTGAGGAGAAAAATAAGTAGACAAGCCCAAATGTACATTAAGAATTGGTGTGAATAAAACCAGAGACATTTGTAGCATGAATGATCCGGCCGGAGTTAAATCATTTTTTTTCCTGATGTGCTCTGCTTACTTCGGGCCGCTACAGGGCACTTTTATATCATTACAGCCTGTATTTTCCACTCTGAATGGCCCTTAATAAATGTTTGTAGACTGACCGTGAATGAATGAACTTGAGCAGGCTGTGCTCAATTTCAGAGCAGTGTAGGGGGAATTAGGACTCTTAAGTGCCGAGGTCACTGAAAATCATTCGAATGTATCTATTATTACTGCTTTTAGACGACAGAAAGGCATTCGGTTAGGAGGCAGATTTGGAATTCGAATATAAAAATAAACAGTGGATCTGGTCCATAGGAAAGTAAATGTTTTTCAGAGTACATTATCTTTAGGGCCAGAGTGGAAAATACAGGCTGTAATGATGTAAAAGTGCCCTCTAGCGGCACATCAGGAAAAAAATGATTTAACTCTAGCCAGGAGATCATTCATGCTACAAATCCCCCTGGTTTTATTTACACCAATTGTTAATGTACATTTGGGCTTGTCTATTTTTTCTCTTCTAAAATTTCAGAAACTGTGGTCTAGCTGATTTCCAGTGTGTTATTTGAAGTGTATTGCAATATAATTTTATTTAGTTCTGTTTTACAAGTCTAAATATAAGTGGATAAAAAGGTAGAAAACAAAGAAACACATTTTCTGCCTTCAGGGAACTTACCCGTTAGTGAGGAATGCAGTAATTTAGATCGATACAAAATATATGCAAAGTAAATTTGGAGAAGGGGAGAGCACCAAGAACCTAGGAAATTGGGAAAGACTTTGTGTTATTTGAGCTGAACTTTAAAAGGAGTTATGGATTCCAAGAGGCAGAAGTTAGGAAGCACAGTATTCCAGGTACGGGAGACAACCCATACAGGGGCAAAAAGAGTAATGTTGAGTAAGAGGAACAGGTCATAGGTGAGTTTGAAGGGAACAGAATATAGAAAGGGGAGTGATGTTAAGTCAATCAGGGAGCAGGACATGGATGATTATTCAGCATAAGAAGGAGTGTCAGACTGAGTGGAAGAGAATCAGGAAGAAGCAGTATCACAAAAATACATGTAGGACAGAGAATCCTGGAGGAGGTGTTAGGTGCCATGGAAAGGTTAAGAAGGATGTGGGTTGAGAAAAAGCACTTGGATGTATGCTTGGTGCTGCCTACCATAGAAGGCGCTAGCTCGGGTGTAGAGGACTTTGGTAACTCTTGTTAGGTAGCATATTGCCCAAGAAAAGGGAAAAAATGTTAACAAATATATGACTTTTTTTCCTGTTGTTGCTTTTTTTTCCGTATTCATATATAACATTTGAATCCTATTTATCAGTTTCCTGTTATGGCACTTCAGCTAGAGATAGGGAAGTAATTAGGTTCTAAAGGATAGAAACCAATCTACTTACTCTGCTTGAGAGAAACTAAAACTGTATGTGGAATACTGACATTTTCATGAATATCTTAGATATCATTTTTTCTGCTGCTTAAATTATTTTACGATGCTTTGGTTAGAGCACCAGTCTTTACTTTTAACATTTTGTTTCAAATGAAGTATTTAATTTTGAGGGATGAGGGGAAAATGTTAAACCTGAGAAACAAATATGTGTTTTCTCATTTTTAGGTAAATTTTTTATTTTCTAACTAATTTATTAAATTTTTCTTAAGAAAGTTAAGAAAAATTACCTTCCACATTTATCCAGCAAAATACTTAAATTCCTCAATTTAAGAATTAAAATTTAATTCTGTCACTGTGTTCTTTTTCTTTCAGTGAATAAATAGGACCATGATATTGACAAAATTAAGGAAATTTATAGTGAATCAACAGAAAGCATCCAGTTGGCATATTAATGTAAGTTTTTATCATTCTAATATTTGTTTTTAAATGTCTACATAGCATCATAGATTTAGAGCTGGAAAGGGACCTTAGAGGCCATCTAGACCAACTCCTTGTTTTATTGATGAAGAACTGAGAACCAGAGAAGTTAAGTGATATGTATATAAAATTTAGTACTTGGACCAGAATTACTCATGTAATGGCTGTTTAGATAAATAGATATAGATATACATACACATACATACACACATATCCCTAAACCTCATTTTATTGTACCCCAAATAACTTAAAAGACTATCATATAAAAACGTTACAAAGCAAAGTTAGGTTAATTTTAAAAATTTACTAAAATAACCAAAATAGACATACATGGCAAAATCATACTTTTGTGGAACACAGAAATTGTAATTGTGTGACATGTGTTAGTGTTGAGCTAGGCTCTTACTTGATTTGCTCCCCCTATTGGGACATAAGTTTTTCTGCATAGAGGAAGCATCTTATTTGGGAATAATTGGTGACCCTTGGTTAGATATACAGGCTGTGTTAGCATTCAGTGAATGTTCTAACTTTCTACCAGTTAAACTATTTTTTAAACCCAGAAACTAGTTATATGTTTGCTGAGTTATCTATTTCAAAATCTCCCCAGTTTTCTGTAACCTGTCTTCCCTAAAGTCATCAGTACATTCTGAAAAATGTTCCTCTCCTCCCTGAGGTAACAATTAGTTAAAAGTCTTAATCAGCATTTCCTTTTTAAATTAGTCATTGAGTTGTAGATTTAGAACTGAAAAAGGCATCTGAGGGGCCATGAGACCCTCATTTACAGAGAAGGAAACTGAGTCCCAGAGAGATTAAATAACTTAATCTAAGATCACACCACAAGCAAAAAAGGAAGAATTTGGAGCCAAGTCTTCTGACTTCAGGTTCAGAGTCCTCTGCATTAATTGGCTGTGGATCCAAAACCTGTCTCTGCTACTTACTACCAGTGACCTGGAACAAGTCACTTAACCTAGGCTTTACTTTCCTCCTGCCCTGAGAAAGAGGTTTTTTTCCTTTGTGTGGTAAGAATTCATTCTATAAAAGGAAGTTCATTCTTGAATTTCTTTTCAGGTGACAGACTGTCTTCTTAGAACAATCTGCCAACTTCATTGCTGCAGAATTTTTTTTTTTTTTTTTAACAAATAGCTTTGGTCCTGATCCATTCACAAAAACGCAGGATTTTGCAAAATCCCATTAATGAATAGGATGCGTTCCAGACACATTTTCTTGTCAGATATTTACTAGGGCTCACAAGTCCCTTAACCTCTTTGATCTTCAGTTTCCTCATCTGTTGACATGAAGGATTTGTACTAAATGATCTCTTAGAGCCCTTCTAGCTCTATGATTTTATGACTTTAAATAGAAATCGTATAGAAGATGTAGAGATATGTTAGAAAAGGGAAGGTATGGTACAAATATGTCATTAAACATTAACTAAAATTGCATGAAATATGCTGACAAGCTTTAAATAGGCATTTTTGAAGTCTTGGGACAGAAAAAAAATGCAATTAATGCTGTAGGGCAGTGGTATCAAACTTAAAAATAGATCCTGCAGCCCTGCCGTTGACTTAGAAAACCACAAATTAACATTATCTGTGTTGCATTGTATTTTTTATTTTGTTAAACATTTCAATTACATTTTAATCTGGTTCAGAAGGACTTTGACCAGTTTTATACCTCTGTTGTAGGTGGCTGGGATGCTGTAGGCCCTAACAGAAGTTTGTGATGATATTTTCTTCATTACCAGGGATTCCCAGGAATCTGTTGACCATAGCTATAGCCAGTCCAACCCCACCTCTGCACCCCCCCAAAAAAACACCCAAAACAAGCAAAACAAAACTAAATTATCCTCCCCAGGATGTATTTGGGAAAGAACATCCATTTACCTTTCTAATTTATTTCCTTTCCCTCCCTCCCCAAGTCGCCTTAGAAGACAATGTGAAATTTATCTTCTACTGAAGCCTCACTTGTAGTGATTTTAGGTTGTCAGTTCCAGAAAGGTTAGGAGTCCTTTATTATAGGATTTAACAGAAATGTAAAGGACCAGATTGTCCCCAGACAAAGGACATAATGCAAATCAGGAAAATAACAATATGAAAGGAAGTTTGCTTTTTTTTAGGTGTGTTTTAGTAAAACTAACTTCTCATTTTTCTTTTTCTTCACAGCACGTGTGTTCCCATAGAACAAGAGTGATTTTAAAGGGATTCATATCTCAAGCTTCTCTCAGAAGAAATTATAGTTCCTTACCAGGTATAGGTTTTGGTTACATCTCAATTTGCCTTAAATTTTTTCTGTCTTCTTTTATTTCCCTTCTACCCTTGTGAAGTCCTTGAGAGCAGGTATTACATTTTATCTTAGCCATTGTATCTCCCTTACCATCTAACAGAGTGGCTTCATATGACAGGTAGTCCATAAATGTTTGTGGACGTTGAAATACACAATCCTGCTCAAGTTCAGGTTCAGAGTGACCCTCTGAGGGCCTCAAAGTCTGAGAGATTCTGTGTTCTGAGAGAATTGTTTCATGTATGTATTGCAAAAAAATGAGATCTTTGTTCTTACAAGAGGTATTTTTCTTTTGTCCCATGCCTTGAGGTCACAGGGATGGTAAGGGCAAACAGAAAAGTCCTTAAGAAGAATAGGGGAAGGAGCCAGCAGGATGGAAGCTGTGTTCTCCTCTGCCAGGAATCTCAGAGAAATCCAAAGAGTTAACTGATGTAAATGTAACCAAATAAGACCTTGAGATCTGTTCATAGATTTCTGACTACTGAGTGGGTAGTTGTACTGTAAAATATTAACTTCTTTTCCTTAAAACAAATGACTATCTCTGGTATACTGCTACTTAAACCTAAAGGAATAGAGTAAATGACTTGTAGTAGTTGGAGACTATACTAATATTATTGCAATGTTAAGATTGCATTAGGATTTTTAACATTACATTGAACTTGCGGTCAGTTAAAATGTCTTTTTAAGTTCTTTTAAGTTTTATATTAAAACTCTCAAGTTTTTTTAAAAAAATTTTTTTACATGCTTTTATGTCTATCCCACAGAACCCACTCCTTGCCAGTTGATTAACAACCAAAAAAAAAAAAAATCACAAAATAAAATAAAGCCTTTATCCAAAACATACATAACCCAAGAAAACAAATTTCCATGTTGGCCATGCCCCAAAACATACTTCTCTTTATACATTTTAAGTTATTTATACATTTTAAGTTTATCATCTCTTTGTCAAGAGGTAAATGGTATGTTTTCCTCTTCAGACTTCTGGACTTCTGGTTTGTCATTTCATTGATCAGAATTCTGAACTCTTTCAGAGTCGTTTTTCTCTATGTTGTCATTGTACAATGACATTTATGTCATATAAATGTACATTTATACAATGTTGTCATTGTATAAATTATTCTCTTAGTTCTGGTCACTTTGCTCTGTAATAGTTCATAGAGGTCTGCTCTTTTTCCTCTGAAATTGTCCATTTCACCTTTTATTGCACAATAATATTCTGTTATATTTATATTACAATTTATCTATTCCCTAGTACAAGGATACCTCCTTAGTTTCAGTTTTTTTAGCTACAATGAAAAGAGTTGCTATAAATATTTTTGTAGCAATTAAGTCTTTTCACTCTTTCTTTGCTTTCACTGGGGTATGGGCCTACTACTGGTATAGCTAGATCAAAAGGATTGCACAATTTAACAATTTTGGGGATATAGTTCCAGAGTATAGGCCAGAATGACTGGACTGATTCACACCTCCATCAACAGTTAACTAATTTTGGATGTGTCTTTTTCCTCTTTTGTCATCTTTGCCAGTCTGATGGTTGTGAGGTGGAACCTCAAAGTTGCTTTAATTTGCATTTCTCTAATTATCATTGATATATAGCTTTCTTATATGGTTTTAGGGGTGGCTAGGTGGCATAGTGGATAGAATAGCAGGTCTGGTGGTAGGAAGAAGACCTCAGATTTGGGCTGAGACGCTTACTAGCTGTGTGACCCTGGACAAGGCCCTTAATTTCTATTTGCTTGTCTTCTCATCTGTAAATTAGGGATAACAATAGCACCTCTGGCTCAGGGTTGTTGTATCAAATGAGACAATTGTAGAGCATTTATCACAGGCACATAGAAAGGCATATAGAAAGCACTATATAAATTTAGCTATTGCTATTGTTTATAGTTTGGATTTCTTCCTAAGAAAATTTCCTGTTCCTATCCTTTGACCATTTATCTATTGGGGAGTAAGTCTTAGTTTTAGAAATTTAAATCAGTTCCTTATATTTCTTGGATTATGATCTTTATCAGAGAAACTTGCAGCAAAGATTCCCCCCACACCCTTTTACCTCTCTCCCTTCTAATTTTAACAACATTAAATTCATTTTTTCAAGAACTTTTAAATTTTGTATCATCAAAATTGTCCCTTTTATCTTGTATGAACTTATCTCTTGTTTAAACATGAACTTCTTCTTTGTCCATAAAGATAATTTCTTCCTTACTCATCTGATTTGTTTCTGATATGACCTTTTATATCTAGGTCAAATATCGATTTAGATCAGACCCGCACAACCTACTTTCAGCACACCAAAGGATTTCCTCTACATACAAAGGATGTTTTCCTCCAAAATTTTTGCGGGCCACCCCAAAATCCTTTGGCGTGCTGTAAGTAACCGGCGGGCCACAGGTTGTGTAGGCCTGATTTAGATCTTTTTTTTGTATGAGGTATGAGGTGTTGCTTTAAATCTAAATTTCTAGTTTGTAGTCCAGTTTTCCCAGTAGTTTTTGTCAAATAGTCCTTTCCTCAGTAATTGAGGAACACAAAGTGCTGCTGTTTGTTTGCTTTTCTATGTTATCTGTTATTAGAACCTGATCTGTTTGATTAATCAACTCCTTTTGCTTTTTAATGTGCATCAAAAATCATTTTAAAGATTACTGCTTTGTAGTACAGTTTGAGAACTCCTTCCTTCCTCCTTTTGTTTTTTCATTGTCACCCTTGAGATTCTTACCCTTTTCTTCCTCCATATGAATTTCATTATTTTTTTCTAGCTCCATAAAATATTCCTTGGATTGTTTGATTGGTACAGCACTGAATAAGTAAATTATTAAGTATAATAATTTTGTCATTTTTATTATATTTGCCCAGCCTATCCATGAGCAATTAATGTTTCTTCAATTACTTAGGTCTCTATTTCTGCAGAGTGCTTTTAGTTGGATTCATATAATTCTTAGGTATATCTTTGTACAGAGAAACTTGCCGCAAAGATTTTTTTTTACCATTTACCTATTTATCTTCTAATTTTAACAATATTAGATTTGTTTGTGCATATATTTTGAGTACCATTTCTCTTTCTAGCCCTTTCTACTGAGTTTTGTTGGTAACATACAGGAATGCTAATGCTTTATATGATTTTATTTTATATCCTACAGCTTTGTTAAATTTATTAATTCATGATTTCAATTAAATTTTTTTTTGTTTTTTCGCTTTTTGGTTAAGGCAGTTGGGGTTAAGTGACATGCCCAGGGTCACACAGCTAGGAAGTGTCAAGTGTCTGAGATCAGATTTGAACTCAGGTCCTTCTGACTCCAAGGCCAGAGTTCTATCCACTGCGCCACCTAACTGCCCCAGTCAATTAATTTTTAGTTGGCTCTTTAGGGTTTATAAGCAAATTTAAGTCATATTGATGAAAAGCAATAGTTTTGTTCCTCTTTGCCTTTGCTTAGTGCCTGGATTTCTCTCTTTTGTCTTGTTACTAAACTAGCATTTCTAGTATTGTGTTAAATATTACTGGTAAAATTAGACTTTCTTGCTTTATTCCTTTAGTGTTTCTTCACTACATATAATACTTGCTCTTTGATTTAAATAGATAGGTCCACTTGTTCCTGTACTTCCTAGTGTTTCTAATAAAAATGCATGTTTGAGTCTTTTCACATCTGTTGATATAATCATATCTTATTAACATGACTTATTTTTTATAGTCATCCTTATGTTGAACCTACTTTTTTCATGGCATGAATCCAACCTGATCACAGTGTATAATCTGTTTAGTATTTTGTTGTAGCCTATTTGTTAATGTTTTATTTAAAGTTTTTGTATCAGTGTTCATTAGGGATGTTGGTCTGTAATTTTCTTTTTCTGCTTTGTCTTTCTCTGGTTTAGGTATCGAGACCATATTTGTACTGTAGAAAGAATTTGGAAGGGTGACTTCTTTTCTCATGGCAAACAGTTTATATAGTATTGCTATAAATTATTTTTTGAATATTTGTTTTATGAATATTTCATGAAGCAAATATTCTTTTTTCATAATCCTAGGTGTATTGCTACCTAAACCTAGAGGAATGGAACAAATGACTTCTAGAAGTTCAACACAATTTAGACTTGAGATCACATTGGGTTTTTGTTAACAGTCACATTGAACTTGCTGAAATATCCATATCTTTGTACGTGTATTGTTATTAAATTCTATCTTATACTTTCATGATTAAGTATTTGAACCTTAGTACAAGACCTTTTAGTTCTCTTATAGGTAATGATAGTAGTGTGTTTTTATTATATGCAGGGAAAATGTGAGGGAAATACACCATTTAGCTCTTGGACAGAGGGAATGACTAATGCCAAGGAAATTTAAGTAGCTGTTATAATTCAACTCAACAAACATTTATTAAATGCCTTCTATATGAATAGTAGCTGTGTGACCTAAGCAAGTCACTTCACCCTGTTTGCCTCAGTTTCCTCATCTGTAAAATGTACTGAATAAGGAAATGGCAAACCACTCCAGTATCTTCACCAAGAAAATCCCAAATGGGGTCACAAAGAGTTGGACACAACTGGAATGACTCAACAACAACATATAAATAGTATTGTGCCAGGCTCTGGCATTCAAAGACAATAACATCAATACTCAAGAAATTTTCTGCTGGGGGGATACAAAATGGACCCAGATAAGTAAATAATAAAAGTGTGAGAAGACACTAATAACTGAGGAGGAGGAGAAGGGAGGGACAGGAAGAGGGATGAAATCAGGGAAGACTTCATAGAGGAGGTGCCACCTTAGCTAAAACCTTGAAGGAAAATGGACATTTTAATAAGTAAAGACGATTGAGCACACTCTAGATAAAGGAAATAGCTTGTGGGAATGCATGGAAGCAGAGGATGAAATCTTTAGTTCAGGATACAGCCAGTAGTCCTTTAATTAATTTTGGTTCCTTTATTTCAACTATGCTGAATATGGGCTTTACAGCATCCTTTGGATTCTCAAACCCATTCAGTGTCAGGTGTTTAATAAATTCAGTAAAAACATTTTTTGTTTTTATTAAAATCCCTCATGTTTTCCTAGGAATTTAGGGAAAATGTGAATTGTAGAAAAATTTACAATGAAATAAATTTGTAAATTGACTAGAGTTTTGCTTTAATTTGCTTTAATAATAAAGGTTATTATGAACACTAAATAAAGTTACCATGGTCAGCTTTTCTTTTTCTAGCAACCTAAGTTTCTCAAGGAACAAATTATTACAGTTCCTGTTCCAGTGATACCTTTAGCATTAACCTAGGAGGCACGAATGAAAAGCTTTTACTGTGTGCAGAGCACTGGACTAATCCATGAGGATATAAATAGAAAAACAAGACAGCTTCTGCTCTGAGGTGGCTGCAGGGCCTGGGCTGGGAGCAGGGCTGGTGCTCTGGGACGCAGTAGTGCTGCTATTTCAAGGGTTCTTGGGCTCAGGGTCTGAGGGGAGCACCAACTGCCTTCGTTCTTTCCCTCTGGATGATTGATGATTCAGCTAGACTAGCTTGTCTGCCCCAAAGGTAGAGTTGCTTGGCAGTTGTTTAAAGGTGAAAAGCACATGAAGATGCTGATTGCTCACTAGGATCTTTCTGCTCTTCAGCATCAATTTTCACCATAAATAATGAGACTTTATCTAGAGTTTAGTGGAAATGTAGTTAGTACAAGTTCTAGTGACTCAGTATTTTCATTTTTAATTGCATCAGTTCTATACATGTATATATGTAAAAGTTGTAAGACTGTAGGTGTAAAATCTCTTCATATTGAAGTTTTTTGTTTTTTTTTTAAAGAACTACTGAGGTAAACATGTTTTTGTTTTTCTTCATTTTGGTTGCAGAAGAAATTGTAGTTACTTGAAAACTTGGAGTGAGTTGGTTTTTAATTGGTTTAAGCTTATTTGGAAATATCTAGACTTATAAATTTTTTTTTCAAGTTTCTTATGTAAATTAAAACTTCTAATTTTGCCCTTTTCCTTCCTCTTTTGTATAGTAGAAAATGATATCAAATCTCTGCGCTCCATCATCAATCCTCCTATGGCTAAGTAAGTAATTTCATAGACTTCATTCGCTTTTATAATAATTTTAATTTGTGAGGCTGCTTTTTTCTTCTTCTTTATGCTTTGTTAATTTAGAGAATGCTACAACTTCTATTTCATATGCCTGACTAATAATAAGCTTGGATATGTATCTGAAAATCCAGATTGCCTTCTGTTTGTCTCTCAATACTTTAATTTTAATAGCGTAGAAGTCATGCCATGTTTTCAAGATTTTAACAGTTTTTTTAATGATCATTTCTGTCTAATTAGGACTTACGTTATAAAGGCACCTTGAGATATATTTTCTTTTTTTTTTTAAGCTAAGTTTTGCCATCCCTATCATACAAATAACATAAAATACCATACCATTTCATGATTAAATATACATCACTGCTTTAAAAAGTTGAAACACTATATAATTGTGTTATTTTCTTATTTGCAATTCCATTAATGGCATTCAAGTCACTTATTTTAAGTTAATTCTTATGTTTACTCATTTAAATGAATTAGTATGTTGTCTAAAATTTTTTTTTCTTTAAACAGAATTCGTAACATTGGAATTATGGCTCATATTGATGCAGGCAAAACCACAACCACAGAGAGAATATTGTATTATTCTGGATATACAGGATCTTTGGGAGGTGAGAATGGTTTTCCCATCACAATTAATTTAAATAAAATTGAAAATAGTATCGGAAAGTATTTTGATGAAGAAATGCAATAAATGGCCTTTCATCCTTCCGTGAGACTAATAAGTTTATGGTCATTTTGCTGAAGTATTGATATATTTTTATCCTTTCTCTAGGTTATAGAGTCTTGACATTATACTGAATTTAGAGTAATATTTGTCCAAAAGAAAAAATCCAGGAATGAAAATTTGTAATTCTTTCTCCATATTTCAGTGTTTCCATTGCTTTTGGTACCTCAGGCATGTACTTCAGTTCTTTAAGTTTCTCAGACAAATATGCTGCATAAGTTGGCACCAAGAATGTGTTAACTGTGCCTTTCTTCTCGTGGCCCAACAGTTAATACAAACTAAATGTTTTTATCTTTTATCATCTCTGCCCATTTGATGAATGTGAGAGAAAACATCAAAGTTGTTTTAATTTGTGTCTCTCCTATTGTTAGTGGTTAACAACAATTTTTCACATGGTGGTTGATATTTTGTGTTTCTCTTTCTGAAAACATACATATTCTTTAAGCACTGAAGCTGTTGAGGAATAGCTCTGTCTATGAAATCATAACAATTCCATCTATATCATGCATATTATGGGAAGAGAAAGAAACAAACATTTAATAAGTGTTTACTATGTGCCAGGCAGACAGTGAGGTGGTGTAGTGGAGAGAGTGATGGCCCTGGAATAAGGAGGATCTGAGTTCAAATCTGTGTGCAAACACTTAATAGCTGTGTGACCCTGGGCAAGTCAGTTAACTTTTTTTGCCTTATTTCCTCATCTGTAAAATGAACTGGAGAAGGAAATGCCAAACCACTCTAGTATCTTTGCCAAGAAAACCCCAAATGGGGTCACAAAGAGTCGGACACGACTGAAAATGATTAAACAACAACAGCAGAAATGTGCCAGGGACTGTGCTAAGCACTTTACAAAGATTACCTAATTTGATCCTCACAGCAACCTATGTGGCAGGTGGATGTTATTGTTATCCTCATTTCACAGTTGAAGAAACTGAGGAAGACGTGGTAAGTGACTGCTAGTGTCTGAGGTTTGATATGACCTCAGATTGTCCTTACTCCAAGCCCACCACTCTATCCACTATGCCATCTAGTTACCTTGAATCAGATTTTTAGCAGAATGTTTGAGGCAAGTGTTTTTCCAGTTGATAATTTTAAAGTGTAGCTGAATTGATTTTCTTCATGCAGAAGTTTTTTAATTGTATGTGGTTGAAACTGTTAATTTTTCTCCATTTAATTAGTTAAACCAGGTTTTCATGGCTTGGAAGTTGTTTCTCTATACATCATATTATTGTTTATTGATATGTTTTCCAAAGTAACTTAAACTATTTTGTCATGAGAAAACAAAAATTATTGACTAAATTAATGTATGTGTCTTTTTTCTGGGTAGATGTTGATGATGGGGACACAGTGACGGATTTCATGGCCCAAGAGCGAGAAAGAGGCATTACCATTCAATCAGCTGCTGTTACATTTGATTGGAAGGGGTGTAGAGTTAATCTAATTGATACGCCAGGTATAGTACAATTGATACATTGATACTCCAGGTACACCAATTCTAATCAGGTACAGATTGTTATTAATTTTTGTTACACTTTAAACATTTCATTTCTAATCTTTTCCTTAGGTCACGTGGACTTCACTTTAGAAGTTGAACGCTGTCTAAGAGTATTGGATGGTGCAGTAGCTGTATTTGATGCTTCAGCAGGTGTAGAGGTAAAAAATATTAAAGTAAAATGGAGACTGTTGTGATACTAAATAAATTGATTAAAGTCTCTGAGATTTTAGTATTATTTACTATTTGTGTATAAGTCAGAGTTTTGTTACAAAGTATTTAATAATTTAATTCTTGTATTTAGTGTTAGATAGAAGGTATTCATATTTTTTTTTAAATCATAGTGCCATTCTATAGGAAATATAAAATTTAGCATAATGAGACCTGCTTGGCTATCTTAAATTACATTGTGTTACATTGAGATTTTAAAATGCATTCATTATAGATCTCCTTCTTCTGTTCTCTGTGCCCAGATTTTTTTTTTTTGGCTGGGCAATGGGGTTAAGCGACTTGCCCAGAGTCACACAGCTAGTAAGTGTTATGTGTCCGAGGCCGGATTTGAACTCAGGTCCTCCTCAATCCAGGGCCAGTGCTCTATCCACTGCGCCACCTAGCTGCCCCCAGATTTTTTTTTATGTACAATTTGAAAGCTACATTATTTCCTCCTTCTTTGTTAATGTTGTGAACTTTGACCTATAGATGCTGCTGCCTTTAAGTTCCAGATAAAAACCTATGACAGACACTGATTCTTACCTATCATTTAAAGTCCAGCCTAATTACCATCTCCTTTAGGAAGCTTCCCTGTTTCCTCCAGTCAATGATGACCTTCCTTGTTAAGATTTCATGCATCATTGTACATCCCACTGCAACACTGCCTTGTGGAGAGAATACTGGCCTTATGGTTTGATTACTGAGCCTTAGTCTCCTCATCTGTAAAATGAGGAAATAATACTTTTCCCGCCCATCTCACAAAGCTATTGAGAGGAAAAGATGATACGCCATATGTCATATATGTTAAGAATAGACTGGTGATTTCTTATATTCTTTTCTTCTCAGTTTTGTCTTGTATTTTGCCTAAGTATAGATGTTGTAGTCCCCCAGTAGAACAAAATATCTTTGGGAAAAGGAGTTATTTTTTTCTTTTAAAAGAAAACCTCAATGACAGCCTCATTTTCATGGTGCCTCCACTTTTAAATGGAACCACCTCTCTTTCCCAGAGAGCCATCCTTTGTGACAAAGAGCAAAGCAAGAAGGGGAAAGATTGTCCAATCAGGACATCTGTCCAGTGTGGACAGGGTGTGCAGGCCAGGCTTCTCATCCCCACTTCTGCAAACAAAGGGGGAGGTGGATTTTCTCTTCTCTTTGGGGCAACTTTTTTGTTTCTGTTTTTGGTGACCCCAGCACTTACACAACCTGTGAACATGGTAGACACTTAACAATTATTTGTTGAATTGAGAGTTGTCTGAACATGGGACAGAGTTGGCTATCAACTACTGACTGTTTTTGTGGTGTTGTCTGAGGTACTGCACTCAAAAAAAAAGTCATTGATATCTTTTACTTTCATATCATTTACATTTCCCTATATGTCTCCTCCTCTTGCTAGAAAATCACACCTTAGTCTTTTTACTTTCTAATTGAATCAGAGATCTAGAGCTGGAAGGGACCTATCTCAGATATTATCTCATCCAATCTCCTGATTTTACAGATGAGGAAACTGAGGTCCAGCAAGGGGAAATAACTTGCGTAGTATCACACAGATAGTAAGTGACAGAGGCAGAATTTGAACCCAGATCCTTTGATTCCAGAGCCAATGCTTTTTCCACTTTACTTCCAATCTTCCTGTAAGTTTGCTCTTGTCATTACTCTATGTTTGCCAGATATTTTCTTGTTAAGAGACACATTTTATTGCCTACATGGGCTTTGCCTTGATTTTGTGATGTGCTTGAATAACAAATTTCCAGATTTATGTTGCATTAAGTGCTTTAAGGCAAATAGTAGGGAATTAATTTTGTTAATTTGTTCATAGGTATTTTCTGTATATGTTTTGGTTGTTTTTCCTAGTATTGCTACAGAAGTAACTTGTATAAGTCTCCCTTTTAGGTGGACCTTTCTATGCTTTGGGGGCAACTGGGTGGCTCAGTGGAGAGAGTGCTGGACCTGGAGTCAGGAAGACTTATCTTCCTGAGTTCAGATCTAGCCTCAGACACTTACTAGCTGTGTGACCCTGGGCAAGTCACTTAACCCTGTTTGCCTCAGTTTCCTCAGTTGTCAAATGAGCTGGAGAAGGAAATGGCAAACCATGCCAGTATCTTTTGCTAAGAAAACCCCAAATGGTGTCAACAAAGAGTCAGACGTGACTGAAAACTACTGAATAACAACAACTATGATTTTATCACCAAATGATGTTGTTTATGTTTGGCTTCAAGCCTTAATAGATAATGGTGGTTTATGGTATCTGTAGCCATAAAGCTTTATAACCCCATACTGAGTAATTTTTAGAATGGAATTTAGTGGTCACATTAAAAGAAGAGAAAAACATAAGTACTGATATTTGTTTTGTAGGTGTCTTTATGCTGTATGTTTTCTTTAAACACACACACACACACACACACACACACAGAAAACAAACCTTGCTAACTAACTTGCTATGAAAATAAGATTTTTTTTTTGGTTTGAACCTAAAATTTCCTTAGAATATGGCGCCGTCAGTGAAAAACTTCCTCTTTAAATGCAGAGCTCCTATTTTAATACACTTTAGAATCTTAGAGAGTTGCTAAAGATACTGAGAGGTTAAATAATGTATCGGTTCTGAGACTTGAACCCAGATTTTCCCCACTCAGAGGCTGGCTGTCTTTTCCCTATACCACATTGACCATCTTGTGAAAATATGATCTGTAATTCTTCTTTCTGTTATTCATTCCATATGACATTCCAAATCCTACAAGATCTTGCTATCAGGAAGTATGAACATGCTTTTCCATCATATACCAAGCATGTGCTGGCCACAGAGCAAATGATTAAACCTAGAAGTATATAATGTATCTAACTAGATAGAATAGTTTAGTGTTCAATTAACAGTTCATTCTTAAATATGTAGAGTGAGCTTAATTATACCTATATATTAAGTTATCAGAAATTAGAACATAATTAGTCACCTTATTAAGGTAATGGATCTCTTGGAAAAACTTATGATTTTGCAAATATGGTGTTTCAATGCCACGAAAGAAAAATTCCTCCCCAAATGATATATTACTTCACACTGGTAGGACTAATATATTTTGTTAAACATTTGAAAATTAAGGTAAACTGAGAGACAGTGGTCCAAGCATAATCATGATAAATTTATTGGTGAGGTTAGCAGTAACCAATAAATTGGATCTATGGTCTCTTAATAACCAGAGACCTCGAGGTAGGGCTTACTACCCTTCATTATAGATTTGGTAAATACAGAGTTGGGAAGGTGGGGAAGACAATGCGATTGGTTACAGGGTCGATAACATCATGGAGATTGGGACAACATGATTGATTACATCAAGGGGCTAGCGCCCACGTGGGGCTGGTAACCACCCCTCTCCAACAATTAAGAATTATTTATTGTCTTAAGCAACCCATCCACATCTTGTAATCTTTGCTAGGGGATCAGAGCTGCCAGACTTGCTGTCTCCTTGGAAGAGATTAAAAACTCTTCTAGTTACACAAAGACAAGCAAGGACTGATGACATGTCTTTTGGGAATAGTAGCAAGTTAACTGGTTGGACTTAAACCTATTCAAGAAGTATCCCAGAGGGTAAGGGTATGAGAGATAACAATATTTCTTTTAAACTAACTTTAAGTTATTCAGAAGAAAAGCTAAATTCCTGAGCTCAACTCAAGGACATAAAAAGATAGCTTTAGGCAGCTGCAGACTCAATTATGAAATTAATACAGCATAAAATCAGTTACATTCTAGAACAATGCATTAGTAATCAATGCAGTAGAAACTTGAGTTAGCATTAATTTTGATCTTTTCTTTTTTTTTAAATGCTCAATAAATGTTTATTGAATTGAATAGTTATAATTAGCAAAATGATAGCATTTTACCCAGTGGGTGTGACAGTGTAGATGGCAAAATGTAGTGATTCCACTTTTGATCAGTGTTAGAAAAAAACCTAATTCTGTGTTAAAATTAATTTGTGATTATGACATAATTATTCCATGCCTGGTAATAAATGTTTATTGTTGGCAATTAAATTTATATTTTCCATTGTCTTTGTCTTAGGCACAGACTCTGACAGTATGGAGACAAGCTGATAAACACCACGTGCCTCGAATCTGTTTTTTAAATAAGATGGACAAAACTGGAGCAAGGTATTGAAAACATTTGTCTTTTGTTTGTTAAAATGAGAAAATTATTTGGGCCTTTGATGAAGTGGAGTTGAAATTTAAAAAAAAATTTTTTAATGACATCTTTGTTTCATTTTGTTAGTAATAAAGCTGTTTAAAAACAATTGAATTCATACAAGAACATCTGTTACTTTTGAAATGAACCCTTACGTGTATGTGTATCCTTATGTGTATGAATTATAATGAAAGGCAGAGAACTCATGAACAAATTTAGAATTAAAAGGAGGAAATCTGTCAATGTCATACTCCTCCCTTCTCTCCCAAATCCCCAAAACATCTCATCCAACTCCACCCATTTCCCAAACTCATGCAGTATTGCAGTCTTTTAATGTTGCCATAACTCTCTAAGCACATCCAGGCAGTCAATTAGTGCTGACATCTCTCAGTACCTTCATCTCTGAACATCTGTTCTAACTCTTATTACTGCTATCTCTCATCATTGCTCACCACTGGCACACCTCAGCAGACTTTCCCTTGCTGACAGAACCACAAACATTTCAAATTCTATAGAGTAAACTTCTATTCCTTTACGTTGTTTTGTTCCTCAACCTACTTGTGTGCCCTCCACTAAAGACCTCCCTTGATGCCTCATTATGGTAGGCTGATGACCCTAAGTTTTTGAAGGCTGTCCCAGTCAAGTAAAAGCTAGATTGGTCTTGCCCACTGGAAGACTTTGAACCTTAGACCTCACTAACATAGCATTTATATTATCATATATTATGTTTTTTCTTCTTCCTTCTTCTTCAAACAGTTTAAGTGACTTGCTCAGGATCACGTAGCTAGTAAGTATCTGAGGCTGGATTTGAACTCATATGATACATTTTAAGTGGAACATTTTTACAATTATTTACTCATTTTAAGCCTGGGGTAATATGGTGGCCCCTCAGGTCCACGTATTTCTCTCCTATGCTACTTTAGGGAATTTATATTAAAAGAAAAGGTAGGAACACTATCACAATGGCTCTGAGCCCTCAATTAAGAAATTTCTTAACATTTAGGCAGAGGTTTGGTCTCTTCCTTAATTTACATTTATATTTATCTTTTGGTAAACACTAACCTCTTTGTGATTAAGTAAAAATTCAGGTTACTGGATTTTGAGAAAAGAAACAGCAGTATGTTATAGTGTCTGAATAAGACAGGCACTGGGAGGCAAAGTTGGAGAAAGAGGAATCCTTGAGGAAGTGAGTTTCAACTGGTGATGCCAGTGAGTCTTCTGGTTGGAGATGCCTATTGGGCCAATGACACTCTTGGATCTCTCTCTTACCTGCCTTAGCTCAGTCCTACTTTCTCTTTCTCCTTTTTCTAATTCCTCTTGTACTGCTGATTTTCTTGCACAGCTCATGTTCTTTCCACTCCTTCCTGACAATGTATGCACAGCCCATATAGGCCCTTGATATCTCTAGAATTGAAATTTACAATCTAAACTTTGTAATAGTTCTGGGGAATCATCATCTATATATCTTCTGATAATTTATTTTATCTTGTTTTATAAGTAGCATTGCAAATAATCTAGGACAAATTACAATTTTTAGTAAGTAAGTAGCTCAGTAGACCTGCTGGTGGGAGTTCCTACTGGTAGTGAAGTGGGTCAGACAGATTCAGTTGTGGTTGAGGTGGACAGTTCTTACCACAGTAGATAGTAGACTTGTTGACTTTTTGTTTTTTATGTAAACATATGGTCTCTGCAGACTAGTTGAAGACACTTTGGCTATCTTTAGTTCTGGAGGCAGAGAGAGTGAAATATTCCCTTTTCTGCCACCATGATTACCTATCAGACAATCTACTTCTGTCATGTCTCCTGCTCCTGACTGGTTGATATATAAGTATACAGCAAATGAGAATGTTTTGTGTATGGATGTTAAGAAATGCACATAGAAAATCAATAGGACTCAGCAATAAACATAGAATGGTAATGAAAAAGAAGGTAGTTGCCATCTTGGGACAATCATAGATCTAGAGGGATGAGAGAGAGAATAAATCTGTGAAAACTTGGAGCTTTTAGGAACGTTGGATTCAGAAAAGGAGGATGATTTAGAATAAGAAGAAATGAAGGGTTTTGCAGGGCTGGGGAACCTTCAGCCTCGAGGCCACATGTGGCCTTCTGGGTCCTCGGGTGCGGCCTTTTGACTGAGTCCAAGTTTTATGGAACAAATCCTTTAACAAAGGGGATGTGTTCTTTGAAGTTTGGATTCAGTCAAAGGGCTGCCCTTGAGGACCTAGAGGGCCACCCATGGCTTTGAAGCCCCAGGTTGCCCACCCCTGGTTTAGAGGGTAAAGGCCAAAAATTGGAAAGCAGTAATAGCTTGGGATTTGGCCTAAAGGCTGTGGGTCAAAGAAAAAGGGAATATAGTTTAAGGAAATTATGTGAGCAGAATTAAGGGAACTCTCTGAATGGGAATCAAGGTAGGTGAGGAAAACTAATCCCACTGTGAATCAAGGAGAAAATCTGAGGCAGAAGGGACTTTATTCCCTTATTGGCCAAAAAGAGCCAAAATGAATACCAAACCGGGACCTCTCTGGATGTAGTTTGTACACCAAAGCATGGACACTAATACTTTATGCCCTCTGTGTAGAAGATGTAGTAGGGGATGAGGGAGGGCAAGGATTATAGGGGTACAGGTGGAAGAAGAGGAAGCCTCACCTCCCTACATAGTGGCATAACTTAAACAGCAGCAAAACTATCTGGCAAACCATCTTTTGCAGACAGACCTTAGGAAAATAGTGATTTGAGTAGTGGGAGGTGTGATAGTTGATTAGGAGTGATGTGTATAAAACATTGTGTTAAGGGTGCTTAAAGGTATTTACAACATAGAGGAAAACTTGCTAGGGGTCCTTGCACTACTATGAGTATAGTTGGAGAATATGTGATTGTTTATGTTACGGTCAAGCCAAAACTGGCTTGTGTTATATTGTATTATATGTGTTGTATTTCTACATGACCTCTCCTAGAGTGATACATTTTTAAATGATTTTTGTCTCTATTCATTAATCATATTAATAATAATATCTAAAAAGTTGTTATGCTAAATTATGACCTTTCTGGGATCCTGAGGTGTTGTTCACACTGAAACCTAACTCCCAGGAAGGGGAGACCAAATGTCTCCATCCAAGTAGGAGGTGGAGTAGGGGGTGGGAGGATGGTGGCAGATGGTCAGGCAATAAAAATGGATCTGAATGCCAACATGTCTGTATGCCATAGGTTGCCAGCCTCTTAACCATGTGAAAATTGTGTTTGGTCTAGCTTGATTTATAATAAAAAGCATGTGAAATTAAGAAACACAAAGATGATAGATACTATCTTTGTTCTTGAAACCTGAGACTACCCTCTCCTCTTTGACAGCATTTGTTGTGTCTCCTCTTTAAAAATCACTAGGCCATAAAAATAGAACAGAAAATTTATGAAAGAACAAACAGTTCTTTGTCAGGTATCTTTGCGATCATTGCAGACTAGAGGGCATCTGGACAGGTGTCATACAGGAGGTGGCCTTTGAGTTGATTCTTGAAGGACCTAGGATTTCAACAGGTGATCACAAGGAATAAGGATATTCGAGGCATTGAGAGTATCTTGAGCAAAAGTGTGAACATAGGAAAGTATATGCAGGCAACAAAAAAGTACTCATTTTGGTTATAGGGGGAACAGAGAAGTGTGGATAAGGCTGGAAGGTGAGCTGGAGTAGACTGGACAGGGTCTCGAATGCCAGGCTAAGGAGCTTTGACCTTATTCTTTATGCAGTCAGGAGCCATTGATGGGTTTTGAGTAGAGAAGTATCAGGATCAGTCTTCTGTGAATAAGATAGATTAATTTGTTAATGAAGTGAAATATGAATTGGAGGGGGGAAGACTGGTGAGGAGATTCTGTAAGAAAATCCTGAAGGTTCATCTTTAGGTGTCAGCATTATGTAGTGGAAATGATGGTTCTGGAGTTAAAAGATCTGGGTCTGACACTACTACTTTTTAAAATTTTACATTTTATCCTATTTTTATTCATATCTTATGTTTTTATATTCCATTCATTTCTGAAAATATCCTTCTTCCCTCATCTTTTGGGTGATGATTCACCTGGCTCTACAGTTTGTAGGACCTCAGGGAAGTAACTTAACCTTTATGAGCCTCACTTTCCTCATTGCAAAATGAGGACTTGAGCACATGACCTCATGGTTCTAAATCTAGGAAGTAGGGGTGTTTAGATGCATGAAGTTATTCAAAAGGATGTCCTTTAGGAAATTGATAAAAGGAAGTTAGGGCCAGGTGTATTGTTGTGGCACACACCTGTACCCTCTGCTACTGGGGATGCTGAGGCTGGTAGGCGGCTTGAGCTCTGGAGTTCAGAGTTGCAGTCAGGCTCTAGTTGATCTGGTGCCAGCACTGCATCTGGCACCAGTGTGGGGAGCCCCTGGGAGGAGCCCCCAGGCTGCGTGAAGAAGGACAGGCTCTGCCCCAGGGCGGAAACAAGGGGCTGCTGTGTTTCCAGTCTGAATGAGATGGGGAGAGCTAGTATGTTTCTTAAAGGAGTCTAGGGAACCTGGAAGGTGAGAGGAAAGTTATGGATTACTAAAATTGTGTGTGACCAAAATTTTTAAAAGTCATCTTGAGCTGACTTTGCAGATTGTATAACCTTTTTCTTTGTAACTGTTTTACTTCCCGCAGTTTTAACTATGCTATTGAAAGCATAAGAAAGAAGCTGAAGACAAAACCTTTGCTTTTACAGGTAAATTGGTTGACTTAATAACAGCAGATTATTAAAATAACATTGGGGGCACGTTTCTGTGGAGGGCCTGGACTGTGAATCCTACGATCCTAGTTGAATGCTGATCTAATAATGTTAATTTCTTACTTGCAGTTGCCAATTGGTGAAGCAAAAGCTTTCAAAGGATTAGTTGATGTTGTGACTATGGAAAAAGTTATTTGGACCCCTGTATCTAATTCTGATGACGGAAAACAGTTTGTGAGAGAGCCCCTTACAGAACTGAATGATCCTGAATTGCTGTTGGAGGCCAAGGAAGCAAGAAATGCCTTAATTGAACAAGTAAAGTAAATATACTTGGTGCTTAAATTATATGAAATATTTCAGGAGCTTTTTAAAACCTTTATTTCATAATTATGGGAGAGGAGAAATGCAGTCTGGATTATTCTTCCTTTGTAGAATTTTAATAAGCAGGATTGCTGATATTTATAGTGTCAGTCTGCAAAGAACAAAATATTGTACTACTCAAGTAAAGAAGTCTAATTACATATCTCATAAGATTATTTAAGAACTTGCAATTTTAACTTTCCAGCAGGGGAATTAGGTCTAAATCTATGCTGAGCACTTCCTTTTTCACTTTGTGAAACTTTACAGCTGTTGGTAAAATTTGTCATTTTCAAGGAAGTTAATAGTAATCAAGACTCATGCTTTAAGCATTTGAGGAGAAATTTAAAGTTTGTACTTGTTATCTAACAAATAATGTTTTTATTGCCATGTGCAGAGAGATGAAATAATATATACATACTTATTGTGTTTAATATATGACTCTGGTCTCCAAGAAGCTTATGGGGGAGGCATGGTGAAACATGAAATAATGATTGAGCAAAAGATAGGATAATATGCTTATTGTGTGCTGCAGAAAACAAATGTTTGAGAAGGAAAAGATTGAGTTAATATTGACTAAATGCCAAATTGACACTAGCAATAGTACAGAAATGCAGGTTAGTTTCTGTCATAGGTATCAGTGTTACAAAGACTTATGTTCCCTCCTCCCTTCAAGCTATTTGACTCAGAGTTTTTAAGTTCTCCCTTTGAACATCAGTTGTTTTATCAAATAGCTGAAGCATTTTCCTTATATTTCACAAAAGAAATTAACCATGATAAGATTATGAACTAGTTAATTTTCATATCTATTTAATATTTATCAGCCACTATTTGCTAAACATTCACATCTTTTAAAATATTTTCTTTTAATGCAGTCATGGTGAGACTAGGTGGTGATTTTTTTTTTTTGTTATTTTTTAATGCAGCGTAATGTGCTTATTTGATTACCTTGGGAATCTGGAAGACATATAAAAACTTACTACAATAGAAACAAAATCCACCGTTTTAGCTTTTCAGAAAAAATCCTTAAACAGTTCACTAGACTGTTAATCTTAAAGCTACCATTTGGAGGGGCAGCTAGGTGGCACAGAGGATAAAGCTCTGGCCTTGGAGTTAGGAGGACCTGAGTTCAAATGCAGCCTCAGACACTTGATACTTACTAGCTGTGTGACCCTGGGCAAGTCACTTAACCCCACCATTTGTAGTACCTTTTATTATTTTCTAGGATACTGTGAATAGACATTAGCTACTGGGATTTGACTAACCATGAGCTCAAGAAACCGATAATGTATCTCAATTTCAATTCTTGTAATTGTTTTCTAGTTTCTTATCCTTTCTCTTAACCATTTTTGATATGAAGATACACGTCCATCTGTGAATCATTTGCATTCACTAGTAAAGTGCTTAGTAAAGTTAAAATAAAAAACAGATGGGAACTATTGCAAAGAAAATATCAAGTACTAGAAGTGACTTTTTGTAATTATGGATGTGTAGCAAGAACTCTAAATTTGGAATCAGAAGAGTCTGAGTCATGGATGTATGGCCTTGAGTAACCAAGTAATTGAACCAATATTTCTCAGTTTACTCACATACAAAATGAAGATGTGAGACAAGTTGACTCCCATCGTCCCTTCTGTTATTATTGTTACTGTTCGCTTGTGTCCTACTCTTTGTGATCCCATTGTCTGTGGGGTTTTCTCAGCAAAGATCCTGCAGTGGCTTTGCCATTTCCTTCTCATTGTGTCCCCGTTTTACCGATGAGGAACTGAGGCAAATAGGAGTTAAATGACTTGCTCAGGGTCACACAGCTACTAATTGTCCGAGGCTGGATTTGAACTCATATCTTCCTGACTCCAGGCCTGGTGCTCTATCCACTGCACCACCTAGCTGCCCCTTCTTGCCCTGAGTTGATTCTATGACAAAGCTAATACGCTAAAAGTTTATAATCCTGTTAAATGTCCAACAGGTAGCTATTTACTATTTTACTTTTATTGCATTTGGAACCTCTATTTGTCTTGACAAAAGATTTTTTTTCTCTCAGTAATATTGCATTTTTATCATATTTAGGTGTAAGTAACTGTACTTGATGGAAATGTACTGATTCATTTCTGTTGCAGGTTGCAGATCTGGATGATGAGTTTGCTGACCTAGTTTTAGGAGAGTTTATTGAAAATTTTGATTTGTTACCAGCTGAAAAGGTAAAATAGATCATTTTACTACTGTGTTGATTAGACTTAGTTCAATTTATTTGTGTGCTAATTTCTTATACTTTGCATAACATCAACAAATATTTAAAAATCAAACAGATTCAAAATAAATCTACTGCTTATAAACTTAAAGGATGATGATTGATCATCTACTGTACTTTATGTGCTCAATCTTTGGATATTAGAAGTTGAGCTTTTGGGATCATGTGAGTTCTGAGGGAAGGGATAGTGTCTTACTCATCTTTGTCTGTTGTAAAATACCTGCACAGTGCATCGTAATAGTAAATGCTAAATAAATATTTGCATACCATAGTGAAAAAAAGTACTGGACCTGGAATCAAGATACCTGGGTTCTACTTCTAGCCTTAATTGGAAAGATCTGAGTAACCATGAGCCTCGTTTTCTTCATCTGTATAATAGGGAGAATGATACTACCTACTACCTACCTACCTACCCTATGGTGAGAAAAGCACTTTATAAATCTTGGAGGTCTGTATGAATGCAACTTGTGATAACATGAGTTTTATTCATTAAATACTTTATACAACTTTTGCAGCTTTTTTCTTTTCAAATCACTTAGTTTTAAAAGATTCTAGAAAGAAATCTCACAACTTAAATTTGTCTCAGCAAATTAATTACTGGATTTTCAGGCTAATGTTAAAATGATTTTTCATTTAATAGTTATTCTGAAGATTTTAAAATCTAGATTTGTTGTTGTTTTATGTATTTGTTTTATTTTTTTAATTAGCTGAACAAGAGGACAGGAAATCATGCTGCTGGTTTTAATCAGCCATAACATTAACAGATTTCATTAAGCTTCCTCTTGGCTCTGATTTGCCAGGTGCTTTCCATGTGAGCTTGGCAACCTTAGTGTTTCTTGTTCTTAGTTTCCTGAAACCAAAAGTGATCAAGTGCTGTTTTTGAAATAGTAATGTGTAAAGTGAGGAATCCAGACGAACCCATAATTGAATCACTGATTTAGAGCTATGAGGGACAGTTGTTGTGGGCTGCATGGACGTCGCCTAGTCCAGAGGTGTCAACCATGCAGCCCACAACACTTCCGAGCATGGCTGAACCAAATTAAAATATATTGGGGAAATGTTTAACAAGATAAGTAAATGTACAATAAAACTTAGAGAATGTTAATATGTGGTTTTCCAAGTCAATATGCAGCCCGTAGAGAGTCTTATGTGTGGTTTAACAGCCCTCATTTCTGTTTGATGCCACTGCCCTAATTCATTTGTAATTCAGAGATTGAATCTAGGTCTCCAGATTTGAAAGGATCTTTAATCCAGTTCTGATTACATGAAATTAGAGAATTGTAAAGGAAATTTTTTTTTCTTTTTCTTTTATTTTTTTCTAAATGTCACCTGTGGTGATTTATTTCCTGTAACTTTTTAATTCTTAAAGTTAGCGATATTTTTTCTTTTGATTTTAGATTATTGTTGCCCTTTTTTTTTTTTTAAAGAACATGGTATATTTGAAAAATATAAAAGAGGAGGGTAGTTACTTAGTTTAAGGGAAAGAGAGTCCTTGTTCTGTTCACTTATTCTGTACTTTATTTAGAGAGACAAATTTATTCCATTTCATTCTTTTAAGAAACACTTTTTTGGGGCGGGTAGGTGATGCAGTGGATAGAGCACCAGCCCTAAAGTCAGGAAGCCCTGAGTTCAAATCTGGCCTCAGACCAAACACTTGATGTGTGCTAGCTGTGTGACCTGGGACAAGTCACTTAACTCCGATTGCCTCACCAAAAAAAAAAAAACCCAACAAAAAAAACCCCCACTTTTTTCAATATGAAATAGAAAATCATGAACAAACACAACCATTTCCATGCCCAAAGGAGGCCAGAAAATGGGGATTGTTCATGAAACCATGAATCCTTTGCATGCATTGTGTTCCTTTTGATAATATACGTTAAATGTAACACATTGTACAGTATTTCCCTGTTTGTCTGTGTTCCCCTTTGAACACCGCTCTGGTTGCCTTTGGGCATTTTTAAATGTTTCATTGATGCTCTTTCCTTCTCTCTTGTGTTGTTTTCTATTACTCTCACTAATCTCCTGCTGTATCTCTATCCTCCAACTATGGCAAATGAAAACCCACCCTTATGACAAAGTCAAGCAAGACAAATTTGTATTTGTGTGCTCTCGTCTGGAAATGGTTCATTCTGGTAAGTGTGTGAATAAACCCAAGCGAAAGCTTTAATATTTTAAGTGTAAACTGCTTTTCTTGTGTATTCTTTGTAGTTACACCCTGCAATACGTAGAGTAACTATGGCTCAGAGAGCTGTCCCTGTGCTCTGTGGAAGTGCCCTGAAGAATAAAGGGGTCCAGCCTTTGTTAGACGCCATTACCATGTACCTGCCTTCTCCTGATGAGCGCAACAATGAATTTCTGTAAGTGAAAATGGAAGTATGTTTTTAATTGTTTAACTTGTAGGAAAGAAATGAAAAATGATAGTTTATTTTTTTAACTTTAGTTAATACTTTAGTTACTATTTTTAAACTAAGAAAGTCAGTATAGTCATAACGTTTTAGAACTAGAAGGAATTTTCTCATCCAGCCTTACATTTTTAAAGATGTCATGTCATTCTTACTTTTTCTTCTAATTTGGTACTAACTTTGACTTTTGCTCTAACCAATCAATATTTCCACACACACAGTTTACTATAAAATAACTTTCATGTCTGTAGATAATTTTCATTTTTTCTAACATTCAGTCTTTTAACATTTAGCAGCATTTTTTAAGTCCTTTCTTTTTTCCCCCATAATTAAAAAAACAGGTTAGAGTAATAAAAGTATGGCAATATTGAGGAGCAGAGCATTAAACATATTTATCATAGAGTAAATAATTGCCAGTTATCCCCCGCCTTCAATACTGCAGCATTGATGTTGAAATCCGTTTTTACTCTCTTCAGTCTCTCAACATGTAACAGGGAGAAATCAAGAAGTGTGTGTGTGTGTGTGTGTGTGTGTGTGTGTGTGAGTATGTGTGTGTTTCAGCTCTACAGTTGGACAGTGAATAAAGGCCAGTTGAATAATATGAGGATGAGAACAAGATAGAGTTAATTTGTGAATTTGTGTAGCACTTTCATTCATCCCAAGATACTCCCTGCTACAAAACCCATCTTTTCAACCCTACTATATAGTATATCCCTTGTGATACACTACGTGGTTACCAATCATGGAATGCCTCAGTGTCTGGAGAATCAAAATTGCAGGTGGCCTAAAGGAATTGGAAAAAAAACGTGCTGAACATGAGGGGCATTTCCTCACTTCCCACTAGCTGCACCCCTTGTGGACTTCTTTGTCTTTTCTACCAAGATCCAGACAACCTTGTTCCTCATACCTATCGGTACCCTCTGCCTCTCTGATTGAAGGGTGGTGCCATGGATGGGACCGGATAGGACATATCTCACTCCCCACCCAGCTTCACTAATTGTGTACTTCTTTGATTTCTCTGGCAGCACTCATTGTGGACTTGGTTTCACCATCTCCACCCTTATACTCTTGCCTCCCCTCCTCCCCTTTCAGCTTTTCTTTTTGTGTCACCTCTCATTAGACTGTAAGCTCTTGGAGGGCAGGGATTGTGTTTCTTTTCTATAATTATATCCCTAGCACTTAAGGCAGTACCTAGCACATAGTGGGCACTTAATCAACACTACTGAACTGAAGTAAGCTATATAATACATTATCAAAGATTGATTACTTACTTGATGTGGTATTTTAGATATTTTAGACCAGGGGTAGGAACTTGTGGCCTGGAGGCTGCATGTGGCCTTTTAGGTCCTCAGGTGTGGCGTTTTGACTGAGTCCAAGTTTTATTTATCCCCTTTTATTAAGGGGATTAGTTCTGTGAAGTTTGAATTCAGTCAAAGGGCCACACTTGAGGATCTAGAGAGCCTCGAGGCTGCAGATTCCCCACCCCTGTTCTAGACATTCTTTAGGATATGTATGATTTGATAAAGAGGTAAGCTGGTAATGGATGGGAGTAATGATTGTGGTGGTATCCGTGACATACCTAAATGCTTTCAGTGTGATTCAGTGGAAGGAGCACTGACTAGAGTCAAAAAGGTCTGGGTTCAAATTCTACTCCTTATGTTAACTTTGGCAAGTTGCTTCACCACCTTGGCCTCCCTTCATTTCCTCATCTGTAAAATAAGGGGGTTGAACTAGATGCCTGTGAGGTCTCATCCCACCCTTTGTAATCAATGGAGGAGCCTTGTATTTAGAAATAAGTGGCAAAGAATCTATGAGCATGTTAGGAAGGATAGCAATGAATAGTGCTCTTTGTTACATGAAACAGGAAGTCTTTGGTCACCATGATGAATAAAACAGAGGGGATAATGGTGCAAATTGGAGAATATTTGTAAAGTCTGACTGTAAGCAAGTTCCAAGTCATACGGTGGGGTTATGTGGTCCACTTATTGCTTTTATTTTATAGGCAGTGGTATAAAGATGACTTGTGTGCCTTGGCATTTAAAGTTCTCCATGACAAACAGCGTGGGCCTCTCGTTTTCATGCGCATTTATTCTGGTACAATGAAACCCCAGTCAGCCGTCCATAACATTAATGGAAATTGCACGTGAGTGAAATCTCTGATTGTTTTCTAAAACCATGTTAATTTCCTTAAGAGTACAATACTAACACAAATCATTTATTTGCAGAGAGAGAATAAGCCGGTTACTATTGCCTTTTGCTGACCAACATATCGAAATTCCTTCTTTGACAGCAGGCAATATTGCCCTAGCTGTAGGACTTAAACAGGCAAGTAAATGACTGATTTCTCTCAGAAAAAATTGACTTCCTACAGTGACAATGTAAATGTTTGATAAATTATCTTTAGCTTGAGTTTATATAAAATATTAAAAGGCCATATGGTGTTTTTCATTCTTAAAATTTAGTTTCTAAAATTAAAATATTGTTGAGCTGCTTTTTAAATAAAATTTTTGGGTAGGGTTGAAACTAAGGATCCAAAGGACAGATTCACACTTTTATCATTACTTCATCTTTATGCTAAGTTCTTTAAGATATTTCTAAGTAAAGTTAAATTGCACAGTTATCTTTTTAGCTTGATCAGTAAGACTATTGTAGCCAAAAAACTATTTTGATAACGGACTATAAATGTGTATAATGTATATAAATGACCAGTTTTCAAGTACTTCACTAAAATAGTACTTCTCTTCCCCCACCCCCTCTTAATGTTATTAATTGATTCCAGAAAAAATGTTCGTATTAGAAAGCACTTCCATAACAGCCTTAATTAGCGTCAAGTTCTGATGCTGTTGCAGAAAAGCATCTGTACTGGTAACCTTTTATGGCACTAACAGTGCATGGTACTTAGTCTTGGATAGCGTATGAAGTCCTCTGGAAGGACTGTATAAATAAATACAAATGACAGCCTCAGCTTTGAAATATAAAATTGGGGAAAAGCTACTCCATGTACAACATTAGCAATTCCTGTAGATTCTGGAGGCTGAAAGAAATAAATTCTCTGTGTATTGAAAACAGGCAAATATTACTATAATTTTTGTTCAACAAAGTGCTAAGCATGAATTCTGACTCCATTCTATTCCATTCCCTATTGTCTCTGTGTCTGTTAATGGTACCACTATTCTTCAGTCACCTTTGCTGGTAGTTGTGGAGCCTTTCTGCCATATAGCCAAGCAGTTCTATCTCCCTGTCTATCATCTTTCTTATCCATTTCCTGTTACCCATTTTTTGTCCATCCTCCTTTCCATTCTTAGCCTCCCTCTCACTGCCATCACTCTAGTTTGTGTCCTTACTACCTTTGTTCTAAATTTTTACAGTTTTTCATCCTTTTAACTTGACTTCCTACATCCACCCCTCTCAACCACCTTTCTTTTATCCATCCTACATACAAGGGTCAGATTAATCTTTCTAGTGGAACGATCTCTTCATTTTGCCCAGAATCCTTGTCCCTAAAGCATGTCTTGCACATTCCCTATTCTTATAACTCTAACTAGATTACAGACTCTTGGAGTGCATGGACCAGGTGCTAATAAATATTTGTTGAATGGTTAGATATTAAACTGTGGAATTCTAGTCAAAAAACATTTATTAAGTGCTGAAATATAATGTGCTCCTGCTAGGATTGGCACAAAAGTAAGATGCTGTCACTTAAAATGTTCTCCCAAGGACTTAGTCATTTGTTTTTGTTTTTGTTTTTTGTTTCAAGGAAATGGGAGGAATTGACTTGCCCAAGGTCACACAGGTAGTAAGTGTCGAGTGTCTGAAGCCAAATTTGAACTCAGGTCTTCCTGAATCCAGGGCCGGTGCTCTATCCACTGCATCATCTAGCTGCCCCAACTTAATAGTTTTAATAGAAAAGAACCCCTAATAATTCTCCAGAAGAAGGGAGTTTGTAGAATAACAATCTTATATTGGGAAACTCAGACCAACTTTGAAAAGAAAATATCCCTATTTCAAAGATCATAAGGGTATCACCACCAGAGGCTATTTCTTTTCTACTGTAGTATTAACTTTTTGCAAATATAAACAAATAAAATATTTAAATGACATATCTACAAGTAGATTTTTCAAATATATACAAATAATTTTTATAAATATAGACGGGTGAACATAAGTTAAAAGAGTACAGCAGCTTAGAATTCTGGGTAGCACAACTTTTTGTACTGACTTTAGTAGTCACAGAGTAGCTTACTTATCTAGGAAACATGTTTCTTAATCATGGCCTAGCTGATTACCTTCTACATAGTAGCTACCCAAGATATGTTTATTGAATTTAATTGAAGAATTAAGGACTTAAGTTTCCTTTATTTTATTATGAAAATTTTCCTGAATCTGATGTTTTATTTAGTTGTTCTTTAACTTTCATAATTGTAAGGGAGATGGTTGACCATAGTCTTGCAGATGTGTACTCTTAGACAAATGTCATTAAACGTCATTGAGCTATTTCATTCAACAGAATAGACATGTTAGGGTTATCTAAATTTTGATATTCCATTCTCATGATTTAAAAAAAAAATCCTAAAGAGTGAAAATATATCCTGGGAGAAAAAAATATATTACTTAGAAGAGACAGTATGGTAATAGAATGGAAAGAGACTGGACTGTGAGGCTCAATTCTTGTCTCGGATCTGCCATTAACTTGCTTTGTGATTTTAAATAAATTACTTAATCTATTTGGGCCTCAGTTTCCTAATCCATGAAATGAAGAGATTGAACCTGATGATCCCCAAGGCCTTTCCAGCCACAATACACTATTATGTTTGATTTGTCTGGACAGAAAAGGGTATACCTTAACAAGTTTGATTTGTAGGTAATTTTTGTGTGTATATTTCTTGTGGTATATGTCTTTAAATATTCATTTAATTAGATCCCAACAAAAACATTTTGGGTAAAATCTCATTCCTTAACCATAACCCTTTTGATATTTACTTTGTGTACATGTTATTTCTTCCTGATAGAGTATAAGTTCTTCAAGGACAGGGACTTTGTTATTTTTTGTCTTCCTGTCTCCAGTACCTGACACAGGAGTTTAATAAACACTTTTTGAATAGAATCAGACCAGCTTTGCTACACAGAAAGATATATTAAAAACTTATAGATCTTTTGTTTCTGATATTGCAGCATGTGCCAGGGCATTTACTCATATTTCATGTTTCTTTTTCATGTAAGCCAAGTCTTTGCTGGCCTTACTAGTCAGGAAAAGATTTCAAGCAAGAGAGACAAAGTTTTACCCTTAGTTGATACAACTTTGGGCTTTGCTGATGATATACAAGAAAACATATGCCTTCCACTTTGTTATCACCCATTGGTAACTGTTCCCTCGGAGTTAGATCTGTCTACAGATTGCCTGACCACAAGATAGCCCACAAATATTAGGGGTTGTACAGTTTTATATTGAATTAGACTAAAAAAGCTGGAGCCCTTTGCAAATGTGCCAGCTAAGACTTTGAACAATTTTGACTAGGTCAGATAAAGCTAAACACAACGGTTAGTAGAATTCTTTTGAAATCAGATTCTACTCATTGATGAATGTTCATTAATCATTCTGTCGGTATGTTGCCTGCATGTTGTTATTCCCCGTCCTCTGGGTGAAGGGGCCTAATCTAATAGCCTCCATCACTAAGTCATGACTCATGATATTTTGGTTATTTTACAGACTTCCACTGGGGATACCATTGTTTCGTCCAAGGCCTCAGCATTGGCTGCAGCCCGTCGAGCTGGAAGGAATGAAGGAAAGATACACAGAAAAAACATGGAAACAGGGAGCCTTTTATTAGCAGGGGTAGAGATTCCAGAACCTGTCTTCTTTTGTACCATAGAGCCCCCTTCAGTAGCCAAACAGCCAGGTATAGATGCAATTGTTGCTATAATTGGCTCTGATGATTAATATGGAACACTAGGTATTTCATATATAGGTTTAGATATGGTATAGCTATAAATGTTTTCATGTATAAAACAAATTTGATTCCGAAATTTCCTGGGATTGGTCATTTTTATTTAAACTTGGCCAACTATTTTACTCATTTGATTATTTTGCATTGTGTTTAGAATCATTTCTTCCATTATTGTAGATTTCTTTATTTTTGCTTTAGTGTGGCATTTTCTATAGGGTGTTGGACAGATGGGCAAAGATTTTTTTCTAAAGATAATGATCTGGCCTTTCTTACAGCCCAGTTCATTTCTCTGGCCATTTAATAGTTTACAAAGATTCTACAAAGATCCTAGTTTACAAGGAGCGTTACATATATTATCTTATTTGAACTTCTTTACAACCTTATTAGTTAGATACCATAAGAAACTTTAATTTGTTAATTTTACTACCTTTAATAATACTATTTAGCAGCATTTACTTGATTCCAAATGCTATTTTACAGGCTGGATACATCTCCCCATTATGCAACACATCTTTATAGATGTTCATGTTTTTGTATAATCCTATTAGAGTAGAAGTTCTCTGAGGGTAAGGGCTGTGTTTATTCAACTTTATACCATCTGTAGCAGCTGGGACAGATCATAGATCATTAGAACTAGAAAAAGTCTTAGAGATCAGCTTGTCCAGTCTCTTTTTAATAGATGAGAAAACTGAGGCCCAGAAATATCAGTAATAATAAAAGTATCTGTGTGTGTGTTGTCTTTCAGAATAATCACACTGAGTGACTGTACATTTACTCTGATTCTACTACTTTCAAAATATTTTAGAAACTTTTTTAGTAGATTACTATGAATCAGTCTTAGTAATTTAAATAATCTCACCTTGTTTTATTTTGTTTCCCTATATCAAATCTAGGACCAGATGCTAAGTTACGCAGTATCTTGCAGATAAATAGGCACTTAAATTTTTTATAATACTTGACTGAATGCCAAAAGTATTCTTATTTGACATTAGGTACTCAAAACATAATGTATAATTCAGGTCAGTAACCATTAATGAAGTTCCTATTAAATGCAGGGCACTGGGCTGGTTTTTAAGGAAGATACACAGAAGCCTTTAATTTTTGTATCATTGAGGAACCACTTGAAAGAGTAACTGGTGAGGTTACATTAGCTCACTGTTAGTTATACAACATTGTACTTGAACCACGTTGTATGATGAAGGACACAGTCGTTTTCTTTTTAAATTGGAGGGCATTTCTTTTTGATTCTTTTGAAATATAGTATCACTTCTTTGTCGTAGAGATATTTGGGACAAATGATTTGTATCACACAGCTACCATCTCTTTCTGTTTTAGCTTTTTTCACTTTTACTTTCTTTGATTGAACTTTTATTTGATTCATCTTTTACATTTTTTTGCATGTCTGTCTGTCTTGAGTTGGTTACTTTTGTAAGTATTTCACGAAATGTTAACATTTATCTATCTGTACATAGAACTGGATCGAGCATTGAACTGCCTTCAGCGTGAAGATCCCAGTTTAAAAGTGCGGTTAGATCCTGACTCTGGACAAGTGAGCATGTTTCTACTTTTTAAAATCTCATATAAATGATAATTTACAGTGATGTTTGTTATGGAAAAAAAGGTATGTGAAACATATGTATAGCTCTGCCACATTGAAAGGTAAAAGGAATTTTATTCCCTTGCTTTTTATGTTGTAATTTTCTGCTCAATGAGTTTCTTGGTTAGGTATTGGAGGGTAAATATCCAGCAGCCTTTGCCCCTTAGAATACAGTATTATACCCAGAAGTAGTTTTTTTTTTTTAAATAAACTTATCTAGGGGTAGCTTACATAGTACAGCCCTACTTTTGTGGGACAATTCAGAGGTGTGTGTGTGCTATTCTTTTGTCCTAACAAATGCTGGTGCAGCATCTTTCTGTACAAAAGACCATATCTAGAACAGTTAGACCAATTCACAACTCCACCAACAATGCATTAGTGTCCCAATTCTTCCACAATCCTCTGCAACATTTATCATTTCCATTTCTGTCATTGTTAGCCAACTGGAAATAGTTTTTAAAAAGACCTCTCAGTTATCTGTTCTCAGATCACAATGCTCTCAAGCTTCATTCTCTGGTTTATGTGTTCCCAAGATTAGAACCAGAAAACTAGAAATAAGACACAAATCTGTTAGAGGTAAACACATTTATATCAGTGAGAAGTGTTCACCAGTCTGACAATGAGAGAAGTGGCCAGTGAAACTCAGAAGCCGAGTCAGAACCCTGATAGAAGTTTACAAACTGTGGTATGCGTGGATGTTCATGATGACCTGATTCAACAAGCATTTTCATCCAGAAAAGGTTAAGTTATATCTGGTGTCTTCTCTTTTGAGAAAGCAATGACATATGTAATATATTTTAGGAAGAGTTTCTTCAAGAATAGTTAATATGTTGGCATTTGAAAGGAGTGAACTTCAGTTAAGTATTCTGGTCAGAACACCCCCAAATGGACCTGTGTGTGTGTGTATGTATGTGTGTTGTGTGTGTGTGTGTGTGTGTGTGTGTGTGTGTGAGGAAAATTGTTTCTAATGAATTCTGAAAGCAGTAGATTGTCCACAGTGATACAGCCAGGGTGGTGAAGACCTTTCATTTCATGCCATATGTAACTTATTTGAATAAGAGAATCCCCAGTTTGAATGAAGTAGAGATGTTTGACCTGGAGGTGGAATTCATAATTTCTTCAAGAATTTGAAGAGCTGTCTGGCCAGATGTTGCAGAGGGGGAGTTTGCAGCTCAATATTAATAAGAGCTAAAAGCTACCCAGACTTGGCTGGGAAGGCAGTGGGTTCCCCTTCCCTGTCAGGTCTTAGAGCAAAGATTGTATGTACACTAGTCACGTGTTATAGAGAAGATTCTTAATCAGGTATAGGTTGGACTGATGGCCTCTGAGGTTCCTTTCTAATCTTCAGTTCTATGATTTTGAGTGTGTCACATATTTAATATTTGTTAATATTAGGCATAGGTGTGTGTGTGTGTATATGTGGTATATATGTGACACAGATGCATGACTATAAATAAATGATTTTTTTTTTTTGCTTTATGGTGAGGCGATCGGGGTTAAGTGACTTGGCCAGGGTCACACAGCTAGTAAGTGTTAAGTGTCTGAGGCTGGATTTGAACCCAGGTCCTCCTGACTCCAAGGCCAGAGCTCTATTCACTGTGCCACCTAGATGCCCCCAATAAATGATTTTTTCAAAGCACATCATAACTTATGCTCTGTACCTCCGTGTTGATGTGAATAAAGGGTTTTGTACATCTTAAAGTGCTAAAGAAGTCTCAGCCATATAAGTCATAATAATAATAATAGTATTTCTCTAATTGTTGACTTTTTATATTGTGAGGTTACACACTTATTTCAATGATGCTGCCATTGCTTAAAACATTTTAGAAACTCCTTTTATGGAATTGTCTTTAGAATCTGTTTATAAGCTAGGTGAATCAGTCTTTCTAATTTATAATCACAGGTTGTTTTTGTTCTTGTTTTCTAAACAAAAAATGGTATGGCTCAGCTTGATCACCCACCTCATTCAGCACATATGTCTCTAAATGACTTTTGGCTGTTGTTGACAAAAATCAGTCACCCTCCACAGTTGAAGAGTCACCATTATTTTGAATAGGATATTCAAAAGAATATGTTGCAAACTCTGAAGGTAATTCCAAAGTGAGTTCCAAAAATGTTTTGATCAATGGCAGTACATTGGAATAACATCCAAAGGTTGCTCATTTGAAAGGAATAATACTTTCTTAGATATATCAGTTCTGTTGTGGGGTATTTTTTTGTTGTTTATTTTTAAAAGAATAATCATACTTCATATTATAAACATTTTCTTAATTATTTTCATTACCTTTTGGTATATATCTTCCTTTCCTTTTGATTTCATAATTTTCTTGAGTTTCATAATTGGGAGGCATTGTATTGTACTGAAAAGCACACTGGTCTTTGAAATTATATGGTATGTTTGTGACTTTGAGCTGATTGTGTAATTTCTCTGAGCCTCAGTTTCCTTATATGTAAAATGAGGGGGAAAAAAAAATAATACTCTTGGCAAAAATACTGGAGTAGTTTGCCATTTCCTTCTCCAGCTCACTTTACAGATAAGGAAGCGGAAGCAGACAGAGTTAAGTGACTTGCCCAGGCTCACACAGCTAGTAAGTGTTTGAAGCTAGATTTGAACTCAGGAAGATGAGTCTTCCTGACTTCAGGCCTGTCACCATATCCTCTGAGTCACCTTGCTGCTCTACATCCAGAGTTGTAAGGAAAGCATTCTGTAAACTATAAAGCTCCATGTTTGTGAGTAAGGGAAGAAGCTGTGATATGTCAGCTTATGGGAACTCGCCACTCCACCAACATAGATCTCACTTGAGTAAATAAGTCCTAGGGAGTCATCTGTGGCACACACAGCTTGAGTGGCTTGCCCAATATCACATGGCTAATAGGTGTTTGTTGAATAAGAAAGTTTAAACTAAGCTAATGTTCCTGTTAAAGGCCTTTTCAACTTTAATTGGAAAAAAAATATATGCTCTGCTTTCATTGTCATTTTCCAACTTCTTGAAATTTGAATTCTATTTTATTTTCAAAAATCTTTGCTGCCATATTTGGCAAAAGGGAATGCAGCTAATGAACAGTGTTGTAAATAACCCAGCCCTTGGTGTGCCTTTTCCAAACATTTCCCTCCATTGGACAGTGGGATGAAAGAAGCTTAATCATTACATAAATAACGTAGCATGTGTTCTCTGAAGTCATTATCCTGTTTTTTGATTTGGAGTTTTTTTCTTCCTCTTTTCACCAGACTGTTCTCTGTGGTATGGGGGAGCTGCACATTGAGATCATTAATGACCGCATCAAAAGGGAATATGGAGTTGAGACCTTTCTTGGTCCTCTACAAATAGCATATAGAGAAACCATCCTAAACTCAGGCCATGCCACAGGTACCCAAAAAAAAAAATTCATGACACATTGGTTCTTATGTTTCTAGGAATGAAGTCCAGATCATTTAGCTCAGTTTTATCAAGTAGGGATCAAGACCGTATATTTCAACCTTATGTTAGCAGTCATGGAGGCAAAAAAGAACAAAACAAAAAACAAAAACCCAACCCTGTTTCCCTGCTACAGACTACACCTAACCCAGCCAGCCAGTAGAAGCTTGTAGGTGATCAAGTTACAGAAAGCAGGCAACAGCTTTTTTGGGGTGGCTTACCTAGTGCAGCTCTCCACTTGTGGACGATTGAGAAGGGTGTGTGCTATTCTTTTGTCCTAACAAATACTGGTGCAGCATCTTTTTGTACAAAAGACAATATCCAGTTCAGTTCAAGGAACAATAAATGGCAGCTTTTGTAAAATGATACCTTCCCTTAGGATACATATCTTCACTGTTTCATAAATATTTGCTCTGTTTGGTTTTAGATACGTTGGATAGAACTTTAGGAGAGAAAAGACATTTAGTGACTGTGGAACTGGAAGTGAGACCATGTGCAAGAGAAAAATCTGAAGTAGTTCCTGTTATTGAGTATGCTGAAAATATCAGGGAGGAGCTTCTGCAAGAGTTTCAAGAGGCCATTGAAAATGGAATTCGTAGTGCATACCTGCAAGGTAGAGTGTGTAAATTAGAGTAGATATTAGCATCCCTTTTATTATTCTGATATATCTCCTCTCTTTCTCTCTCTCTCTCTCTCTCTCTCTCTCTCTCTCTCTCCCCCCCCCCCCCCCCCCCCCCCCCCCCCATTGGAAATAATTTCCACTGTAGTATTCGTCTCAACCTTTTGCTGTTTTGAATTGGTTATTTCTCACTTCCCAGTGGTGTAAAATAGCATATTTAAAAGGCTAAAGTCTTTTTTTTCCCTGTCCAGGACCATTGCTTGGATTCCCAATTCAGGATGTTGCAGTTACTCTGTGTTCATTGACACTTCACCCTGGCACCTCTACAACAATGGTTTCGGCCTGTGTCTCCCGTTGTGTGCAAAAGGTATAAAAATATTGTCCTTGGTGCTTGAAGGTGACCTTGCTCGGTGTTATTATTCGGGCATTACCAGGCCTCTTTGGCCCAACCTTCTTCAAAGTTAATAAGATTTTCTTTTCACATGAAGCACCTCAGACTTTTAACATCATTGATGCTGCCCTGGGACTTCATTGAACTTTTTTTTCTTTTTCATTTCATTTTTATTTGCTTGACAGTGTTACATTTACTCCTGGGCCATAAGCTTTTGTTTCTTCAGTTTCTTTTGGGGTTTCTTTTTCTTTTGACCAACGTCCTCTTCTGGTTTAGGAACAATTTATTCCTTTTCAGTAAGTACCGTCTCAGTACTGCAAGGGGAACTCATGTATGGCTTGTTTTGATCATGAGCCATGTGAGTACACCGTCACATTTTGGGAGCTTTGTTTACCTGGATATGCTCAATGACAAGAGAATGCACATCCAAACCCTGCAGTTCTTTGTTACTGTCTACATTTTTAAGCATATGCAGCAAGAACTCGGCATTCTTTTTGGGCCAATGACCCCGTGTCCAATCACCTTGCTTTGCCTAGGCACACCTGCCAACTCCACCATGTATCAACAGAAGGGAATACGTTTCTTCAGTGTGACATCTTTCACATACTTGGTAGCTTTTCAAATATGCTTGCCCCTTATAGGGCTCTTTCATGGATGTTCTTGAAGTGGACCTATAGTTTTGAACCCTTTGACTTGCATGATTTTGTGGAGTTCTCTAGATCAAGAGAGTACTTCATCATTTTAAATGATTCCCTGGGACAACTCAGGGGAAGAGGAAGAGCTAAAAGTATAGAATCTTGATGGATGCAATGAAACAGATATAATATGATATTTTCTCTAAGTATAACCAAGTAGCCAGGTTTCAACATGGTAAACACAGGTACTAGGCATTCTCCCAGAGATTTAGGACAGACTGATATGATTGAAAAGACTCTGATCAGGGTTCATCATTTCCTAAGACAATCCCTAATTTGAAAGATCTTAGAGAGATCAGATTGGTGCCAGGACATTTCCGGATGTTCTTCATCTTGTCCTTGAGTCCCACTCTTGAGGTAGATTTGCCCTTTCAGGATTTCCTTCCTTTAAAGGAGGTAGATCTTCCTTTAAAAGTTGGATGATTTGTTTTAATAACTGCATGAATTGGAGGGCCACTTAGAAGGTCGCATGTACAATGAGAACTTTTTTACTTATATCTTCAATTTCTGTTCTTTAAAAATTTTTTATTTAAGAAAATAACTTACATTATTCTAGCTTTCTAGTCAGAGGATTATGTTCTTTAATTGAACAGTGCTTTTGATTCTTGAGTAAGTGAATGTCTACTTATAGCCAGCAAAATGTTTAAGAAAAAATTACCTTCAGAGGCATAGAAACATAGAATTTCAAAGCTGAAAATATCCTTAGAGAGACCATCTAGTCTAATACCTTCATTTTACAGAAGGGAAATTTGAGGTCTTCAAAGGGAAATAACTTGTCTAAGCTTTCACAGAGAATTGTACAGCCAGATCTATAACCCGGGTATCACAGACCAGGGGGTGGTGCTGATGGTTGTTTTAAACTATATCATGGCTACCTCTGGTGGCCTAACCTAGTAGAATCATTATAGAATGTTTCCTTGCTACCACATTAGGTGAATGGTAATTACTACTGCTACCTAATTCCTTGTGTACAAGCTAGAGTAAGTTAAAATCCACATGATGGTTTTAGTTTTAATTATATTGCACTCAATACTTAGCACAGTTGGGTGGTTGGGTGTAATCAGAAGAGGTGTCATCAGCTAATTCCCCATGTAAGATCACCTACCAGAAATTTTTACCTCCCTCTGTTTACTTTCCCCTCTTACCCTAGATTCCTTCTGTTATAAATAAACACTGCCTTAGAATATCAAGAGGAAGTATTTGTTCTTCTTGTTGTGTTGTATTGTTTTGTTTTTGAGACTGGGTTTTCCCTATCTCACTCAGACTGGAAGTGCATCAGCCACTCACTGGCCCAATGCTGATTAGCATAGAGACTTCACCCTGCTCTGTTTTTCTCACCTGAGATGGCTCACCTCTCTGCTCCTCAGGGCCACCATATTGGTGTCATAACTGTGGATACCATAGGCTTTCATCCTTCAGCATCTCAGATCTTCCAAAGTCATGGGCTCCACCAGCCTCAGGCTCCTCATCAGCAGGGACTGTAAGTGTGCACCACCAAGCCCAGTGGACTTTTGTTTTATTTTCTTTAGCTTTTGGCCCCCTTTTGCTTATCAGAGAAAGACTTAGATGACTTGGTATTGATAAGGAACCTGTAGGGAGGCTGTATTTAAGACCATTTCTGTTTGCAAACCAAACCTGTGCTGAAGCCTGGATCTGTTAGCTTTGACTGTAAATCTCTGGATAAAGTTGTGTTCTTTGTTCTGCCAGTAGCTTCCCTCTGCAATTAGCTTGTCAGCTCATTTCATTTGAAGATAAAATGTTACCTTCAATGTTTGTTTGGGACCCAAA